>NC_141674.1:73580067-74100067 GCF_028749965.1 Puma concolor | reverse complement strand
ATACTTAAGAGGGGGGCTGTGAATAATCGCAATTGCTGCATTAGAGAGGGGAGGGAGAAAAAAAAAAAAAATCAGCCAAATTACGCTTGGTTAATTCAGAGTAACAGATCTGCCCCCAAGTGAATTGGAGGCCTTGAATTAATTCTGTTATGACAAATCAAGATAAACGTTCCCCCTAAATTGCATGCGATTTAATTAATTTTTGAGATCCTGGTTTTTTTTTTTTTTTTTCCTAGCTAATAGTTCACATGCTCCTGTGCTGTCATTGTGCTTGAGTGGGCAGACTTCAAAGTGATATTAAATAACCAACTATTAGATTTACCTAGCACGTCCTATTGGAAAAGTGCCATTTAATTACCTAGCCTGTTCAATTAAAGGGACAGCATTCTCTGAATATAGCAGCTTGCTGTTGATTACCAGGGAAATGAACTCGCTGTCTGGCGGCGCCTCCGTTCCGAACGCTACCCCCTCCCCAAACACACCCTCCACCACCAACCACCACCAGTCCCCCGCCCGGGACCCCGCGCGGCGCTCACTGCGGCTGCGGGCGCCACGTGAACGCCCGAGCGGAGCCCGGGGAAAGAAAGAGCGACCCGCTCGCGCGGCTCCCGCCCTGCGCTCGCCCCCTCGCGGGCCCGAGGCCGCCGGCCGGCAGGGCGCCTCAACCGCGGCCTCGGGCGGCGCCGGCCCAGCCCTGCCCCGGCCCCGACCGGCCCCAGCGAGAAAGGGCTCGCCGAGGACCGCCACCCGGGCTTCCGGTGCGTTTCCTCGCCCTCCCCGGACCTAGGGCCCCACCCGTCGGTCTCCGAACTTCCTCCTCTCGCTGCACTTTCCGCGCCAGTCTTCGGGCCGAGATGGGGGTGGAGGAAGAAGGGTTCGAGGAAAAGAGAAACGGAGTTTTGAAAGCTACTTGGTGGCGCTAGCATAGAGCTGGGGGGGTCAGAAGCTGGGTGGGGAGAAGAAGAGGGGACAGTTCCAAGGTTCGCCGACTTTTGTAGTGGGGGCGGGCAGGCGTTGGCCCCTTTAAGATCCACCCTCCCTCTTCCCCTCCACAGCCCCCCCCCCAGTCTTTCCCTCCCTCTCTTAGAGGCCAATTTTGTTAATTAAATGTTTTGTTTGCGACGCAGCTCTCATTCATTGCGGACACGTCATTCGGAGCAGATCTAAGCCAGAGACCAGATCTCATTAGATAAAGCCCATCAGAACTAAGAAAATGGAGGAGCCACTAATTAAAGCTTTTAATTGTGCGGATTCGCTGCAGCAAGGCAGCCGCTTTATCTGAAATCTTGAAGGGAGAGGAGGCAGAAGACCAGTTCTGCCCAATAGACACTTGGTTAGGAAGAGGGAAGGGACTAGGGAAAAGCAGTGCCCCCCCCCCCCCCCAACACCACCACCACACATCCCAGCCCTGCTTCCCCTCAGCTTTTTAGCCATATCTTGGTAGTTTTCAAAAGCTCACACCTCCAAGTCAGGCAGCTTAAAGCCCCTTAATAAATGGCTCTGTGGTCCCAGTCGGGCCGAGGAGCCGAAGGGCCCCCTTCACCTGGCATCTGGCAAGCGGATTACTCTGCTCTTCAGTGGCCATCCTTGCAGAATTCAAAGCTCCTCCAACAAGTGGACTGGGGAGGAGATTGGGGAGGGAGTAGCTGAGAGGAAGAGGACGCGCGCCAGCTCCTCACCTTCCCACCCTTCTGGCATCTTGATGGGCACAGGGAGGAACACTGAAGGAAGACTTCAGAGATTCCTCAACCTGGGGGTGGGGGAGGCTCAGCTGTTGATGAGCTCTGAACAGAGTGGGAGGCGATGATCAATTCGGTACTGAGCTAGAACTCATCTCTCCCGGGAGAGGTCTAAGCTTCTCAGGGTAGCATGTAGTTCAAGAGCAAGCCTGGCTCCCGTTTTCAAAATCAGAGGGGGAAAAAAATGAGAAAATGGACCTAGTTAATTAAGGCACGGGGCTGGGTACACATCTTCCATTGCTCCATTAAGCCAGTTGAAAACACCAAATGGGCATTTATATTTGGTCCCAAGAATAGGGAAAGCAGGCAATTCCCAGAAAGCCACTTGCCTAAACTTGTCCTGAGGGAATGCAAGTGGACCCATCTTCTTTTTAATTAGTGGTAATCAGAAGCGAAGGTTTTTTGAAGGCACTTGACAGGAGGTGAATCTGTACCATTCACGGCATCTGAATAGCACTCTCAATTTTTCCACTTTAAGTTACCCTCCCGTCTCACCAGTTTTGCTCTCTATTTAATTACAATACTGTCAAAGCTCAAAGCTCATGGCATTGCTTGGAAGGAGGACCAGAAAGCATTACACCCATGCTCCTGTTGATTTTCCAACATTTACTTCTAAAAGAACACTTAGTGAAATTAATGCTGCCATCTTAATTTAAAAATAAAAGCCCTCTCCCTTCCTATATTTCTTTTACTTGGCTGATTGAGGATGCCAGCAGAGTGGACATAGGTTGCATTATCGGAATAACCAAATGTCATTTTGCTCCATCATTTTAGATTAATGATACCACTGGGGTAAACATACACACACTCAGCTCTGAACTGCACTGGGATCTTTTGCACTTTTAGATGCAGAGTTGAGGGAATCACAATGGAGCTAAACTTTGTACAAAAAAACCTCACCCACTGATTTACCCGCATTGAAGAGAGCAACATTTTCTACTAATATCTATAAAGAAAACGGTTTAGGACACAAATTTAACTAGAATGCAATTCTTCGTAAAAGTGAGCGGTTCTCTAATATCAACGGTGTGCGTGTGGGTTTTTTTTTTTTTTTTAATTACTGGATGTTGAAACAGAACACCTCCTAGAAGCATTCATGTGCATCAGTCTATCAAACCATTTACTCAAATTAAATGTGTAATCCTTCAAATGCCTCCTTTCAAATTAATGAGTTTAAGTAGCTTGAGTTCACCTGAAAAGATCCTATAGGCACCTGACCTCCTGAATTCTTTCCATTAATTGCACTGAAACTTGTTGGAAAAGACTGCTTACATGGGTATATGAATGTTCCTATACATTGCTTTAAAATGCAAGATTAGTATAATTCTATAGCCTCTTTTCCTAAATCTCTTTTGGGGATCAAAGGTAGTGATACAAACGACAACAACAACAAACCCCAAATCTGCACATTCCTCAATTGAAAAACCTGCAAATTCTACATAGCAAACCACACACTAACATTGAGCACTACAAGCCTTCAAGTAATAGTACACAAAGAGAAACACTACCATTAAAGGTTTTGGGGTTTTTTGGGGGGGGGGGGGGGGCGGGGAGAGGTAGAGTTTGCTCTAAGAAGAATTACAAGTCTTTAAACTGATGGGTAATCAGCATTTTTCACAAGGAGCACAAAGAATGAGTCACAGTTTTCCACTCAAAAAAGTTTTAAAGTGCTTACGTAAATATAATTAGCCATCACCATAGGCAAATCATTTCTAGCTAACTACACTTATTTGTAAGTCAATCTTTTGTCTCTGAGTTTCTATGTAGGTCCCTACCTTGCTTTAAGGTAGCAGCCTAACTCCCACTTTTCAACTGAGGATCCAGTTGGGGCAGACGACTTAAAATTTTGGTCAGGAGTACCCAACCTTTGCACACCTAAAGGCCCAGTCCCACCAGATGGACAGAGTCTTAGTATAGTTTTTGCCGTTAATTTATTATAAAAAAAATGGAAGATTAACACGTTCGCCTTGAAACCCTTAAATCCGGCCAATCAGAAGGTTTTTGTGGTGGAGGCTACAATATATTCTCATAGGTGTCCAGTTCCTCTCCTTAAAACCCTTGGTAACCTTTGGCCTTGCCATTGCTCTGCTCACCCATCTCGAGGAAAGGCAGCCAAGTCTTACCTAATGTAGTCATTTCTGCAAAGGATCATGCCGCTCTTGGTATAACAGGACGTGCCGATGTCGCCCAGCTGCGCCTGGCAGCAGGAGCACTTGAGGCACCGGCTGTGCCAGTAGCTGTCCATGGCATAGAGCAGAAAGCGGTCCGCAATCTTGCCCCCGCAGCCTGCGCACCGCTTCCAGGAGAGGGAGCCGGCCGTCACCGGGGGCGGCTGTGAGCTGCTGCCCGGATTCACCATGGTCTGCAGAGGGCGGGAAGGGGACCGGGAGAGAAAGACAAAACCGGGGCAATGCAAAAGTTAGTAATCGCCGCGCGCGAGAGAGCCAGAACACGTCCCCCCCCCCCACCCCCCCCCAACTCCCCGAACTGTTGGAAGGAAGCAGCGGGGCAACCGCGCGAAAGAGGGTGAGGGGGAGAGGAAAGGAGGGAGGATCGCCGGCAGCAGCCGCCTGTTTACTTTTCTCAAGCTTTGTTCTGGGGCCACGAGCTCCTCTCAACTTTCCAGCGCTCGCCGCCGCTGACAATTTCAGCTTGGGTACTGTCAAAACTCGGAGAGCGAGGCTCGGAGGCGCGCTCCACCCCTCGCGGCGCCTCCTCCCAGCCCCCGCCTCCGCCCACTGCCCCCTCCTCCCTCCTTCGCCGCCCGCCTCCAGCAAATGAGGGTCAAACCCACCCACCGCCGCGCCCGGCCCCTCCCCGGCCCCAGCCGAGCCGGGAGAGCTAGCCGAGGGGAGTGGGGAGGCGGCCCCCGCCGGAGCCACGTTCTCTCCCGAGCTCTGCCCTGGGAAGTGCAGCTGCAGTTCACAAGTTGGAAATAGTTGGGTTTTCTGAAAGGGAGGGAGGGAGGGACCGGCAGAGGGGAGAGGGAGAGCGTGATGGTGGGAGGGGAGCGAGGGGACGCGAGGGAGGGGGGGCGGTGTGTAAAGTTGCGAAACTGGTTTTTCGTATTTTAAACAGCACCTTTCACATGCCATTGTGGTGACCGCCATCTCCCATTATTGTTCCAAATCTCATTTCATTTTGAAGATCAATGAGTGTTTTCTCTGGGTTTTCAGGACACAGGCAAGAATAATAGATCATTGAACTTTAGGATGCCTGTTAACTTCCTATACAAACACTCTCCACTTTGGTCTCACTAATCTGCCCTTGATCAGCAATTTAAATGCTAAAGCTTTGTTCCTCCAAAGGGGGGACGGGGGGCGTTACAGATAATATGCGGGAAGGCACTATCAAAGGATGCACAAGTTATATAGGAGCCAGTCCTGCTGTCACCAAAAACTGCTTTTAAAAATTCCCTACTCTTTCTAATGAATGTCACGAGAAGCAACTGGGGTATAATATAGGAATCAATTTATAAAGCTTAGCCTAAACCGATTAATTTGTTGCCTCCAATCCTGAGTCCAATAAAGTCCTAGTGTTCCTCCAGTCACTTATTCTATAAAAAGATCAAGTTATTTACTGCCAATTAAGCAGCCTGTTTTGTCTTTGTCCTCTGTAAGCCGAGAGTGTAGGCTCCCCCCGAGGCTCCCGGCTATCTGCTCAAGACGTTCAGCTGATACCTCAGAAGGGAGAGGGCGAACTTTGCCTGTCCCCGGCCCAACTTGGCTGCTGCAAAAAAACCAGGGGAAGGGAACGAAACAAGGACTCGGGTTCCTTAAATAGGCCGATTTTAAACACATTTCCTCCGAAAGAGTCCCGGAACGTGTGTCCAGTGACCGCACAATAAACCAGAATAAGAACTGCACCAATTAAGCTGTAACAAAACCCTGAGACTTTGGAAACAGGACCACTCTAAAACCCATTAGCATTGCATTTATCCGAATGCATCATACCTTTATGTAAATTGATTTATCTGATGCATTTACTCGAGGAATTGCTTTTTGTTACAATTTCAGCCCTAACCCAAATGAATCTGCATTTCCTGCCCGAGGTCTTTAAACTGTTTCCCCCAACGTTTTAATCGCTCCGAATTCCTTTTTAAAAGGGGAGAGGGAGGGAGGAGATTCCAAGCTCTTCCCCGCCCCCATCTTTGGTGAGAGGTAAATATATATGTATATTTTTTTGAAAAGGAAACATTACACTGAGAAAAGCATCCAGTAACCCCATTAGCTAAAGCTCTTAAGGACAAGCAATACCTTAATGCTGATTAAATCTAAAAGAGATGAATCAAGAGGACTGACCAGAAACTGACTCCCCTGATAACTAAGGACGGGCCCTCATCAAGTTTCATTTAGAGTTGGAAAAAAAAGAAAGCTTTTAAGTTAAATAGGCTTATACTCTAGTAATTACATAGCCAAGCAATTTAGGTCCTGGGATAGTCAGTGAAATAGAAAGCAGAACTGGCAGCTAGAGGCAAAATCTGCCCCCCTTTAACAACGTCTCTGGTGTTTTTTAATGGAGACCAGGGGAGGGACAAACGTAGCGCTGGCAATTTGTAGTACAAAAATGGATGCTTAATTCATGTCTTGATTTTAATTAGGTGATTCACCGGATTTCTCCTGGATTGGAACAAAAGACTTATAAGCCAAGAGGAATTTTTGAAAAGAACCAGCAATACTGAATCCTGCTCACTTAGACCCTTTCTGCCACTGTTTCAAAAATAGTGTTTACTGGGGGGGTGGGGGGGGGACCGTGACTATTTCCCCCACACTACTTCTCATACTTAAACCCTCATTTAAGCACGTCCTGCCTTTCCCTTAGGAACTGAAAATATCCCCACCCCCCTCCAAGGTCCCCACCAGCCCGGTCTCCAAGAAGAACCCTTTTGTAAGCAGGAACCGCTACAAAGCTGGCTGCCCTCCGTGCTAGCTCGCAGGCCGGCCTCGGTAGTTTCAGACTCGCGCATTATCTAAGCCGACGTATTGTTTACTTGCAATTTGGGACGGTCAAGGGAAGGAAGCCAAAGAAAACAGCCCTGGCCCAAATCGGCCCCCTCCTCCCTCCCCCCCCTCCTTGCCCGCGGCTCCCCAGCCGTCCCCTTACCTGCTTTTCCCCTATATTGCAATACTGCGAAAGGCGGCGGCGGCGAAAAGCGAGCGAAGCCGCTCGGCTTCCAAGGAAGGGGCGCCTGGGCTGGCGGAGCTGTAGGGAGGGGGGATGTTCTCGCAGAAGCAGGAAAGGGGAGGAGGGGGCTAAGGGCTGCTTTTTTTTTTTTTTTCCTTTTTTTTTTTTTTTTTTTTTTTTTAACGCGTCGTTCTGAGGCTGGGTTGGGGGGCCCCGCGTAAGTGGCGGGCGGCCGGGAGCAGGAGTGTCAGTCTCAGTCCTCGGCGTTCTCCTCCGCCTCCGGCTCCGCGCAAGCAGCTGCAGGAGCCCTCGGCCCGCGCGGCGCGGCTTCAGGCGCGGCGCAGCGGCAGCAACTGCTGCAATCGCTGCTGCAAGTTTGGCAATGTGGCTTCACTTTGTATATTCCCCCGCCCGGCGGCCCCCGCCCCCGCCCGCGCGCCTCCCGCTCCTCCTCCTCCTCTTCCACCGCCTTCCTCCCTCCCGCGCGCTCGCTCGCTCGCTCGGGGCTGGCGGCGGCGGCCGCTCGGCCGAGCTTCCTGCCCCTCCAGCCGGGGCGGGGGGCAGCCGCAGAAACAACAGCCCCGGAGCTGCGGCGGCAGGCGCGGAGGCCGGGAGGCGGGCGCGCCCAGGGGCCGGGAAGCTGCGGCCGGCCGGGGCCCGGCGCGCTGGAGCCTGCGCCGCTGCCCGGGCTGCTGCCGGAGCTGCTGCTGCCCGGCTCGGAGGAGGAGGAGAAGGAGGAGGAGGCGGCGGCGGCGGCGGCGGCGGCGCTGGCCTCTAGCCGGCTCGCTCGCTCCCTCCGCGGCGCTTACACATGTGTTACTGACAGAGCAAAATCCCAACTACTCCCCGGCTCTGCCGCCGACGTCAGCGACCCTCAGCCACTGGGCGGCCGGATTGTTCAGGCGGAATAATAAAACCTGCCAATCCGGGGAAGGACAAAGGGATGACTGAAACTAGACTCTGGGGGCGGGGAAGAGAGGGAGGCGGTGGAGCGGGAGGTGGAAGGAGAGGGGAAGGGCCGGAATCAGGTGGGAAGCGGCGACCCGGGCGCCGGGGACCTTGCCGGGCTGCCCTCCGCCGCCCCGGATCGAGAGCGGAGGCGTCGGGTGCCTCTGCGGCCTGCCCAGCGCGCGGAGGACCCTCGGGACCCGCACCCGCCCGCCCCTCGGGGATTGCCCTCCCCTCGCACCGACACGAGCCCCTTAGGAAACTTAACTTCACGTCTCAGAAATAGGTCTCTTCCTGTTTGGGAAGAAAAGTCTTCCCGAAATCCTAGGGCGGTGGACTTCACACACACGCAGAAGAGGTTTTGTTTTTGTTTTTTAATTCGCGGTGTTGAAGGTTGATGAGCCTTAGTGGAAGTTCAGTTAACTAGGTAAAGACAGTGAATCAGTAGTTCTTAAGTACTCCTTCCTTACCCTCTTCTCCCACATTAGCCGGAGTTAAAGAGCCTCGTAGGCATTTCAGAGATACTTGTCAATTGTCGGTGAAAAAAAGATCACAGCCCTTACTTCGGAAGTTGAGGGAAACTTCAGGAAGTCTTGCCCTCCATCCACCTCACTGTGGAGGATGAGAACCCCACTTTCTCATAGCCCCCCAAAAGCAACAGAAGTAATTGCAAAATTTCCCAAACTCACAGCCTCTGGAGAGTATGAAAGGTCACTTCTGGTATAAATTTAACTGTTGAGGAATGCTTTTAGGTCTCTTTCCAGGGCCCAAGCTCAGCCTAGATGTTTGAATACCTAGTCATTCAACTTTATCTACTCTGCCAAATAGGTTTAATAAATTTCTGATCTGAGGCTAATATTAGGTCTGATTATTATTAGTACGTTCCAGAGAGATTTTTCTGGGGGAAATTATCATGAAAGTGCAAAGCCCTTCTGCTAAGTATCATTAAGTAAAACCAGCCTTAGGGGACAAGTTTTCATATTGTATTACACACAGTACTGCTGGATTGAGGAAAGGGACCTGCAGAAGAATCTGGCTAGACAATGCAGTTGTTAAACATCTATGGTTTTACTATCTGTTTGGGGGATTGCTGTCTTTCAAACCATCAAAATTAAGGCTGCAAAAGAAACAATATTCATTGCCTGTAATGTCAAGCAGAGGACATTTTAAATACCAATTAGAATAGTCATTTCTTTATATTTCTAGCACCTCAAAATTAAATGACTTACTTTTATTGATTGGTATTGAATTTTTATGAACCAGTCACTTTGTGCACGTATGCGAAACATTTTTTTTAAATCATTTAAAGTATAATAGTAATTAAAATGTCCTGTACAGAAAACAGCTGCAGATGAGTGTGATTAAAGAAGCCCATCTTAAAAGATGTAATGTTCCTTGAAGGTTAGTAAAGAAAACTCAATTAAACCAAATGAGGAAAGGAACCCCATAAACAAATAAAAAACACACATTCTAATTCCCTGCTTCAGTTTCAATTTGTTAATAATTTATAATAATCAAAACGAGATGACACAAGACCTTAGTGGGCTACAATTATGATTTGTCATGTACAAGTAAGTTTCCTGCTGTGGCCCTTAATTTTCTTATCTACCAATGAAGGAATTAAGCCAAATGGTCTTTATGTGTCCTTTTTAAAAAAATGATTTTCTCAAATAGAACATATATAGGCCTGTAATGAATTGTGGTATTTCCTGAAGTATGTACACTAAAATGAAGTCTTTATTTTAAAATGAAATGTTAGAAATTTAATCAAACATCAGATATCACTGAGTGATTCTCCAAAGCATCCATGTAGTTTTGTGGGTGGAAGGAAGGAAGGAAGGGAGGGAGGGAGAAAGGAAGGGAGGGAGGGAGGGAGGGGGAAAGGAGAAAAGCAATGGGTAAAACTTTGAATACAGATCTCTAGGCTAGAAGGGGCCTAGGAGGTAGTTTTAGTGTTTTGGCTCTAATTGTGTGTGGAATGAGGTCTTAACACATGTCCCGGTAGATTGGAGTAGGTGGGAGTATGTTACCAGAGAGCTTTATTTGCTGATGTTGTGGTTATAGAAATACAAAAGCGATAATGGCTAACAGTCTCTCTTCTGAGGGGTAGGAAGTAAATACAGTCACTGTAATCAAAATTCAGGTGTACTTTAACCACAGCGCCACCTCTGGGTAGTCTTTATTTCTGCATGCTTTGCATGTGGCAGTGCTTTCTCCTCGAGTAGCAAGATCTGTGGGCCGAAAGTGCCTGCTTAGATGAGGTAGGGATGTCGATCTTTTATTTCCACTGGTGCTAAACTCACAAAAACCGTGTAAACACACACAAGTTTATTATGGGTAAAGGAATTCTGTATTCAGGTATTCCTTAAACGAATATAAAACAGTGCTCAAGGTAATAATCCTGGTATATAGTAAGATTGCCTAAATGCAAAATAATAATGTTATATTGTGCCCAACAGTTCAAGAAAATTCTGCTGGCATGATACTTTCCTTATCTAGCCTACTCACCTACAGCGAGAAATAAGAATACAGTGTTTCGGAAAAGAAAGAAACTCAAATTGTTCCTTTCTTGAATCCTAATTAAATATAGGAACCATATTGATTCTAGATCAAGCCCTCATTCCCCTGATTCACCCCAAATTGATTTGTCCATACATTCCCTTTTTCTTATTTCAGTCCTGCAATCATAATCATCTTTCCTTTCTCCAAGTGACAGTTCTCTAAGAATCTCCTATGAACAACCAGAAGTTCCACACAGACCCAAGTTGCCTTCCGTGCCTAGAGAACAGCCCGACTATTTATTTGATGCTAATAGGGTAACCTCCCTGACAAAATGCCTCCAGCTCTTTCTCAGAAAATATGTTTAAAAATTTTAAAGTTGGGGTGCCTGGTGGCTCAGTTGGTTAAGTGGCTGACTCTCGATTTTGGCTCAGGTCGTGATCTTACAGTTGGTGGGCTGGAGCCCCAAATTGGGTTCTGTGCTGCTGGCGCGAAGACTGCTTAGGATTCTGTCTCTCTCTCTCTCTCCCTCTCTCTCTCTCTGTCCCTCCCCCGCTCATGTCATGCTCTGTCTCTCTCAAAAATAAATGACTAAACTTTAAAAATATACATATTAAGAAAAAGGAACAAAAGAAGAAAGAATATTTTAAAAAATAAATAAAGTCAATGCAAAACTCTTTTGAAGGCATCCTTTTTAGGAAAAAAACTTAAAAAAAAAATCCACCTACCTTTATTACTGCCATCGTAGAGATCCCTTGAAATCAGAAGTTTCAGCCAAGGTGAATCTGAAAAGCTTTAGTCTAGGCCAATTCCAAAATGTAAAAGGTGCGGAAAGAGGAGGGAACAGTAGTTACACAGATGTAACGGAAAATCCAAGGAGGGGAATGGCAGTTATGTCCCCGCCAGTGTCTTAGGGTGGTGGTGTTGGCTTGGGGGTGGGGGGGCACTGCACGGGAAGTAGAGGCAGAGAGACCACTGCCACCTTTAAGCATAAAGATTTATGGAGATCTCAACTTACCTAAGAGACTACATCTCAAAGAACCACAGCTTGGCTTTAAATACTAATAACAATACTTTAAATGTACTGACCTCCTTTTGCCCATGGTTCTCAAAATTTCTTGTCCATATCTCACTAAATGTTTCATGTGATAAAGGAGTAGGTTCTTGCTGTGTTAGGACATTCTCTTCCGCTCTTTCTTCCTTTCTTTCTTTCATTCTTTCATTCTTTTTTAAAGCAATCTAAATGTCTATATTTGGTAAATGTCCCACCTGATTATGTTAATCAGTATTTTGAAAGTTCTACCCTAACCTCTTTTTTTGTAGGGTAATGTCAAAGCATAGCGAAGAAGTTGATTTTATCACAATAAAATAATTAAAAGGTCACGAGGAAAATGAAACAGCATTGATATTGCTGTGATTAGAAATATAATTTAAGATGTAGATTTTCCTTTTAATTATTCTACTTGATTAGGACATTTGAAACTCCTGGGGATGATGGGAAAGGAGAAAAAGATGATGAGAAAGAAAAAAAAAAAAAAATCTGTGATACATGATTTTGCCCGATGTAGGAAGGCTACTTTTATTAGTGTGGCAAGAGATTACTCACTTTCTTCATATATGTTTTTTAGGGTAGGAACAGGACTTTAAATATCCCCCAAATCTACAGCAAATCTTGATATATGAATATGTTCCATAGTGATGATATTACAGAAAAATTATTTGGCTTACTCACTCACCACTTCCAGGACTGAATTCTGTCAACAGTATTCAAGCACAAGGGATATTCTGCATATATCATTGCAGATATGTTATCAGACTATATATGTGAGTATATTATATGTTCATGAGGGTCTTATGAATGGTCTACTAGGTTGACAGACAATGCTTATTAAAGTCAAATTAAGGGGCGCCTGGGTGGCGCAGTCAGTTAAGCGTCCGACTTCAGCCAGGTCACGATCTCGCGGTCCGGGAGTTCGAGCCCCGCGTCAGGCTCTGGGCTGATGGCTCAGAGCCTGGAGCCTGTTTCCGATTCTGTGTCTCCCTCTCTCTCTGCCCCTCCCCCGTTCATGCTCTGTCTCTCTCTGTCCCAAAAATAAACGTTGAAAAAAAAAAATAAAAAAAAATAAAAATAAAAAAAATAAAGTCAAATTAAATCTTATTGCGGATAAATTTAATTTTGTAATAGACGCAAAAGAGGGTATGTAGATGACTGGGCCATCTGTATATATGTGAGGCGGTCATTACTACGAATATATATTAAAATTATAAATCCAGTAGAAAATAGCAATTTCATTCAACATTAATTACTGTTCCTCTCCAAGACGATGGAAATGAGCATTTATGGTAGAGAAACGAAAGCATTAAAACATAGTTCATCCCCCCTGCTTATGTTCCCACTAACTATTCTTGGTAAAAGAAAGGCTAATAATTCAGAAATTTCAAGTGCCCCAAACCACAGCTCCTTTAGTTGGAGTAATTACAGTATTTTATATACAGTATTATATACTGTATTTAATTACAGTATTGATATAATTTTAATTTTACAGTATTGATATAATTAAGCCTTTTCTCTCTGTACATTTGTAATAAAATGTAATATTTTAAAGTATAATAGTGGTCTCTGTTCACTCACAAAAAAAAAAGTTGATGAAAACATGATAATGTTTATTCATCTAATTGTAATGAATGACCATGGTGGAATTAGGCCAGTTCAATCCATAGCTGTCCGTAGACTTGAGAAACACATATTTCTACTCTATACAGTGCCATAAATTTTTTAGAATAAAAAGAACAACCGATATGGATTTTTTTAAATAATAAAATTGGATAACTCAATTGACCAAAATGTGCTCCCTCCACACAGAGGTACACATTATAACGTCACCATTTATATTTCTCAACATAAATCAAATTTCATAATAAAATTGTTTTTGATGAATCACCACTTCTTTCCTAGGTTCAAAACATTCTGACAGAGAAAGCAAATTTGTCGATTTCTCTGTATGATAAGAAATCACTGAAAATATATTTGAGATCTTGGGTCTAAGATGACAATTTTTGGAGGAAAGTTTCCTTTGAAGGGAAAATAATTTAAGTGAATTCACTTTAAAATTTGGGAAAACAACCCAAGAATAAAATAGACTTTCTTTCCAGCCTTTTTCCAGAGCCATCTGTTGTGTTCTCTGACAATAAGGGCAAGAGAAGTCATTACAGAACAATACTCTGGAAACAATTTGCTTCAAAGAAAGAATGAAAACTTAAACAACACTACCTTTGTACATGTTTGTTCTAATTAGAGGGTTAAAACATCCACGCATTGTGCCCAGATGCCTCTCTCTGTCCTGGTTTTATTGCTTTTCTCCACTGAGATAACATTTAACACTGCATTGAAATTCCTACTTACTGCTGTGTCCAGTAGTAAATCCTGGCACATTATTAGAATATCTGCCTGTTATCAGCTCAGTCAAGGAATGAATTATTGACTATAACTCATTGCTGGGAAGACTACGTATGACACTCCAGTGAAGTTTTGATAATTTCTAGAAGTCGTGGTAATTTATGGAGGGGGGTTTTGATTGATCTCCCACCACCCATTTTGCACCTATCAGTAAACAGGACACATATTGATGGCCTACTTGAACTACATTAACAATATAGGGAATTCACAATTGAAGCACTTCTTTTTTTTTTTTTTTTCCAGTACAATTTCTATTAAGACAGTAACTCGGTTTCTATTAATTTTCTTATGTGAGGTTTACCCATGGGAGTGAGGAATCACAGATTTAGACTATTGACTGCATAATGTCACTATTCTATAATTATTTAGATATATTCCTCATTTGCAGTTGTATCAGACTCTGCCTTTTGGAAAGAAAGCCCTGAGACCACTGGAACAGATGAGGGTAGAACAAAATGTGTACTGTGAGATTTTAAGAATGTCTTCAGGTGTTAGGATACAGCTGACAGAATAAAAGAGAATTTTAAAAATTAGCAGGGAGTAGGTAAGTTACTTTCTATTTGGAAAAAAAAAGTTTGGAATTTATTTGATATAAAACTTACAGATACCATTTAATATGACGGTCATTTTAAAGTCCATTTGTCAGAACATTAAGTAATAATCACTAACAATCACAACTTTCTTTGAATTTGGGTTTATTTTCCTCCCGTCTCATTTTTGCTGCATTCTTCAAATTCAATTATTTCCCAGCATAAACTCTACTAGACAAATGGTTCCTTTATTTCTTTACTGAGTTTTCATCATTGTGATTTCATTATTGTTTTATTTGCTACAACAATTGCTTCTTAGAAAAACACCAGTATTTCCAAGTCCTCAACGTATACCATGGAATATAGCAAACAATATAAATAATAATTTAAAGTTTAATGGTTTATTTCCTAGATGACATTTAAAGCATGTGTGGATTTCTAGAAATTCCAACTTATACCCAAATAGTATTAAGTAATCTGAGACAAAAATAATGGTGTCTCTCCTGCCAGTGCCATCAAGATTGGGGGCGGGTAATTTGACTGAATACTTGGCTTAAAGAAAATAATTCTTTCTTCATTTTATCTTAATTTAGTAGCTTCTAGCAGTCATCTAAACAATCTTAAAATTAAAAGATAATGTTAATGGGAGAGACTGTTGTCATAGGATAATGGTTTCCTGCTGCTAGATTAATGCAGTGGCAATAATACTGGAGCATTTATTGAAAATAAAGGGGAAGACAAAGCCAGGAGATTTATTTTTAAAGCAGGTGTCATGGATCCTATGACACTGTTGTGTTATAATTACTTTGTTTCAATTTTGCCAAATGGCTGATGGAAATGATCCCTTTTCCTGATAGATGTGGGGTGGCAGAATGACATTGGCTGGTACCTCCATGACTGGAGGGTGCATCCTTTCTGACTGGAGGAACAGATTTGTTGTAATTCTTCCAATCAGAAGGCACCTTCTAAAGGCTATGCCATTTAAAGAAACAAATGCCACAATGTACAAATAAATGTGTCCTTTATCTAAAAGACAAGGCAAGCATCTACCTAACACTGTTATAGATCTTTCTAGAAACATTAATAAGCCCCCCCCCCCCCAATATTGACAATGCCAAATACATGGCTCTCCAGCAAGCCCCAGGAATGGCCTACAGGACAAAAGTTGTGTGCATGGATTTCAGCCACTGTGGCCAACTGTCCTGGACTTACTTTCTTTGAATGCATATGATAATTTTGGACCAAGTAATAGACTTCTCCAAGTGGAATCCTCACAGGAATGCTGGGAAGTCAAAACTCTAAGATAGTGCTTAAGATTCCAACTCTCTGGTGTGCACCCCCTGTATAATCCTGTCTTCTTCAGTGTGGGTGGCCCTGACTTAATCAGTGGAATCCTTTTTAAAGAAGGCCTAGAAGTCAGAGACGGAGGCAGTCAGACAGATTCAAAGCCGCAGAAGATGTTCTCCTATTGGCCAGGAAGGAGCAAACTTCCATATGTGAGAGACGTTATGGAGGGAACCCGTGGAAGAATGTGAGTGGCCTCTAGGAGCTACAGCAGTCCCCAGTCAACAGGTAGCAAGGAGAAAAAGACTTTCGACCTAGAGCTGTAAGGACATGCATCCTGCCAGCAGCCAGTGAGCTCCGAAGAGGACCTTGAGACTCAGAGGAGATGGCAGTCCTGGCCGACACCTTGCTTTCAGCCCAGGGAGACCCTGAACAAAGAACCCAGCTATGCCATACTGGCACTTCTAGCCCACAGAAACCCTGAGATGATAAATGGGTATTGTTTAAAGCCATTTATAGTAATTTGTTTTGCAGCAATAGAAAACTACTAAAAATGCTGTGAGAAAATGCCAAATAGGCTATTTTGTTGCCACCTCTTTTCCATTACCATGAATTATTCTATTTGCTCTATCCTACCAGCCCTAGCAGAGTGGGGCAAAAAACTGGAGTAGCCTCACTATGCTCAGGGTGTTTATCAATTATTGTGTGTTAAAGGGTGGTACCTGCTATGAAGAAAAGCAAAGCAGGGGAAAAACACAGGGAGCAGGGGGGGCCCAGGTGGAACGGGTCTGGTGGTGGATTACACTATTATGTTGCTGAGTTGGGGGAGGTCTTGATGATAACATTTGTGTCCAGACCTAAAGGAAGTAAAGGAGCCATGCATCTGAAGGAAAGGGAGTTCTAAGCAGAAGCAGCTGCAGTGCAAATGCCCTGAGGCGCCATGCTGGATACAGTTGAGAAGCTGGAGGGAGGCCGGGTACCCTGGCTATAGTAGGAGAGATCAGGGTTTACGCAGGGGCAGGTGGGGGACTTGGGCTTTCACCTGGATTGAGAAGGGATGCTATCTGAGGATTCTGGCAGGAAAGAGAAAATCTGATTACATTTTAGAAAACTCCCTCTGGTTTCGTCGTTGAGGACGAACTATAGAGTGGGAAGGCCAAAGCCATGAGTCCACCAGACAGGAGGTTCTCGCAGTAATCAAACAAGGGATGCTGGTGGCTTGAAGCACAGTGATAGCAGAGGGAAGGTGAGAAGTGACTGGATTTTAGGTGTATTTTGAGTACCTGTGGCAAACAGAACAATGATTTCTATTCCAAATTTCCTTTGATGCATCCGTGTGCCCGTGACTCTTCTTTTGGGATTTTCATGTGTCATGACAGCTGTGAGCTCCCTTCTGCTCCTGGGAAGTTGGGCAGGGCTCCCCTCTCCCCACCCCACACCATCTACCGCCCCCATATGATCCCCCTTCCTACATGCTGAGTTTATGTCAGAAATAGCCATAATATTGTTTTTCATTCAGTTCTTTCCATTTTAACCCAGAAAGGAGAAATAACAAATACAGAACCCCTCAATGTGTCCAGACACTGGGCTGTGTTCTTTCCACATAGCAAACCATTTAATCTTATTAACAGCCTGACACAATCAGTCTCATTGTCTCCATTTAAATTTTTTTTTAATGTTTTCTTTATTTTTGACACAGAGAAAGAGAGACAGAGCATGAGCGGGGGGGGGGGGGGGGGGGGGCGGTGCACAGAGAGGGAGACACAGAATCCAAAGCAGGATCCAGGCTCTGAGCTATCAGCACAGAGCCCAACATGGGGCTCGACCTCACAGACTGTGAGGTCATGACCTGAGCTGAAGTCAGACACTCAACCGACTGAGCCACCCAGGCACCCCTCATAGCCTCCATTTTAAAATTGAAGGAACTCAGGGAAGCCTGGGTGGTTCAGTCGATTGAGCGTCCAACTTCAGCTCAGGTCATGATCTCACAGTCCGTGAGTTCAAGCCTCACATCGGGCTCTGTGCTGTCAGTTCAGAGCCTGGAGCTTGCTTCGGATTCTGTGTCTCCCTCTCTCTCTTCTCCTCCCCCGCTCATGGTCTGTCTCTCTCTGTCTCTCAAAAAATGAATAAACCGTAAAAAAAGTTTTTTAATTGAAGAAACTCAAATCATGGTTAAGTGATCTCTCAAGATCACTGTTAAAGCTGAAGTTCAAAACTTGGAATTTGCAAAGATTTACAGGTTGAAGAAACCTTCTGTGGTCCACTCCTATCTGTTAAGAAATCAGTATATGGGTTTTGTTGAATAGATTTGTACAACTTTAGTTTCTAAGCCCATGGTTCTTCCTCCACAGTCGATGATTTTGTCCCCCAGTGGACATTTGGCAATGTCTGTGAGACAATGTCACAAGTAGGGGGGACAGAAAATCACTATTGACTTAAGTGTGTAGAGGCCAGGGATGCTACTAAACATCATAGAAGGCACAGGAAAGTCCCCTACAGCAAAGAATTATTCTACCCAAAACGTCAGTAATGTTGAGCTTGAAAAACCCTATTCTAAACCATGGTTATAGATCACTGGTGTCACGGTAGAAGTAACATTAGTTGTGTAATTTTTATTAATAAGTTTTTCATTAACATGTTTTAAACATGAGGACGTTTCAGGGCGCCTGGGTGGCTCAGTCTGTTGAGCATCCAACACTTGATTTTGGCTCAGGTCATGATCTCATGATCACACTGATAGTGCGGAGCTTGCTTGGGATCCTCTCTCTCCCTCTCTCCCTCTCTTTCTCTCTCGCTCTCAAAATAAATAAGCATTTTAAAAAATGAGGAAATTTCTGTAGTCAGAACAATTTTAGTGTGTTGGTTAGGATAAAATTTATAGGGACATAAGGAAGTTCTACCCAGTATGTCCTGTAGCACATGCTCAATGCATATCAGGTTTCAAGCTTATAAAAAAAGAAAACGTTAGAAACCTGAAGTGGAAAGTTTAGTGATTTCAAAGTACAAAAGCTGGGGCGCCTGGGTGGCGCAGTCGGTTAAGCGTCCGACTTCAGCCAGGTCACGATCTCGCGGTCCGTGAGTTCGAGCCCCGCGTCAGGCTCTGGGCTGATGGCTCGGAGCCTGGAGCCTGTTTCCGATTCTGTGTCTCCCTCTCTCTCTGCCCCTCCCCCGTTCATGCTCTGTCTCTCTCTGTCCCAAAAATAAATAAACGTTGAAAAAAAAAAAATTTAAAAAAAAAAAAAGTACAAAAGCTAAACTGCAAAAATTAAAATTAATAAATGTCCAAGTAAATGTCTACAAAGGTAACTGATTAACTTGGCACTTGCGATATAATACAATTCTTATATGGGCACACTCACATTGTATTTATTGTGGGATGTTTTTGATGTGCCTTCGGTAGGTATACGAAAAGTAAGATTTTCTAGGCTCTATAGAAGTCTGATCATGGTTTTGCAGTCATCATTTTAGAGAGTGACATCAGGAAACAGGACAAGACTATACCTGAAGGAAGTAAGGTGCTGAGTCATGCCCAGATTTGAAAACACACACACACACACACACACACACACACACACACACACACACACATTTCAGGCAGCAGAAACAGCAAATGCAAAGGCTCTGGGGTGGGAATAAGCTTGGCATGCTCAATGTAAGCTGGTGTTGCTAGAATGGAGTATGTGGGACAGAAAATGAAACAGATGATTTTAGAGACAGAGAGAGGCAGAGCCATTAGATTTGAATCTGAGCACAATGGGAAGCTATTGGAGAGTGTTAAGTCATGATGTCCTAATCAGATTTATTTCATTTTTTAAAAAATTAACTGGCCTTAGGGAAGAATTGATATAAGGGATGTGTAGCAAAAATTGCTACAAGCTTACCCCAGGATCCATCCCCTCTTTCCTCTTAGAAATAAAACACCAGGGGCACCTGGGTGGCTCAGTTAAGCATCTGACTCTTGGTTTGGGCTCAGGTCATGATCTCAAGGCTTGTGAGTTCAAGCCGTAAGTTGGGCTCTGTGCTGACAGCTCAGAGCCTGGAGCCTGCTTTGGATTCTGTGTCTCCCTCTCTCTCTGCCCCTCCCCTGCTCTCTCTCTCTCTCTCTCAAAAATAAATAAACATTAAAAAAAACTAGTAAGCATTAAAAAAAAAAAAGAC
Source organism: Puma concolor (assembly GCF_028749965.1). Lineage (NCBI taxonomy): Eukaryota > Metazoa > Chordata > Mammalia > Carnivora > Felidae > Puma > Puma concolor. The sequence continues at coordinate 74,080,328 of NC_141674.1, read as the reverse complement.
TGCATTTCCCAAACTTCCTTTGCAGCTCCATGGAGCATGTTTGGACTGAGCTGTGGCCAATAAATAATATGCAAGGGGAAGTGTAGATAGGTCTCCCAGGAAAGTACTTAATGAGAACTGCCTCAGGTGGGAAGGACCCATTTTTTACCCTCCAGATTTCCTCCTTCCTTAGACCTGAAATGTGGACCAAAGGGCTAAAATTTCACCAGCAGATGATGTGATGATGAAAATGGTGTACCAAGACAAAGCCTTGTACTGAGACAATGGAGTGGGAAAATAGAAGCTGTGGTAAGAGGTGGGTCCCTGGTGACAGTATGAAGTTGCCAAAACCACGCTGGAAAAGTTATTTCCAAACTGATGTGAGAAATGAACTCATCTTCTTTGGAGCATTGTTAACTTTTTAAACATAGAGTTGGAATCGATTCTACCGGACGCTGAGGTAAAAGTGGAAGTGAGAGAATAGCAAAGAAATTATTGCAGTGAAAGATGAAAGTGGTGAGTGGTAAAAGTGGTGAGAAGTGTAACATTCCAGATGTACTTTGAAGAGAGTGCACAGAGCATATACCAATTGAGAGGCTGTGTCAGGGGCTGAGAGACAGAACCCAATCAAGGATGATCTCTAGTCTTTTGGCATGAGCTAGAACAATAGTTATCTTTTCCCGAAGTGGAGAATACTGGGAAAGAAGCAGGATGAGGGGGTATAAATCAAGATTCTATTTTGGACCAAAACATAGTAAAGTTGAGATCCCCATTTAACATCCATGTGGTGAAGTTGAGAAGTCAGTTAGATACAATTAGAGATGTAAGCTCATGGGAGAGGTCTGAGCTCCAGAAATGAATTTATAAGTTCTCAATATATGGAAGGTGTTAAAACCATGAATAAAGCCATATAGAGTAAGTGTCAATAGAAAAAGGGCCGATGATTGAGCCCTAGAGTGTCTCAACTTTAGAGATTATGAAGAAGAGGAAGAGCCAATCTAGGGCCCATAAAGAGAAGGCAATAAAGTAGTAGGAAAACCAGAGGCCACGTGAAGAGAATGTTCTAGAAGAGAAAACTCATCACATCTTTAAAAGCTGCTGAGAGGCTAAGATGATGACTGAAAATAGATCATTGATTTGGCAAGATGATTTGACTGGGAAAGGAAGTACCCAACGAACTTTGTTTCCCCTTATGTCTCATTGGCTAAAATGAGGCCATATGCTTAGCCCTAAACCAATGGTGATTAAATCCCTGGGTTGTGGGAAATATCTTTCCTGGAATCAAGGATCTCTGCCTTAAAAAAAATCAGTAATTGGTAAGTAGAAAATTAGGGGCAGGGAAATGGCTCTATTGGCTGAGCAATAAAGTGTCTGCGATAATACTTTGTATTTTTACAAAAAAAATTCTGAACCTCGTCACACTGAGAGCTGGTACTACATTTCGCATAAGTAGTATAATGATCTGGCACCTTTTTTGAGATTGCTATTGATCCTATGCTGGGTTGTCAGGAATTTGTATACTTTAAAATAATCACCCCCATCTTCAAAAAGGTCAATATGCCAGAGACTGCATGGATTTTTTTTTTTCTCTCCCTCTAAAACACTAGAGCCACCTGCTTGTCAGTCTTAGAAGAGTACACAAAGTTTGGTCACATGCATAAAAGCTAAAGTAACTACCGAACAAGTTTTGAGGGAAATGATGTTAGAGATTTAAAAAAAAAAAAGTGTGCCCAAGAGAATTCTCCACAGGAACCTTAAAATTCTGAGTCCCTCAGCTTCTGCTTCTCCATTCTCATGTGAAAACCCTCTTTTACTTGCCTTTACAAAGTTCCTTAATCATTCCATTGTCATTTGTCTCTAAGACCACAGTGGACTAGCCTCTCCTACTTCTTCTCACTCCACTGCCATAGATGGCAACTGTATTTATGAAACAAGTGGGTGGCTTTGGGAAGCAGGGAGTGCTGCCTTATTCATGGAAATTGTGATCCTATGGAATTAAGCCTGGCCTCACCCTCATAATAAACTAATGAACTAAACATATAATATCCCTACTTTAAGAGTGCTACTGTGCCTCTCTAAAGAAAACCTGAGGACACCAAAAACTGCTGCAGAAAACCAATAAGGAAATAAAGACCACGCGGCCACCATGGGTGAACCAAATATGTCACATGGTGCATAGCACTGAATAGCTCCTCACTAAATAATAGCTCAATGAATACAAGAGGGAGCAAAGCATACAGAGGCGTCTTGCCCTAGTAACTCTTATAATGTAGTCTCAGGAGAAAGAGTTAACAGATAAACATCTAAAGGCAGGGAGAGAATTTTGCCATGCCATTTGTTTCAGCTGGGGAGCAAAGAGACAAAGGAGACTACTTGATGGCAGTGAGTAAAGTGAAAATCTATCAAATTCCAAGGTGAGGAGAGCTGTCAGGGATCCTCTGGTCCCACTCCCATATTTCACAGTGAAGTCAGTGAGGTGCACAGAGGTCTCCCATGCAGCAGACATTACCCAGCAAATTAGTGGCAGAACCTACCCTGGTCCCCAGGCCCCCTTCCCCCATTGCCTCACCTGGCTGTCTACACCCCCCTTGCAATGCCAAGACATGTTCCCCTGTATTGAAGGATAATTTGTCAAGAGAACAAGTATGAAAGCAACAACAGACCACACCCCATATTCTACTTTGCCTTCTGGATTCATGCTTTCATTCACCCTTCACTTTTGACTGGAGGTCATTAAGAATGGTTACCTTTGAATAATAATCTCCTTAAGTGCGTGACAGGTGCTGTTGTTTACCTTGCCAATAAATCATTCACCGCCATCCTCTTTCTCCTCTCCGGTGAAATTTTCAGTTTTGTTCAGGTATCCAGGGACCAAGCCACTTTACAGGGATCTGAGACCCTCCGCAGCCTCCAGAGGTGAATTGTGATGGGTCTAAGCCTGAGGCAATCCTTGCCAGTGATTGGCTTAAGAGCAGGAATGTGGCCTAGTTCTGGCCAATAAGATGTGAGAGGAGGTGAGCCTGGGGTTATTTCCAGGAAAGCGTTCCTTGCTGTTTAAAAAGTAGCGGAAGAGAACTTTAAAAAAATAATAATAATTAAAAAAAATAAATAAATAAGGGGCGCCTGGGTGGCTCAGTCGGTTAAGCGTCCGACTTCAGCTCAGGTCATGATCTCGCAGTTCATGAGTTCAAGCCTTGCATCGCACTCTGTGCTGACAGCTCAGAGCCTGGAGCCTGCTTGGATTCTGTGTTTCCCTCTCTCTGCCCCTTTCGCACTCATGCTCTGTCTCTGTCTCTCAAAGATGACTAAATGTTAATTTTTTTTTTTTAAATAAAATGTAGCAGAAGAAAAAAGCCGCATCTCTTTTGCCTTTAGATGTTGTTATTCCAGGATTAGATACCTAAACTTGCCTCAGCCATCTAGGGACCATGGGAATGGAGAGGTAGCAACAACCTGTGTCTTGAATGAGGGGGTTTGCCTGCATTAATGAAACCGGTAACTCCTCATCTCTAACTTCTTGTTATGTGATAAAATAAATACCCCCGTTGTTCTAGCCACGTTGGACGGGGCTCTGTGATCATAGCAGACAAAAGCATCCTAATTATTATAGGATACTATAGAGTAAGAACCCATCTTCAGAATTTCCAATAATCCTGAAGAGGTTTCTTTTGTTTTCTAAAAACAACAACAAAAACAAAGAGCGCTGTCTTTAGAGTGATGTTTCCACAATTAGGCTTGTGCGATTGCAAGGCCTCCCTGGTGGCATGATTCCACCATCCACCAGCTTTTAACACTCTTGTTTCCTGAATGTCTATTATTTTTAATGTGGGATTGTGGCCTGAGCCAAACCTTGTTTATACCATTAGGGTTTAACATGCCGCATGACGGTTGGGGTTTCTCCTATTTCTTACTGCCTGTTGCAGAAGCCTGGGGATACTGGAGGGGGGGGGGGGGGGGAATTAGACGTTGGAGGAGGAAGCAAATTCTCAGTATCAGTCTTATGACTACGAATATCTATTTCCCACCAGATGGATGAGATTTCAGGGTCTGCCAAGTTCATGATGTACACATTTGAAATTTATAAAATGTTTCCTTTGTCTTATCTGTTTGAATGAGGGCAGTAATGATATTCCTTCACTGCATATAGTTATTAAGAGTCCATTGCTTATGTTAAGGGAGCTTATGGAAGGTTTCAACCAAACACAAAACCACTTATTAGGACAGATAGAGCTTTTAAAAGAATACTATACTCTCGGGGCGCCTGGGTGGCGCAGTCGGTTAAGCGTCCGACTTCAGCCAGGTCACGATCTTGCGGTCCGTGAGTTCGAGCCCCGCGTCAGGCTCTGGGCTGATGGCTCAGAGCCTGGAACCTGTTTCCGATTCTCTGTCTCCCTCTCTCTCTGTCCTTCCCCCGTTCATGCTCTGTCTCTCTCTGTCCCAAAAATAAATAAACGTTGAAAAAAAAAATTAAAAAAAAAAAAAAGAATACTATACTCTCATGAATAAACTTGTTTCTGATTGGCTAGCGTTGCAATTTAGCTTTTATCAGTAATTAAGGGCAAGCCGTGGAGCAAACTCGTTAGTTGACGCCAATTACAATTGGTGGAGGGACTAATGAGTCCGAGAAAAAAGTTATTTATTTCTAAACTTTTGAAGCATAATTGTTGTGTAAATCGGAGAGCGCGCAAATCTTTTCCATACGTTTAGGTTGGTAATTGAGAAATAAAATGGTTACCAAATGTACTCTTTGTCCAGTTTTGTGCTGCAGTTGATCTCTCTCGGGACTTTTTAAAGTGTAAGGAAAAGGTGATGTCAACAGCAACGTACTCCGGGCCAACGGAGCCAGGATTAATTAATAGAGATGAAAGGGAAACACTAGGCCTTTCTTAGCCATCGCCTTCCAGTCCCCACAGTTAGACACTTGCCTCTCTGCAGATGACCAAACACAGCGCCGCTGAGGATGAGGGCCAGGGCCCGGAGACTGCCTCGTATGTAAAAACAAAACAAAACAGGAGAATGAGACTTGTCTCCATCTCGTTTGCAGCATGTAGTCTTTAAAATGAGGAGCTCTCAAGAGCTTTTCCTTTGAAGTTTAATATGTGGGGCTTTACATCAATATAACATTTAAACGTGTTAAACAAATTAGTCTCTGGTTACAAAAGTTTTGAGACGTTTGCAAGTTGCTGTTTAACTAAATTTAATATGTGCCGGCAAAGTTGATCGTGTAGTTGTTCATTTAGAAGAATGCACATTTGGAATGATTAATAAACAAACCAGCCTCCCATTGCTTCAACCTCTGTGTTTATTTGAAGGCAATCTACTTTAAAAAGACATTAATATTCTTAGAATTATTATTAGAATAATTGCTTTTACTCCTCTCAGAATGCACATTTTTTCTCATTTCCCTTCAGCATAGACAGCTTTTCACTCAGATATAAACTTCCCATTATTATTCCCCACCCCCAAAAAATGAAGAATAGGAATTATACACTTTTCACTAAGGAATAATTAATTTGTCTCAAGTATTAGAACAGAGAATTGTGGAGTGACTTTGAATGGTAGTCTCTGAGGAGTAGCATTGTTTGTTCTCTCCAGTCTTTAATGAGCTTTAGTAAATGGCCAGGAAAAATTACCTTCTTTCTGTAATATGAGAGAGGCGAAGAATGAAGGAAGCTATAGAATCCCTAAGAGAAAAAGGAACACACACACACACACACACACACACACACACACACACACCTCCTTCACAACAGCACTTGAGTTGGTTAGGAGGACACAGTTCTCCTTTGGACTTATTTGAGGACAAGAGATCTGGTTACTAAGTGCATTAAAACAGAAGCATGTCCCTAATTTGTATTGATTATTGTTATCGTTACCACTGTTGAATCTGCTGGGGAAACCATCCATCCTATAATTCCATGGGGTTGGATATTCGTTACACCCCCCATGTTAAATTTCTTTCCTCTTTAATGACTGGAAGAGAATTAGAAGTGGAGCAATAACAGAAATTAGCTGTTAAGAACCTGCCCCTTCTCCACAGGTCACTGAACTCCATAAGAAGAGCCCCTAGTTTGTAAAGCTCTTATCCTAAAGGCAACTCCCCCCTCCCCATCCCCAGCCAAATAACTTTTATGAAGGGTCAAATCATTTCCCCCAAGTTGCCATAGACTGCTGGGCTTGCACAGAGTGCTGCCTTACCTTGTCTTCAAGAAATGGATCTTTTCAGGGGCAGCCGGGTGGCTCAGTCGGTTGAGCATCCGACTTCAGCTCAGGTCATGACCCCCGGTTTGTGGGTTTGAGCCCTGCGTTGGGCTCTGTGCTGACAGCTCAGAGCCTAGAGCCTGTTTCCGATTCTGTGTCTCCCTCTCTCTCTGCCCCTCCCCCGCTCGTGCTCTGTCTCTCTCTCTCTCAAAAATAAATAAAATTTCAAGAAATGGATCTTTTCAGCCTGAAAGTTTCTCAGGTCAAAGGGAGATTTTGCACTCATTTAAAGGTGTTCTGGAAGGTGGACTGCCCAGGACACACCCAAAGCCAAAGAGAACTAAGCTCTTTCCTTCTTCCATCCTTTCAACCTTGTGCTGGGGCTGGCGGGGGGGGGGGGGGGGGGGGGGGGGGGGCTTGGAGTGGGGGGACTGCGAGATAGCCCGCCTCCCTAATTCAAAACCAACTGAGAAATAGCACAAAAGGACAAGTCAGGACAGGGTCCAAATGTCACTCCCGGACTGATGAGGCTGGTATGTGCAAATGTGGCTTTTGTCTGGTAAGCTAGCAAACAGCACAACTAGCCTCATTTCTCTAGCCTCTGCAGCTCTGGGGATTGCACAGCAGGAAGCAGGGAGGAGCCCCCCACCCCCCACCCCACCCCTTGCAGCAGCTTGCTCTCAAGAGGAAGTGGCAGGCAGCCTGCCAGAGCCCTCCTTTCTCTTCTCAGGTGCCTAGCATTCCCATGCCCAGCATGGAGCTATGGCCACTGTGGGGCTCCGTCCAGTCTGTTCCTGCCTGCGTGCCCTGGACGGTGCTTTTCTTCCTTTCCTCGTCGATAGTTGCTGACCTTAAGCTTTATTCTAGCTGGATCCTAAGCTGTCACTTCGACACATCTTATAAATTGGTTCCCACTAAAAGTGGAATTCCTCATAGAAGCTTAATACATTTTGTAATGTCAATGGGGGTATGGGGGAACAAAACATGGGATTCAGAGTCAAACAAACCTGTGTGAATTTCACATGCACTTCTTACTAGTTTGAACCCTCCGGCAATTTCTTTTACCTCCCTAAGTCTCAGAATCTTCATCTATAAAGTGGGGGTAATGCCATTGTTGGTGAAGTCTCTGTAGGGCGACATGTCTGCACGCAGTAAATGTGCGTGTCCTTCTGTTCACATTCAGATATAAGGAGATGATAACAATAGTTTCTAATTATATAGTGCTTGGAGTTTACCAAAGGCTTTAATGTAAATATTACACAAGAGCCATGAGGATTACAAGACTCAAAATCTCCCTCCTACGTCAGGAATTCTCTCTGTTGCAGGTGAGGGAAGCAAAGCTCAGGAATTGACTTGTTCAAGGTCGTGCAGCTGGGAATTGATACAGTTCAGATGTGAATACGAGTTTTCTGCCTCCCAATTCTACTTTCTCATCACCTGATTAGTTATTAGGAGCAGATTTTCTAACACCGAAAAACTAGAGATAGTACCCCTTAAATCAGAAGAGGCAGCCGAGGGGCTTAATCCACCTACCAGATGTGTTTTGTTTAGCTGACAGACTTTCGCAAAAACTTCAATTTTTTTGCTAACATTTAAAAATTGGGGTATTACTTGTAAATATTTGGATTTACAACTTCTCTGAAAAACCGTGAGGCCTAGAACCTACTGATTCTGCAACCTTGAGAATGCTCCTTCTTTGCCCTCCCTCATCTGTAAAATGTGGCCAGCGACGGTCCCTACCTCAGAGGGTGGTTGAGAATGAAATAGGATAAAATATTCAAAATATTTAGAACAGTCCCTGACACATAGGTAGATATACTGTGTGCCAGCAAAATGGAGACTGGGGATTATCCTGGAGAGCTGCAAATTCTTCTCATATTTGAAGAAATACAAGATGGAAGTGTTGTTTTAGTGTGACATCCAAAGCCAAAGTTGGTTCTTACGCAGAGAGTATAGCTTAACCCGGCTTTAATGCCTGAGCTCTTCCAGCTGAGGTGAAGAAATGATTTGTCACGTCTCCCATTTATGATACTTAAAGCAAACAAGGGGAAAAAACTAACTTTTGAGCTGGCATTTTGCATGGCTTTGCAAGGAAGGAAGGAATGAGGAAAGAAAGGGAGGGAGGGAAGGAGGGGGGAGAAAAAGAACTTTGCATGGTTTTGCTTAACCTAAAGAAGGAAGGAAGGAAGGGAGAAAAGGAGAGAGGAGAGGAGAGGGAACAAAGAGAGAAGGAAAGGGGAAGAAAGGCAGAGAAGGTTGTTCTGAATACTGGGGAAGGTGACTTATCCATGCTGCCAGAATACTGTAGATACGCTAGTGCCCTCTGGTAGCAACTTGCATTTTGCTTTGTTTTGTTTTCAAAAACTTCAAAGTTTCTCCAGGCTTCATCCTCAATTAGAACAAATGTCAGTAACATGCTTGAAGAAAATTTGTTTAGAGATGTGTGTATGCTTGAAAATTGCACATTACACATGCCCCATGCATGATTTTCCACTAAATTTTTAACGATGAGCGGAGGTACACGGTTCCAGATAGATGAGTGAATCTGAATGTATATATCTGGTGCTTTGCACGTTGACATAAACACAGCTGCTTTTATACATTTGAGAACATTTGTGTTTATTTGAATGTGTGATGGGGAGGTCATCAGAATGAACACACTCGTTGTGTTTATTTGAATCTCACATTGCTCATAAGAATACATGCCGTGTTTGAACATGCAGTCAAACACCAGCTTCTCTAAAAGGCAAATCAAACCCCAAAAGGCAATTCAATGCAAAACCCCATTAATGCTGCATTAGAGTTGAAATTCCATTCCCATGAAAGCCAGAGAATTTGGAGTTAAAGGTTTTCAGCAGCAATCTTATTTCTACTAGCTCAAGAGAACGACACAGTTTCTTTCCACTACTTTATCACAATACATAAAATTTGTATTTAGTAATGAAAGAAAGAAAGAACTAAAGGAGGGGAGGAAAGAAGCAAGGAGGGAAGGAAGGAAGGGAGGGAGGAAGGAAGGAAGAAAGGACCCCAACCATAGCACTAAAGTACCAAAAATGCTAGCAGGGTACTATATGCAATATTCTATTATAACATTGATGACATAAAGGGCACCTAAGCCTTGTTGCTTCATATTTGAGGGCTGCTGTTGGTGTATGGATGAAGTTAGGGTCCTCTGTCACAGACTTGGGTTTGCAGATTTGAGTGATGGTTATGGCGATGGTGATGATTTGAATGCACGCTTCACTCTCACTTTTAGTAGCACAAGAATGTTCTAATGCCAAGAAAAAAAAAAAAGGTAGGTAGGTAAAGATATGATCCTAACCTTACATTAGGTTTGCTTGCTTTTTAGTCCTTAAACAGAGGTGAATACAAAACACAGCTGTCCATGATCCACAATCTTTTGCACACTTCAAGAGGAAGAACAGCATTAAAATTCAACCTTGACGGGGGTGCCTGGGTGGCTCAGTCGGTTGAGCGTCCGACTTGGGCTCAGGTCAGGATCTCGCCGTCCGTGAGTTCGAGCCCTGCATCGAGCTCTGTGCTGACAGCTCGGAGCCTGGAGCCTGCTTCGGATTCTGTGTCTCCCTCTCGCTGTCTGCCCCCTCTCCATTCATGCCCTGTCTCTCTCTCTCTCTCTCTCTCTCTCTCTCTCTCTCTCTCTCTCTCAAAAATAAATAAACATTAAAAAAAATTTTTTTTTTAATTCAATCTTGACACTTTGAAGCGATGTAACCAGCTACATGTGCCCACTTTCAACCACTGCTCTAGCTAAAGATAAAGTCCTCCCTGTGTTACACCAGGGTACTTTTTTGAATTCTTCATCCTTCCATATGCCACAAGTTGGAAGGAGTGTTTGGATAGTCAGGAACTAAGGCATCTGCCATTAGAATCTTCAATATTAGATTTGCATAGCTTCTTACCTATGGTTTTCTTTGGGAAAAAAAATATGAGAAGCAAATAAATAAACAGAACGGAGAGGGGCACACAGAGCAAAATGAGATTCCTCTGTAAATTAAAGAGCAGATGCAGGTGATTGAACAAGAAAAAGTATGTGTTTCTGTTTGGCTCACGAGAGCAGACAAGATTACAGCCAATGGTGACTTGGCTAGATAGTAGGGATTTTACTGTACGTTATTAATTAAAGCTGAAGGGAGTGAGGCACCAGGAGGAGGTGAGCCCATGTCTCCACAAAGCCACAGAACACTAAGGGTTGGCCACCAGGCAAGACTTGAAATCTGGAAAGACTTTCAAAATGAAAAGCATTAAGAAAATCTTTAAAGTTGTTGTCATTCCAGAACATGCTAAAATAACATAATGTCTCTGCCGGCTCCCCATTAGAACAATTACAAAATTCGAAACAGCTTAACTTTTTAAATTAGGTAAGTTCAGATTGATTGAGAGCAGAAGCAACATTTCTTTTCCTTTTCCACTGTCATTGGCTGTAACTATGTCTTTGTTTTCCTACCAGAATGAGCTTTTGTCTACCTAAAATATTATTACTACGTTGCAGTTTGTTACTCCATTAGGTCTAACACTTCTTAAAAAATGTTTCAGAGATGACAAATGGAAAAGAGGAGAGGATTTGCATTTTAAATCAAGCAATTTTCTGAGTTTTATGTGGAAAACAAGCAAGCCTATCTTGAACCTCCCCTTTGATGAGGCCCCAAATATACAAAGGGATCAAACTCCATATAGACAAAAGGATTTTTTCCCTGACTTGGGAGTGATATCTTGTTACAGTAATGGCTCTTGCCAGCTATCATAGACCCTTCATTTACAATCTTCAGAAGTAGGGACGCAAGACTGCCATTTTAAACCTCAATGTATCCCAATCAGAAACATGCAAAGTTGCCTCTCAGAAGGAGACATGGACCAGAGCAAGAGAAAATAGAACCTTTTAGTGGAAAGGGAAGTCAAAAAATAGTGTTTGATGCGATCTCATTTTCATTTTTAAAAAACATAGTATCTGTGTATGTGTGTATCAGAAAGGGTAACAGACCAAGGTGTCAATGGGGGAGCCTTCTTTTCACTAACTATATGCAGTTATTTAGTACTTTTCTATAATAAAAGATGAATTATGTTTATAATACGAAAAATATCTTTAAATATTTTTCAAGCGTGGAGATTTTCGAAATTAGTGACGTAACGCTGTTCAGTTTCACCTCTGAAAATAATTCACTCAGGGATACAGCTCACTCATTCTAAAGGTTCTTGAACAGCATCTAGAATAAAATCTCTTTGACATTAGTGCCGTTTGAATTCCTGTTTCACAGATAGGAAGACAGGACAAGTGAGACTCCCAACGGGGCCCTCCCTGGTGCCTCACGATAGTAAAAGGAGGCCATGCGCAGACCAGGTCCTCTGTCTGCAGATATCATGTCCTTTCTTTTATTTGGAGGAAGATCTGCATAACATTCACGAGGGCCACGGATTGGAGGGTCAGGATGGCATGTGAGTATCATGCACCCCACTACCTTCCCTCCTGAGTCAGAATTCCTAAATCAGAATCTTGGCTTCACCCCTTGCTAACTGGGTAAACTTAGGCATGCTATTTACACTTTCTCTGTCTCCGTTTCTGCATCTGTAAAATGGAGATGAGAGTAGCTCTATTTTACAGGGCTGTTCCAAGGATTAAATGGATTAAAATACATTAAATACCAGGGCACCTGCGTGGCTCAGCCAGGTAAGTGTCCAACACTTGATCTCTACTCAGGTCATGGTCTCATGGTTTGTGGGATCAAGCCCCACATCCAGCTCTGTGCAGACAGCACGGAGCCTGCTTAGGACTCTTTCTCTCCCTATCTCTCTACCCCTCTCCTGTGCACATGCACAAGCACGCTCTCTCTCTTAAAATAAATAAATAAATGAAATATGTTAGACACTAAAAACAGTTTCTGGTCCCTGGCAAACATTGGATGACTCTTGATCATTTTTATTCTTAACATAAGAGGACAATCTGTATCACTTACCTTAAATAAAAGGAATTTATTAATAAGTAAAAAAGAAAAACATGTCATTAAATTATTGCTATATCCTGTTGTCAATTGCTATCTACTCTGGCAATGAGGCCTACTCTCTGTTAAGAAGAGAGACAATGAGAGGGGCACCTGGGTGGCTCAGTCACTTAAGCATCCAACTTCAGCTCAGGTCATGATCCCACAGTTTGTGAGTTCGAGCCCTGCTCCAGAAGAGCTCCAGCCTCACTTCGGGCTCTGCGCTGATGTGCAAAGCCTGCTTAGGATTCTCTTTCTTTCCCTCTATCTCTCTGCCTCTTGCTCACTTGCATCCTCTCTCTCTCAAAAAATAAATAATAAAAAGAAAATAAGACTTAAAAACCTTACAACCTACACCAGTCAGAATAGCTAGAATTCAACAAAGCAAGAAATAACAAGTGTTGGCGAGGATGTGGCAAAAAGGGAACCCTTGTACACTGTTGGTGGGAATTTACATCGCTGCGGCCATTTTGGGAAACAGTATGAGTTTCCTCAGAAAATTAAATATAGAAATACCATACAATCCGATAACTCCATTACTGGATATTTACCTAAAGAAAATAAAAGCACTAATTTGAAAAGAGAAATGCACCCCTATATTCATTGCAGCAGCATTTACAATAGCCAAGAGATAGAAGCAATCTAATTGCCCATTGATACACAAATGGATAAAGAAGATGTGGGAAACTCACACACACACACACACACACACACACACACACACACACACACTGGAATATTACTCAGCCATAAAAATAATGAGATCCCACCATTTGCAACACTATGGATGGACCCAGAAAGTATTGTGGGAAGTGAAATAAGTCAGACAGTGAAAGACAAATACTATCTGATTTCACTTATATGGGGAATCTTAAAAACAAAACAAATGAACAAACAAACGAAAAGCAGACTCATCAATACAGAGAACAAACCGGTGGTTTCCAGAGAGGAGGTGGGCGGGGGGGGGGGGGGGGGGGCTGGGTACAATAGGTGAAGGGGATTAAGAAGGACAAACTTCGAGTTATAAAATAAAGAAATCACGGAGATGAAAAGTAAAGCATAGGGACTATAGTCAATGATATTATAATGTTGGATAGTGACAGATGGTGCTACACTTATCGTGGCAAGCAATGAGTAACGTATAGAAGTGTTGAATCATGTTGTACACCTTAAACTAATATAACATTGGATGTCAACTATACTTCAATAAACTTTTTTAAAAAATAAGAGAGACTAAGTTATTAAAAAGGTGTTAAAGACACACAGTATCAATTGAGACAGTCTGCTGAATTAATTAGAAGGATTGAAAGAGAATTTTAAATGGAATAATTTTCTCACTAAATGAAGCAATATACCTTGATACCTGTGTCCATGAACCACCCCAAATCACCTTAAATATACCGTCCTTCCCTCAGGATGTACTGATAAGCCGTCACGGCTAATATGAAACTGAACTAACGCGACAATGTGTGGGTCATCTCAAGGACAGGAGCACTAGTTGATTAGATAGAGGTTATTGGGTCGCACTTTTCTGGCTTCAAGGAGTTAAAAAGGCAGGTATTTGGGTAAGAGCTTATGCTCCGCAGCTGTGTTAAGGTGCGGTGCATGGGGGCGGCGAGCCCAGCCCTCCCTCTCCTTGTCCCTCTCCTGAAGTGTTCTCTCTGCTTCTGCGAGGCCTTCCAGGCACAGGGCTGATGCCCAGGACAAGGTGAGCCGCCTCCCTCCTCTGCACTGAGAGCGAGCTCACTTTGTCTCTCTGGCCTCCTTCTTATTGCCCACCGTGCAGGGGGTCAACCTTTGTAGCAACAGGACAGTAAGGCCCCGGCCCGGCTGCTGAGGGAGGAAGGGGCAAAGCCCTGAGCCAGCTGCAGTCTGAGGCTCCTTGGGCCTAGACAGATTAGAGGAGTCAGCCTTCCGTGTGGTCCAGCCCAGCAGTCCAGATTTTTTCAGGGCTAATTAAAACCACAGAGCTAGCTCATAATAAAACGAATGTTCCCATCCCATTTCCTCTTCTCTCTCTCTTTCTGTCTCTCTCACTTGCCTCAGAGTGAGGCTGAGTGGCCGACCAGGAAGATGCCCAGAGGGTCCCTGAATATAATATCATATGATACCATCCCATTCTCTCCCCAGCTTCAAACAACATGCTGGCACTTTGGGGGTCTCCAGAGCCAGTGGGAAGCCCCCCCCAGATCTGTTGCCGACGACGGGAACATCAGACTGCCGGCAGGTTGCTGTAGCAAACCCTTGTGGCAGGCCACACTCCTGTGGGGTGGCTTCATTCCAGAGTATGGGCTTTTGGTACGCTTGGGGTGAAAGGCTTCCCGAGGATGCATTTGTGGTGGACTTTTTACTTTTGTTCCCCACTCTATGACTGGTGGGAGGACAATCAAAGCCAGGACAGAGAATAGTCTGGAAGAAGAACCCCGGGCCTAGCCACATGCCTGGACGGTACCTGTCATCATTAGAGTGGACTCTCTGAAAGTCTTTGTCAGTGACCAGAAACCAATTTGGTTTTTTAAAACAGTTTACAGAACTTTTTTTGTTTCTTTCGAAATGAAAATGGCTTTATTGAGTTCCATGGAAATGATACATATTTTCACAATCTAGATTGTGTACCAAGAATGTCAATGAAAGTATTGGAACTGCTTTTCGCCCACACGTCCAGGCACATGTGACACTGATGTGTCTCTGTTGATTTAAAACATGTTCATGCCATCCCATCGTCCTTGGTGTGAAGACCCAAGCCACTGCCATGACATCCCTTCAGCCTTGTCTCTGCCCTCCCCCCTGTGTAACTGCCTGAACTGAAGCTAGAATGAGTTCATTCCCTTCAAAGCAGCATCCGGGGGGCACTTCTCCATTTCCTGCTGTGTACTGGGTCAGTTGTTCTCTTGGGCCTCCTTTCCCAAGGTTGACAAGCTCTTCCAGTGGGCTGGGCAGGCAAGGGAGTCCTACTACCCAAAGAACCCATTTTCTGGAAGAATCTGCAGCCAGAGGACTCTTCTACCAGACAAGTGACCAGTGATTCCGGAAAGCTCCCTTCCTGTATTTTCCCTTCAAACCTCTTTGCTCCACCTGACCTGAAGCTAGGCCCAGCCATTAGAAAGCAGGAAGGCTGCCTCTGCTTGAGAGGCAGCTTTGGGGCTCTCTGGGGACTTGGACGTCCACTCACCACCAAGCCTGTCTCTCTGCTCATCTGTGTTAGCTTCCAGATCAACAAAGACATGAAGACAAGAGCTGCCACCTGACATACTGTCCACATTCTCCCTAGAAACTTCTCTCCAGGATGAGCAAACAGAGCAC
Source organism: Puma concolor (assembly GCF_028749965.1). NCBI lineage: Eukaryota > Metazoa > Chordata > Mammalia > Carnivora > Felidae > Puma > Puma concolor. The sequence goes on along the minus strand of NC_141674.1, from coordinate 74,064,852 downwards.
CCCAAACCCTCACGCCCCCAAAATGGAACCCGATCAGTATCCCTAGTTTACCACAGGAGGGCTATTAAAAAATCATCCCCAGGGCCACCTGCCCAGGGTCTATCTCCCTTCAACCTTTTGCTATCCAACTGGTGGACTCAGGCACCACGAGAAACCCCATCCCTGAAGTTTGAAAATCTAATTTGTGCTCCTGTTGTTAAATGCTGGTAAGTTACAACCACTGAATTGGAACTCATTAAAAGGGCGGCATTAAGGAGTTGCTGCTGCATTTGAAATCCATTTCTAGGGGGGAGTCTGCGTGCGGTCGGGCACTTTCTCATGGGGTCATTGAAGTCACTACCTTCAGAAAACAAAGTATTCTATTCAACACCTCAAGGTCCCTGCCTGCTTTCTTTTAGGTATTTAACAGAGGATTATATAAGCTCCAATAACTCAATTAATTAAGAGTAAAATGAAGACGGTGACTTCATATTTCGTTGGTCAGTGAAAATTTTAACATTCTCATAACCCTTTTCACTCCCTCTTCTCGTTGTGAATGCTCATAGAAAAATCCTTTCAAAATGGTATTTTGTTAGCAAGGGATGTGCCGACAATTCCGCCGTATCTTCCCACAGATCACTGCTCACATCATTCAGATGTTGAAAATTTTAAATGAAATCAATACTGGCCTATTCATGTCAACAGCACTATCCCTGGCAATGTAAAAATATATAGAGAAATTGCAACCCAAGCGACTTACCCAGCTCTCTTTTCATTACAGGTCGTCAATTAAATTATTTCTACGATATGGTATCCGTCCACAGAATGTTACGCAATATTCATGCACATTACTTCAGCTGCACAGAATTCTTGGGAAATAAATGCAGGCGGGCAGGAGAACTTCAGGAATCTAGTAGAAGAGGAAGGCATTTACGATAAGTCCAGTCACAATTGCCCCCAAGATGGTGCTTTTATTGTCACTCAAGGAACAGCAATGTCTTCATTCTTGTGGCTATGACTTCTTCCATACTATGGGAGGGAGTATTCCCACAGAGATTCCTCGTAAGAGCTCAGGATGCAGGTTGGGAGGAACTTTGGACTTGGAGGTGGAGAGTCAAGTCTGCCTCTTTTGCAGTGGATCAAGCTGACGGGCCCGGCCTTCGGAACGGCCGGCCGCGTCACGATTTCCCTGGATTCAGTAGCTGCAGCTGGCTTGGGAACCGGAGTCCATTTGCAGCCCAGTCCTTGGTCTTCGTTGTTGACTCCCCAGGAGTTTCTGCAGCTCCAGTTGCCCTCGGCACCAAGTGGAGGAAGCCAGCGGACCGTGCCGAGGCTCGGCCCTAGAATCAGTGGTCCAGCCGAGATGCACCGGGGTAGGAGGATAAACGGATTGAATCAATAATTTCAATCACTCCCTGTCCCTGATAGGCACCAGGGAAGGCAGAGGAGCGTGGGGGAAGGGAAAATCCACAAGCCCAGAGCACGGAGCTAAGTCCTGCCTGAGAAGAAAACAAGAAAAAATACCTACATAAGGCAAGGGTCAGAAGGAAGAAAAATGGGCTAAATTCATTTAAGTGCTAGGAATGGTCCTCACCCAGAGAGAGCCATCCTGCCAGCAACCTGTGGTCTGCAGGTCTCCTCCTTCTGTGAGCCTTTAAGTCTGAGGATGGTGGTTGCTATGGGCCGGGAAGTGGCCCAACCCTTCCTCACAAAGCCTGCTGCTCCCTATGCCTCTGGCTTCCAGGGCCCTGGCCAAGGGCCATGAGGCACCAGGCGGAAGCCTAACTCTGGTGCCTCCCCGGCTATGTGGCCACGGCTAGACAGCTAAGTCTTCGGGCCTAATAAGCTGACACTTGGGATCCGACCCTCCCAGGACTAACACCGGTGAGTTCTGCAGACAAGGGTCATGGCCAGCCTGCTCCTGATCACTGTCCCTCTGAGTGGTCTGGCACTTTCCTCAGCGGACCCTGGGCACGGATGTTGGAAGCAGCTGGGGCTGCTTCTCTTCAGAAGCCTGGTTGTCTTTTCCTAAGGGCTTACCATCCAGGATCACCTATCAGCCTCCGAAGAGCTTCATGGGGCATTATTATTTATGTCCACAGTTTAAAGACAAGGAAAGTGAAGTACAGAGGAGTTAACTAACTGTGCAGCATCCCTGAGAGAGTCCCTAGCGGAACCCAAATCGAAATCTGGTTCTGTGGGGCCCCAGAGTCAGATCTCTCAGCAGCCAGAATGCACTGCCTCTCTCCTCGCCCTTTAACGGAAGCAACACCGTGGGGATTAAGTTTCTTCTTTTTCAGGGTGGCCTTCAACCACCAGAAATCCAACAAGGGACTTCTCCCAGTTTATTGTAGGCACAATCAGGAAGCAGAGGGCCCGGAGGACACATCTCCTCACCACCCACCTTCTCTATCTTCTGTTCTCTTATGATTGAGACTGCCTCATCCCATTATCCATGTCCTGGCCCTCTTTGCCGACATGGTCTTCTCCCCACACGCCACCCACATGCCCACCCCCAGTCACAAGCTGCTCTTTCCAGGGCCCAAACCTCTGATCTAGCTCTCTCTCTGCCATGAGGGTTCCCAACAAGGCATGCCAAGGGGAACTGGGGTCATGGAGACAGCCTTTGTCAGTGTGCCCCATGATTCCATCAGTTTAGAACTTCGGAAGACGATGCTTTTAATCTAAAATTGTAGGTCAAAATTTCTGGGCCTCAGCGGAGGTCATTTGAAGGAGACCTGGGAGAGAAGCAAGTCTGGTACATCCGCCACCATCCGAGGCAATGACAGAGGACTCCTGCAATCACCCCCCGGGACTCAGGCTCCCCAGCACTTCAGGCACACTGCAGCGAAGGGAACATGCCGAGGAAGGAAGGAAGCCTTCAATCAGGAAAGCTGTGGTTTGAGCAGCGGCGAGCAGAGAGCAGGGGTGGGGGTGGGGGGGACAGATGAAGCCAGAGGCGCCCTGGCTCCATTTCTAAATTGCCATCATGGGAGTGACCCCCAGCCTTCTGGGAGAGCCACCTGGCCATGCAGCTCGTTGTTAATGGAGCCCACAGCTCCGCCACATTGTTTTTGAATTCAATTCACCAAAACATTTTTAAGAATTTGTATGCATTGAAGTCCTGGTCTTGCATCTGGAGACATGGAGATGAATCACACATAGTCTCTGACCCTGAGAACCTCGGAGTCTAGCGGGAGAGTCAGACACACACAGAAGCAACCACGATACAAAGCCAGCGGTGATTAGTGCTAAATAGAGATATATACACAGAGGGCTGGGGAAGCTCAGAGGCCAGCTGATTATACTGTCCACCGAAGGAATTTGCAGAGGAAGGGACCCGAACTGGGCTTTGAGGATAAGAGATGCAAAAGAACTTGTCACTCTTTGAAGACTTCATGCATACCCAAATTTTGACGTGCATCCCCCTAGAAAATCATCACAGCACCCCCACCTTACACCTGAGGAAGCCGAGCCTCAGAGACTATGAGCAGCCGAGCTTGGAACCACCCAGGCAGGAGCTCAAGAGCCCTTCACAGGTCATGAGAACAGCTGGAGAGAAGTCCCCGCAGCTGGCAAGTGCACCGTGGGTTTGGAGAAGGGAGGCGGTGGGGGGGGGGGGGGGCGAGTTTGCTATGGCAGGAGTTCCCAGGGTGGGCAGCAGAGGTGGGAGTGGGCAGAGGGGGAAACAGTGTCACCTGGGGGAAGGGGCGACCCTGCAGCCCACTGCTTGGGCTGGTAACTCCCTTCCAGCTATGGAACCTCAAATAAGTTGCTTACCCTTTCTATGCCTCAGTTTCCTCATCTATAAAGGGGGGATATAAGAAATGGACCCCCCTCATGGAGTTACTATGAGAATACATGAGCTAACGTCCATATTATCATAGGATAGTGCTGGGAGCATAGTAAATGCTCTATGTGTTTGTTGCCGCTGCTATTGTTGTTGCTTATGATTAAAAGAGGCAGTGTAGACTCTGGCTTAGAGCGCGCATTTTGGAGCCAGGCGGCCTGTTTCGAATCCCAGCTTTGCCACTTAGCGGCCGTGTAATCTTGGTCAATTCCTATCACGCTTCTGTGCCTCGGTTTGCTCATCTATAAAATAGGGACAATGGTGCTAATCTCACACAGTTATTGTAAGGCCTCAAGGAGACGCCGTTTATAAAAACAGGAAGTCTGGCTCCATGTACCGAGTGATTTCCTAAATCATAATCTTACTGCTACACCTCTGGCTTGCCGGTTAGAGGCTACAAAGTTTCTTCGCAATAGTTGTGCAAGTATCCTCACGGGAGGTCAATAAAAAGTTCAGCAAAAGAACTGTAAATTCTTAATTGTGGGGGATTAATAAGGCTTTGTTATGGTAAATTTACCTCACACGTGATTTAATAGGTCAAAACTACATTTGTAATTAAAAACCTAAGAAATCATGCACGCCGAGGCTTATAACACACAAATTTTAGTCTGAAACAACTAACTCAGGAAACCATAAAAGACAAAGCAGTGTATATAAATCATGGCTTGGGAAGAAGCAAGGTTTTAAGAGGCAGGCGGCTCTATTTGGGGATTCATATCAAGCCCGTCAATATAGGTGCCCAACCCTTTGGCATTTAGACTGTTCGGCCAACTCCATTTTATAGATGACGGATCCAAGGCAAAAGGAGTTCTCCTCACATAAAATAGTGGCCCCACCGATGCTGACACACAGGCTCAGTTTCCACTTTGGTGCCCAGCCTCCTGCGTTCCTATCCACAGTCACTTGAAAGCAAAGCCTTCAAAACAGATGCTAACCCCACATGACTCCATTTGAGTTTGTAGATCTGGCATTAATCTGCATTTGAGCTATGGTTTCTTTGTGCTTATGTGGTAGGAAAGGAAAAACTGTGGTAAAGCTCTAGAAGATTCTCAGAGCATACCGCAATCAGAAGACAACATTGTGTAGCAGTTAGGTAGGCACTCCCCTGCTGGGTGGGACCTTGTGGCAGTGTGCGTAAGTTTCTTCTTTTGTAAAATGAAAATATTAATAGTTCCCCTCTCTTAGGGTTGTCTTGAGGGTAGTGTGGAGCACCCTGCCTGCCACGCAGTAAGCACTTAATATGAATTATTGTTATTATTACTTATTTAGGCAAAAGGGTCAGGATGGGGATGGAGAAGGGGAAACCCTAAAACCTACACCACTCTTGCCCTGAACCATAGCGATTTCATATTTTCTTTCCTGAAAAAGAGATACCTTTCTGAGTTAGAAAACAACAATTTAAACATTCAACAAGTTATTGGGGCGCCTGGGTGGCTCAGTCGGTTAAGCATCCCACTTCGGCTCATGATCTCACGGTCATGATCGGTCATGATCTCACGGTTCAGGAGTTTGAGCCCCACGTCGGGGTCTGTGCTGACAGCTTGGAGTCTGGAGCCTGCTTCCAATTCTGTTCTCCCTCTCTCTGCCCCTCCCCCGCTCTCTCTCTCTCTCAAAATTAAATAAACATTAATTTTTTTTTAATTCAACAAGCTATCTAATAAGTTTTGCTCTTTGGCATGAAGGTTGAAATTTCGCTTCATGTTGTGCCAGGCATTTCTCTTCAGAGTTAAGTAAATTGGGAAAGTTTGTATCAAAGCTATTTTAAAAAGAAAAACAAAGCAAGGGATTAATTGATTTGAATGCTTTGGTAGTAAAATACCTACCTACAAGTTGAATTTGTAGTTGTTTCCATTTTAAATCACATTGAGAGGCAAATATTTATGCGAGTATGTGTATATACACTTTAGATATATTTATATATCTGGTCTGATGTCATAGAGTTTAAAGTCCTTTGTTCCTATGTGAACAAGAAGAGGACCTTCTCACACTGTGACTGCCCCGGGGCCAGGGCCATGAAGCCCTCCTGAGACCTTATGTTGTCCCCCTTGATTTCAGCCCTGGGAACAGCCATCTCTAGTGGTAGGGGGGTAAAGAGGTCTCCATTTGTTTGACAAGGCTTCTAGCTGGGTGTCATCACCTGTCACTCACTGGAGCATTGCTGCCTCTCGTCCCCCGCCTCTCCCACCCCCCTCCTCCTGGCCCCCAGAAGGAGAGGTGGAAACCAGCCTCAGCTCGCTGTGGTTCTTCGTTCCCTGCTCTCATCCTCTGAGCCACAGTCCTGCCTGTCTGCAGGAGGGCAATTCTGCCACCGCCTCTGGTTCGTGCCCTCGGGAAGGTGTCCCGGTGTGTCCTCACCTTCTGCTCAGGTTTCTGGGTGGTGAGGAGTAGAGCGTCCAGTTCATCGTGGGGAAGACAGCCCTTCTGCATTGCCAACAGCACACCTTGTAAGAGTGAGAACTTCCATTCCAAGATAAACAGATATTTTCCCTCTTGGGTGTTCGGCAAGTGGTTCCATGAGACTGGCCCAAATGGGCTCCAGTCATGCCCTCAGTTTGGGGGTCTACCAGCCAGGAGTTAATGAAATCAGATTCATTAATAAGCTGGGAGACTCAGAAAGCTGAAACCTATAAATAGGAAAAAAAAAAAAGAATTGGGGGCTGAATGGGCTTCCTGCAGCAGTGTCCTTGCTAAAGAAATGCTAGGCTCATCTATTTTTCTCCCTGAAGAGTGGGAAAATGTTTTCAATAAAAGAGTGAGAAGGGAGTCCTTGTCACTAGAACCATCCATGAGGAGGTCTGTGTGCACTGAATGCTTCTATTTAAAATTCAGGCCTGAATACTACACAGGTGTTTCTTCCAGAATTGACAGTCTCCTGTCTGCCCCCACCACCCAACCCCTACCATGCACCCCTCCTGGCCTTAAACATTCGCTTGAGTTTGGATTGGAATCCGGCTACTCTTTGGCATTGCCGTAATTATGTTGGTCAAGGCCTGTGTTCTTGACAAAGAAAACATTCCTCTAACTCAACCTGAGTAATCCTTAATGAGTCCTTGTATCTTGTGATAAATTTCATAATTATTCAGCCCCTACCACTAACACCGAAATTCATCAGTCAAAGCAAATTAGCCGAGATTCATTAGAATAAGACATCTAGTAGGCACATGTACTTTATTAGCCTCTTACACCAATAGTTTTAATTAGGTACATATTTCACAGCTCTCGAGCTACTCCAGTGAAGGGCTGCCTTTATCTCTTTTATTTACAGTAACAAGCTATCAAACAAACACCACCATAATTAAACTTGGATATAAAAAAAAAACTTGTTTTATTAATGGCAGCGTATTCAAGCCTTGGATTTCTGAAACCTGCACCAGACAGATATTTTTATTAATTAAATAAGTACTATTCAATTAAACTGAAAAGATGAGGTGAGGCGCAGGGGGCCATGAGCTTGAGTTAGGAGTGAGATTCTCATCTTCCTTCCTGGCTGATGGTTTCCTCTATCTCACCTTCAGCAGAGGAAAAAAACATCCCTTCATCAGATATTTCAGTGATGAGAAAAGTGATTAAAATCCAGAACATTTTTAAATTATTAATAAGGAATTTAAATGATGTTATAAAAAAGGGAAATACAGGAGAAAATGTTACACATTCATGGAATTTTGGCTCATGCATAATAAACAGTCGAAAACACTTCACTTATAATACTACCCAAATTAAAGAGGCAAGAAGCCGTGCCTCATGCTTTCATACGCCGGTGTCAATGAATGACAAATGGCGCCATCTGCTGGCCTACACGTTAAACACTTGAGAGCCCAGTTGTTAGAGCCATCAGGTCTCAGGTTGTCAAAAAAAAGTATGATAAAACTCTGTGTCTATTGATACTTTCATAGGGGTAGACAAGGTACAACCCTGTAAGAAAGACAAAGTCGTGAGCTTAACTGTAAAAGCCTTATCCAGAAGCTTCAGACTAGATGATGTTTGGGGAGAGATTGCTACCCTTTCTGGTCCTCTTAAGAGTCAATAGGAATGAGGTGCCTGGGTGGCTCAGTCGGTTAAGCGACCGACTTCAGCTCGGGTCACGATCTCACAGTTCGTGAGTTCGAGCCCCACATCAGGCTCTGTGCTAACAGCTCAGAGCCTGGAGCCTGGTTTGGATTCTGTGTCTCCCTCTCTCTGCCCCTCTCCTTCTTGTGCTCTCTCTCTCTCTCTCAAAGAATAAATAAACATTAAAAAAAACAAAAAAATTAAAAAAAGAGTCAATAGGAGTGAGACATACACAGAAGGATCACAGCCAGATCCTCAAAAGGCAACAGGGTATGACAGAAAACTGCAAAGCGCACACTCAGTGGAAAGCCTGATATAGCCTGATGCCTTTGAGCCCCGAGTTTCTCAACTATGAGACGAGGGAGACCCACCGAGTTCCAGGAAGGTACCACTTGCTCTCCCTTGCAGAGACTGTGACACCGTCTTCATCACTCACACGTCATTCCCTGGAATGTTTGTTTCTTTGCTTCCATTCCTAAACCTGCTCTTTCCTATTTGTGTCTCCCTGCATGGATATGAATTCCTCACTCTTTAGACTTCCCAGGGGCTGGTTTGACACCAATGAAATAACATCATTTTAATATAAATGAGCTATATTGATTAACTAAACCAGTTTATATAAATCACTGAACAAAAAAAAAACACATGTGCAAAACCTTTGAATATATCTTGATTAAAATTCAAATCCTCAAAAAGAGAAGATCTATGAACCCAACATTTGCACAGTCTCCCTCTTTTTAAGTCTGACCAACTAAATCAGTCTTTCAGAGGCCATCAGTACTTACCTGCACATTGAAAATCTACATTGCCAGACACCACAGTCACTGGGACCTTTATTGCTGGCCATGTTTTGGAGTAAAACGTGAAATTAGATCATTTTTAGATTCCTTTATTGTTGTTATAATATTGCTTTTAAGTAACAGATAGCAGAGAAGATAACTTACATTTTTATAGGATATCATTTAGAGGTTATTGCGAACAAAGATGTTATTAACAAAATTTGAGTAAACTTACATTGCTTCTGCCCTCTCTGGGACGTAGGACTCAGAAAGACTCTTGGCATGGGACTGCTGTGAGTAAGGAGAGCCTAGCCATGCACTGTCAGATTATAGTGTGGGTCACCCATATACTATGGAGCGATGGAGTGTCTGTGTGTGTGTGTGTGTGTGTGTGTGTGAATCTCCCCATGTCCATCTTCTGGGGGGCTTAAGTCTCCTGTGAAAACAGAAAACCTGACCTAGTCCTTACTATAGGTAAATAGGCCATTTTTTAAATCGAAGTATAATTGACATACATTATATTAGTTTCAGGTACAATATAATGATTCAATATTTGTATGCTTTGTGAAATGATCACCACGATCAGGCTAGGTAACATCTGTCACCATACATGGTTACGGAATTTGTTTCTCATGTGATGAGAATTTCAAGCTCCACACTCAGCAATTTTCAAATATGCAACACAGTATGATCAAGTATGGTTGCCATGCTGCACATTCAACCCCGGGACTTATTTAGTTTATAATAGGAAGTTTGTAACTTTTGACTCTCTCGGCCCATTTTGCCCACGCTCTACCCACCCTGGTACCTCGTTCATTTTGATTCCACAATTTCCCTGCCAGGGTTCCGCCTTCCTGAATGGCCTTCTGCCTTAGATAAGGATCCATATATTGATGCGCAGGCGTGGCCCACTGTTTCGCCCTGGCTCTGGCCCTCATGCCCTCATGCTTTTCTTAGCTCACCCTTTGGAATCACATATCATTCACAGCCCTGGGAGCTCTGAATAGCCAGTGCCTCCCACCCTCAAACAACAAGATCCCCACCCCCCTTTTCTCTCTTCCTTATATCTCTTACTGGTTACTGACCCCTCATACCTCATACCACCCTTAATCTAAATTCTTCCAGGGGCAAGAGGGTGGCTTAGAGTCCAGCCTCTGCTTATGCATGTCAAGGTATCCCTGCCTAGTCTCAGACTGGCCTAGACAGGTGGGGGTCAGTGGGTGGCATTGATATGGCAGAAACAAGAAAGAAGGTTAAGAGGCTGACATGCATGGAATACCTGCTGTGAATCCAAAACATCACACTCTCATTCAAGGTAGGAAGAAAGATGGAGGGGCCATGCCAGCTATAGAAGAACTTTACCAGGGAAACAAAAGTATTCTTAGAAACTCTCAGCAGATTGCTGCTCACGTCATTGGCCAAAATGGTCACGTGCCACTCCTGAGGCATCTGGGAAGGCAAGTATTTGACTGGATGCCTTTATTCATGAATTCAACGCATATTATCAACAAATATTGCCACTTCCTTAATAAAACTGGGTGGGTAGAAAAGATACCTGTCACATCCTCCAGCAAAACAGAACCCTGTAACTTCCATCCTAATTTTTCCATCTGCAACCTCCTCGAGATGGGCTAGGTCAACTTCACGTAATGAAGATACAGATGAGGGGAAGGAGGAGAGGAAGAGGAAAATCAGTGAGGGTCTGAGAAGAAGAGAGTTTTCCAGGAACTGTGGAGAGCAGCTTCTGGAATAGCCAGCCGTGAGCACAGAAATGACTAAAAGAGGAAAAGGAACGGTGTTCTTCTTTGAGTCTTTGCCAGGAGTTTTGAGAAATCTGAGTAAAGAAGTTGGGCTATTCACAAATTCCATGTAACAAAACATGGGTGGTGACACTGCCCTGATACTGAGCTACATGGGCCTAAACTTTATAAGGGTAATATCATATTTGCAGCTGATATTTGCAGTCACCATTTCCTGGTTTTGCATTGTGCGATCTCATAATCACCTCCGAGCCTCCCATTAATTCATGGCTACATCTCTCTCCCCTCCCAAAAACCCTCTGTCCTCATTCTCAAAGTTAGTCCTCCATCAGTTCTTCTCCAGGTTGTATATGCCACTTAACCCCTTGTAGCCCATCCAACCTTTTCCACCAGTCCCATCCCAGCATGGGCACTGTTCCCCCCATTCCTCCAACCTTTGGCTAGGAGAAATTCCATGGCCAGACAAGACAAAAGCAATAATCCGCAGTCTATTTCTCAAAGTGTAAGTCTTTCAATCTTAAGCCCATGTCAAGGAACACTTCTCTAACTAGATCTTTTCCAGAAAAATCTTCTCTCTCTTTCTTTTTTTTTTTTTTTTAAAACAGGAGCAAAAGATTCACCGGGTTTAAGCCACTAAATAGAACATTCTGCGTCATCTACAGAGACTCCAGGTGGCTTCACAGTTTACTCCAAGGATAATGGGTGGAATTTGCCTTTTATTTGTGAGTCAAAAACCAATCTTAGCAAGTTTCCCAAAACAAAGAAAGTCAGAGAACCAGCCAGCAAGCAAACAACACCCCTCTACCCATAGGTGTATCTTTACTAAAATTATAAATAATATAAATACAACAAAGGGGACACCTGGATGGCTCAGTCAGTTGGGCATCCAACTTCAGCTCAGGTCATGATCTCCCAGTCTGTGAGTTCGAGCCCGCGCCGGGCTCTGTGCTGACAGCTCAGAGCCTGGAGCCTGCTTTGGATTCTGTGTCTCCCTCTCTCTCTGCTCCTCCCCTGTTTGCTCTCTGTCTGTCTCTCTCTCTCTCTCTCTCAAAAAATAATAAAAACATTTTTAAAAAGAATATAACACAATTACCCTTCTCTGGAAAACTAACTAGAAGATTCTGGTGTATTTTTTTAAAAATCAATTTTATTTCCTGGAGCCATCCCTTCCCTGTATACACACACACCCATGCAACACTGTATCAGTTAGGATTAGGTTCTTCCGGAAGTAGCAGAAAACTCAATTATGAGCCTTAAACAAGATAGATTTTTTTTTTTTTTTTTCTACCTCAGGTAACCTACAGGCAGGCATGTCAGTCCAGGGTTTCTTTGGAGCTCCACGGTGTCAGGAACCAAGGCTTTTATCTTATTGCACCACCATGTGTGGTCTCCATTTCCAAGGTCATTTTCTTGTCCAAGATGGCTGCCACAACTCTAACTTCAATGCCACATTTCAGCAAATGCATTCAAGGAAAGAAACAAGTAGCACCTGTCACTCCTGTGCACATACCACCGGCTAGAATTTAATCATATAGTCATACCTACTTGCAAGGTACTTTGGGAAATGTAGTCCTGCTCAGGATAGCCATTTATGCAGCCAAGTACTTACTTGCTTTACTACTATAAAAGAAGGGAGCAACAAAATAAAGTAGTATTGGATTATAACCCATAGTGAAAACAAATATCCATCTGTCCATACAAATATAAATAAATGATTGACTAAGTAGTAGGAGAGAATGAAAAAAAATCTGATACTCCACTCTTAAGGAGGTCAAGCATAATTCTCCACTCCTTAAGTGTGGGCTACAGATAGTGAATTTCTTCCAAAGATGACAGTATGGAAAAGGAGGGGGAAAACAAAGAGTAACTCTACAGTGGAGAAATCTAACAAATATTACCTCCAGCCAGGTAATCAAGGTTAACAAGAACAGTGATCAATCATGTTGATAGTTGATATGATGTGATAAGAATGGCACTTTACCTCTGTGGTCTTCCCCGAAACATATAACCTTCAATCTAATCATGAGAAAAACATCAGACAAATCACAATTTAGGGACCTCCTACAAAATACCTGACTGGTCCTCCTAAAAACTGTCAAGGTCATCTAAAACAAGGAAAGTCTCAGAAACTGTCATATCCAAGAAAAGTCAAAGGATACATGACTAAGAAGTATAACGTGATATCCTAGGTGGGATCCTTGAATCAAAAAACAAACAAGCAAAAAAGATACTTGTAAAACAAAACAAAAACACCTGAGGAAATTTGAAAAAAAAATGTGAACGTTAGTCAATAACAATGTATCAACATTGGTCTATTAATCATGACCAATGTACTATATTAAAATAAGGTATAGTAACAGAGGAAAGTAGGCTATATGGGAACTCTGTACTGTCTTTGCAACATTTTGTAAGTCTAACACTATTCTAGAATGAAAGTTTATTTTAAAAAAGAAAGAGAGAGAAAGAGAGAGAGAGAGGAAACGAGGCATTGGAGGATAACTAGCAGTTTTTCCTCCAACCCCATACATGAGCCATCTCTTCTCTTTATATCCCCAAGTCCAGAGATGGTCACACCAGAAAGGGCCTTTGAGACCACGGCTTGTCCCCCAAAATGAGGGAAGGAAAACGTAAAGAGATCTCCAAAGAGGGTTGGCCTGTTGTTACCCAGCCAACTGGTAGAAGGGCAAGAACCCCCCGACGTCTTGACAAGGGGCCAAGCATTCCCCCCACTTTCCTACCCTGGTGAGGGAGATACCTCAGCACAGTGGAAGCGGCTCTGCCATTAGCTGTCCTTGTAACAATGGCAAGTCACCCCATCTCTCTGAGCAATGGAGATAGTGCCAACTGCCCGGCTTATCTTCACAGCACTGTTGTGAGGAGTGAAACCCGTACAAACATCTGGCATTTCTATGTTGTAATAGTCCAGCGGGGACCTTTTGACGTACTGAAATTTGTGACACGGCCCAAGAGACTTGACCCAAACGTCACATGTGTCCATTCAAACACATAGGCGGTATCGCCTTCCAGAACCGGGATACAAAATCTGGTCACGGCACTTTTCTTTGTTTCTGATGACCTGCTGGAGGCTTGCTGTTAACAGGATCTTGTGGTGTCTCTCTCACACCTCCCTGTTCCCCGATCAGCCGTCCAGGAAGCCTGGATTCCCACACAGCCCCACCAGAAAATACAGGAGGCCACTCAGGCCACCACCCTCTGCTTCTCCTAGCAACACGCTGTCAGTCCTGTGGGCTCTGGCAGATGGTACCGATTCCCCGGGGAACACTGCCTTGCAGATCCAGATCTCTGCGCAGGTCTGCCAGGCTTCTCCGAGGGGGGACAGTGCCGTTTCCTCAGTGCTGACCCCAGCGAAATCTCCCACATCTGTGCCCCTACCATGCAGCGACTCTTGCCCAGCTCTTTCCATTCACATTTTTTGGGCACTGGTTAGCCTCCGAGGCACCGAGCTGGTTTCGGTTCCAGTGTCTACTACCTCAGGGGTTCAGAACGCCATTCTTCTTTCCCTCCAGAGCTCCGCCTTTGGAGTTCAATTGCTTTGCTTTTTAAGGCATTTTACTACAAACAAACAAAAACTAAACTTGAGTGCCTAAAATCTCCCAAGCATTGGGACACTGGGAATCAAGAAATTGACCAGTGTTCCTGCCTCAAGAAGGTTAGAGCCAGGAGGGGAAACAGATGATTACCATGCAGTTCGCAAGTATCCTAAGTGGCTCTTTACTAGAGGATATCACGCTGACACGAAGGCGGGGCCCCAACCAGTCTTGCAGAAAACAGTGTCCCGCCATCCCTCTAGGTCCGAGAGGGTCTCCCCGTGGAGATGGCTCTCTGGGCCTGGGAGATGGTCACACTGAGCTCTGGGTTTCATGTGGAGGAGAGAAGGACAAAGTGTGGGGTCTCCTCAGAACTAACATTATGAAAAATAAGCTCAATATGACATCGGATGAAAACAAGAAAAAGGAGGGTTTCTTGAATGAGTCTGGACTCTCTTGGTCGAAAGTGACAGAACTTGAGTCCAACTGATTCGGGCCAAACAGAGAATTAGAAAGATACAGGACCACAATCAGGAATAAGGGCAGGGGCCCAGGAAAAATCTGAAATTGGGGTTTGACCACCACATGCCTCTATTCCTCTCTGAGAGAGGCTTCCTTTTCTTTCACAGATTGACTGCCTTCACATGCTAGGGACCACAGCTCAGAGAGCTCCTGGGGTTGGCATCCAGGGGCCACCTCCTCCACAAAGAGGTACACAATATTCTCTCGTTTCCAGTTTAGAAAACCCCAGGGGAAGATGCTGCTTGACGTGGTTTGGGTCAATGTTCACACTCAGACCCATAAACCAGAGCCGAAACTGAGTGAGGAGAGAGTCATGCTACCCAAAAAAAGCCCTTGGGGACTTGTTGGTGTCAGTCTGAGAGGAGAGAAAACTGTGAGCCAAGAACCACCCCAACAGTCGCCTCCTGCTGATTCGATGCTCAGAACACCCAGGACCACAAGGTGGATTTGACTAAGAAATTGCATCCATTTTTAACACTCCGAAGTCAAACCCCTAACCACACTCTGAAATACTGCCTCAGACAGGCGAAATCTCTGTAATTACAAGCATACGGTAATATTCTCTTCTAGCCACCAGCAAGTTGACTGGAGTAAATAAACAGGAGCTGTTTACATCTAACTAGCATTTGCTGAGGAGACATTGAGGGGATGGGCGGGGGACTAGAGACCGGAAGAGACAAGGTTCCGCAGCTGCCCTCAAGGGCCTTCCCGCTCCTGGAGTTACCGTGGATCTCAAATGGATCTGGAGTAGGTTCCCGGGAGGCCACCTGAGAAGGGGGCTGGGAACCAGGGTGGCGGTGGTGGAGGATGAGCCCTAGGAAGCCGAGCTCCTGGCCTCCTGCTTCTAGAGCATCTCCTGCCTCAAGGGCTCTGTACATCGGATCTCATGTAAAATCACGTTTGTAAAAAAGGTTCTTACATCTTTGAAGATGTGTGAACACTTACAGCTATAGTCCAGCTGCCTTGTTCTGCTCCTGGAGACCCCGGGGTCCAGGAGATCTGCTTATTACATGCATTTAATCCTCACAACCATGCCAAGATCTCTCTGGTGAAGGCAAAAATGAATGTGGCGCCTTTCCTCCTGACCCCCAGGCTACCAGCCCTCGCCTCAAGTGCATAAAACTGCCAGAGAAAACCACAGCCGAGAGTCCACATGTGGAAATTCAGAGAAGAGAGACCATTCTCGTGAATTGTTGTCTAATGGCGTATGGACTAGCCCGTCGTGCAGACTGAGGGAGGGGCAGACGCGAGGATGAGAGGAGGGGAGAAGAGAGCTAGCATGGACGGGACGGTGCCCCAAGAATGGTGCGGGTGAATGATGTGCGGAGGAGCAGGGCCGAGAAGTGGGCAAGGAGAAGAGAAGGAAGGATTGCAAAGGAGAAGGGAGAGGGAGGAGAGGAAAGAGGGGAGGGAGATGCAGAGGCCAGACCTGCCCGCAAGTCCCAAGGAGTACGCTTACAACAGCTGAGCAGTCTCCCCTTGCCTTCATGCCACAGATTGAAGTCCTGAAGTCGCCGATGCAACATTGGCTCGGGAACTCGTCATCAGATGCTTTAACGTAGGCTAACGTGACCGCGAAGGCACACGGAGAGTTTCCGCGTGCCGGGCACTGACTGAGCTCGGGGCCAGACAGAATGTGGGGAGCCCGAGGGGACTCACGTGGTGTCCCCGCCAGCCAATATCCTATTGACCGTCATTTGCTGAGAAGGGGAAAAACCGATTTGCGACGAATAGAATTCACGTATGTCTTTCTCGATGTTAAAAACAAGAGAACTATCGCATGCACCGAAACATTTTAACTTGATTATAGAGTTGCCTTCCATTTCACTTATTTTAGTCCAAGAACCAAATAGTATTTCTTTCAAAGCACAGAGATAACTTATGTTGATAGAGTTACAAAACCTTGTTCAAATTTTGCTTAAAAATCTAATTTCTCTGACTTTCATGCTGCCAGAATGTTTCCCATGTTTTTGTTCTTGTATTCTCGCAAGATTCTCTAAGTCAAACAACTGCCTGGGAAGCCTGGTATCGGGACTCTGATTTAGATAATGGCATAATTCTCCAGAATACAGCCACAGGCCTGGCATTATTTTCAGCTGCCCACAACTGCTGTTCTCAGGGTGGGTGATGGCAGCTGGAAACGCAGCAACACTGGCAAATAGGGATTTTTTTTTCTCTCTCTGAAGGATGCTATCTATTCTGACAGGATAGGATCAATTCCATGTAGTCGGATATATCAGGAGCATGCACAGAAGGCACCTTACTGGCACCACGTTTATCGTTTACTCCAGGGGTGTCTGGTGTCCCTTAAACATCGGCACACAACGCCCTTCCCCATGGGCAGCTGTCTTGATGGCCCAGCTCTTAATCTGGCTTTGGCTGCTCCAACTGTTCACAAGTATTTAATGCTCCCAACAATGCTAAGAAAATAAGTCATATTATTATACCCATTTTACAGATGAAGAAATTGAGACTTAGATTAAGCAACTTGCCCGAGGACAAACCGACCGGAAAGCAAAGGAGCCATGGTTAGACCAGAACTTCCAAGCCTGTGTTCTTATGTACGTCGTTGTCTACTGACTCCTCTAGAAAAGGTAAGCACGCCTTTCACTTATATTCGTGTTTTGGAGTTACCGCCAAAATGGCTATTTTTGACCTGAGACCTACAAACTCAGAAGCACTGACTGTGGGTCAATCATCCCACGGAAGCAGTGCGTGGGTGGCAGGAAGAACACGGGTCTAGAAGACCTGCTCTGTGCATCATGGTACCTGACACATAGTAGGTGCTCATCAAACACTCATGAAATTGAGAAACACAAGTCAGTATGTACGTTTGGCCATGCCTTTCTCCTGGATGTTCAAGAGGGCACTCTAATTAAAGACCCCACGGTTCACGCCAGCATCTCAGGGGCTGCAAAACAGCTCAGTGTAGCATCAGAACTTCCCACCATTTACTGAAAACCCATTAAACTTCCTTCCGGTATAGAATTTTGGGGACAAGGATAACGTAGGAGCCTTTTGCTCAAAGTAGCCTCTGCCTTTAACTGCTATTTTGCTCAATTTGTCTTAACTTCTAACTTTGTCCCAGAAAAATCCCAAAGGAAATGAAATTAAGCTGTTTCCCAGATTCGCTTTTCAAAATTAGTCCTGGGCTGGCCTTCAATACTGCAAACACATTCTGTGTGGCCACAAGGGAGGACTGCATAGAATTCTTGGACCAACTACGAAGCTTTGGGGGCCTGACAAGCTGAGAAAGTGCGAGAAAAAATGACACAGGTGGGTGTTTTGCGCTAATTACTGCCTGTCTTGCTGGTCTGTCCAGGGACCGCCACCTCTTTCCCTTGCCCTTTGGTTTGTCCTCGCCCTTTCCTGCTCTTGGAAATAATGTCTATTTGCTGCCCCTGCTTGGATTTAGGGCTGGGTAAAGTTATCCACAATTACTAAATCAGGCCAAAGTTTTGCACAAGTGCCCAGGGACCATCGTCAAAGTCCCTGCAGTTTCCCAGTCCACATGGTCCCTCTCCATGGAGGTGGGAGGTGGCAAAGTTTTTACTTGACACTGTGGCCGCCTGTGGGGTGAGTCATCCCTTTGGAGAGCCCATCTGTAAATGCTAGACTTCGGCAAGGACTTGGTTTTATCGTTTTCTTGGGAACAGAGGCGTTCAATTTTAAATCTGCATATTCATCATTCTGGAGAAATAAACACAGTATGAAACTAACTAAAAGATTTAATAGTCAACATTTAATAATTCCCCAGTCATATGCGGGACAAGATTTTGTTCTGAGGAGCTTTAACATGCCTAGGTACATAATTGTGCAGGCAACATTCAAGAAGGCTATCTTTCTTTCCCACAATAGATTTTCTTTCATTCTATGTAGGTTTTCAACAGATTACCCCCAAGAGGAAAATCCTGCCTACTCTATCTTTTCCTTATAGTGCTGCAGTCATGGTGTTTTAAGCATTGCTGGGAATTTCATTTGTATCTGAGTCTGTCTTATCTTTTCATCCTTAAAGTCATCTTTTCAATGACGTTCTCTCTTTAAAAAATTTTAATGTAAGCTAGAAGAACTACACCAGACGTGAGTCTTCATCTTGAGGCAGCCCTCTGTTTTTTTTCTTAGCCACACAAAGATTGCTTGGGCCCTGGGAAAATGTAGTCTACTGGTTTCAATAGAGACATTGAGAGAGGAAATTTTAGGAGTCAAACATCCTGAAACTTCCTGCCAATAAAAACGTGGATTTCACCAAGGCTTTTAAAAAAAAAATGTTGAAAATTGGCGGACTTGGAGGCACTGTCCATGACCAAATTACATAGGTGCTAGTCACGAATGCCACTGCTTTTCCATTATACAAGAAATTAGCACACTCTAAAGCAATCCCTCCTGCATAGACATTATTCAGTAGTAACAAGTCCCAATGTGAAGATCCAGGTTTCCTTCTGTCTAATCATATGGCCATTTTCCCAACTGTTTCACACATGCTAATGGAGTGTGGCAAGTAAAACACATTTGGCTCCATATATGCGGTCCAACACGAAATGGCTTCGCAACGACGAGGCCCTAATCATTTTTCTCCTAATCTACCACTGCTTTAGGGGGCTAGTGTCTTCCCTGTCATGAGCGATTTCAGTGCGCTGATCAGGCTGGACTTGACAGATTCTTTATCAATGTCAAGTGTCTTTTGTGGTTAAGTCCAGTAACGCTAAAACAAAACGCCTCATAGATATTAGATATATGGTGGCATTACAGAATTCTCTTGCAGGCAATATTTTTTGGTCAACCTATGAAAAGAAAAATGGAGTGAGAGCTAAAATCAAAGGAAGAGGCAGCAAAAGTCTTGGCAGTTATTTCTGTGAAAGTCAGACAATGTGACTGACATGGGGCCAATCACTCTCCCCTCCTCCACTCAAGTTAGAATAGAACAAAGAGAAATTGCCAACAAAGAAAGCAATGATCTAGGGGGAGGGGACTGAATCTCAATAGGTTTTTAATTTCGGGAAAAAGAGAAATATTGCAGAAAAACATGGGACCCCTGCACAGGCACACACATACATCCATAAGTACATGCCTACCTTTATCAGTTAAAATCATCTATTTTCCCCATGAATTTTTCTTCTGACTTGTGAAGTTAATCTGTGAGGCATCACTGACGTCACCAAGTTGCCCAATATCTCACATTAGTGCAAAGTGGCTTAGAAAAAAAATACAATCCAAGCATCTCTGAGTACAATAGAGACTCTGATCCTGGTGACGCTTGCTTTTGGTAAAAAGAGTTTACAGTGCTGTCTATATTGTGTCTTCTCCAGCAGTCTAGCTGTGACAACTTCATTATGAAGAATGTTCGCTTTCTCAGTTCATAACAGCGGCCATTCTACAAGCAAATTTTAAAAGACCCTCTCGTAAGTGTACAAAGTGAGGCCTGCCAATCCCCTCTCCCCCCACATAAAGAAAATGTCCCAACCACTTGCTAAATCTGTGGTGAATTGTGTTAATCCGATGTTTCAGAATACCACCGTCCGGAATAACATGGGCTACAAAAAGCCTCACTGTCTTTTAGAAACCTGCAAGCCAAGAATAACGACATTCTCATCAAAGATGCAAATGGACGGTAGAAAGGGCTGCTCCGAGTGTTGTGGGTGCTAACCTGGAATTGTTATCTGTTACGAGAGCAAATCCGTAAGTTAGTGCAAATGAACACGACAGACTGCACACCCCAACTCCTCAGCCATCGGCTGCTCTTCTGAATTACACAGTTAGAGGCTAAAGCCATTTCAATACTTTATCTGATTCTTTTTCTTTTTGCACTAATTTAGAAAGTTGGTTCTTTAATGTAATTGAACTCACTGAAGCTAAAAATGTCCAGACCTTTTTAATAAGGTGCCCTTCAATATTAAACTTTGGGGTCTGTTCTCTGCCCAAGGAGCACTTAACTCCCATTAGCACTAATGGCAGTTGTACAAACATTGAGTAGAAAATATATATCTCTTTGTCTCTTTGTACTGGGCTCCGAGTCGGGGAGGGGGGTAGGAGGGAAGAAGAGGAAAAACAACTTCGAGACTGAATAAAAGAGGTAACGTTGTTGGTTCATTTACAGAGATGAAATTAGTGCTGGGCACCCCCAAATTCCAGGGAACACAGACTATTAATAAGTGAGATGAGAAAATTTCTAAATCATTTTGAATAATACCCAAACCATCTTTCCCCGAGAAATCTGTTTTCCCTCCATCCCCAGCACATACATTAGACCCATTTTGCACTTGTTATGTACATAATGATTCTAGACAACATAAGACAATTTCATGATTTTTTTGTTATCATTTTTACTTATCTACCAGCGAGCCAATTTATGCAGCTTAAACCATTGCTAAAGAAGATGCATCAAAAATTGTCTGTAATCATTACGAATAATAGCGCAAAATGTTCACAAGAAGCTGTTTTCTTATCATATTTTCATTAAAACATCTTTTCACCTGCTTTGCTTTTCCCACGTCTGAAACCTGCATTGTAATCAGTCTTATTAACTGAGAACATAAATATGATTTATTATGGTCTGATAATGGAAGCTACGTGGACCCAGAGAAGGGCTATATTGTCCTTTGATAAAATGGCTCTTTTCTCTCAAATGGAGAGCTCTATCATGAGAACATGCAGAATGTAGTGAGTGATTATTTCCTCAGGGTGAGTGATGGCAAAACCCGACAGAAAATCTTCTTGTTGACCATGACAGCCTCAGAGGGTCCCCAAACCTCCCCGAGTTTGACAACCTGCAGACACTTTTGATGAACTGTATTCTTCTGTCAGAGACAGCCTGTCTGGGAGGAGAAAAGAGACCTTTATTGTCTGATCGGCTATTATTGTCCTGATCTTTTATAAGCAATCTCTAATGCACATGAATATAATATCCTTTCACACAAGTGCCAAGCATAATAGAAATGTAGTTATAGGACCCTCCCCCTGGTTATGTAAATGTCCTTACACCATAATTAAGAGAGATGGTTGGTGACTGATAGGGGAAAGAAAGAGTGATCAAACTGTTTTCGCATTTCTCCCTATTTTAAAGACCTCAACCCAGGGTAAACAGCATTACTGGTAGATGCAGGGAGCCAGGTTATTTCGAAGTCTTAGCCTAAAAGGAAAAGTAGTTTTGAATTTGGTATTGGTGTTATATTTTTATTAAACATGCAAATGGCAGCTGGTTTTCAGCCAAAGTGATTACTATGCTGATATGACTTTGAAGAAAATGAGTATGCCCCTCAAAATACCTGGCTGAGGGTTACAGCAGGGAACAAAGACCTATTAATAAGGAATGTACTTGCACAAATGGGTCCTCCAGTCCAAATAAAGTTCTCTAATAAATTTCCCTCTTATCCATTTCCAGGAGCCCAAATATGGCAAAGAAAAATTTTTTTTTCAATTAACAAATATATTTGCAGGCACAACTCTTGCAATTATTGGGCAATTAAATCTACTTCTTAATGTGGCCCTTGGGAGCCATCTCTATTTCTGAACTGTGAAGGATAGTTCTAGATGGTGTTTGTGTGGATTTGGTGACAAAGGTTTTCTGATCTTCCAGATCAAATCCGACCAGACTTGCCGCGAGCAGGCCAGCCCATGGAAGCCAGTGGCTTGATGCTCAACTTCAGCTGCTGGCAGAAAGGAGAAAAAGACATCACCCATCCGAAAAATTTTAATCCCCCAGCAAAATACAATACTCAATTTTTCATTAACCTTCTGACACCTGGACTCACAGAGTATCCCCACACTAATCACTAATGGGTTTTGCATTACCAATTAGTGTTGCAAATTCTCCAGCATTGGTGCCAAAGGGTTAATCATTAGTTTCACACCACTGGGTGGTCAGAGTTAGAAGAGCAGCCCCTGAACCCAAAAGAGTGGAGAGTGAGGGGCTGGGGGGTGGAGAGAGCTCTCATTATCAAGAAGAAACATGCAGCTCATAGGCATTGACCTCCATATCTCTCTCCTGGCATCTTGCCTCAAGGTGAATTTAAGTATTATACAAGTATGCACATGTGCACACACATGCATACATGTTTATACACAGTTCTGGGCCCAGAACAAATCACCAACCTAGCCAGTTTCTATTGAGTCTGTCCCATCAAAGGTAGATCAGGCCAGAGGAATTCTCTCTCTCTCTCTCTCTCTCTCTCTCTCTCTCTCTCTCTCTCTCTCAGCACCTCTGTCTATTTGCTTCTCTAAGCAATGACTTTCCCATGGGAATGAAAAAATTTGCCATTTCAGAGGGAGCTGGGTTTTGAGAAGTGTTTGATCTCTCTTAAGAGATACTTCTCTGAAGTTCTGCCAACCCTCGATTATATGTACAAATGAGGCTTACAGAAAGTATGGAAAGATTCGATTCACAGATAATCTTCAAACTCCGGTTTGGTCTATATTTTAGTTTCTTTCTGAACAAATTGTACCAGAGCAATTAACAAACAAAACTGATTGGATGTTTCCTTTCTCCTTTTATGGTCAATTTTGTGGATGTCAGCAGCATGAGGAAATTGTCAAAACACTGGCAAAGAGGAGAGAGGAAAGGGAAGAAACAAAATACCCAGATAGTCTGCAAGCTAGATAATCTGCTCCTGAATAATTGAGAAGAATCTAATTTCAAAGATAATAAAAGAAGGCTCAGAGAGCAATTCCATCTTGAAAATGCACAACCCCTTCCCCCAACCCCAAAATAGCCGGTAGGAAAACAAATAAGTAAACAAGAAAACCGCAAGAAAAATTTGAACCTACTGTCCCCATCCACATTTTCCCTGATCTAATCTACATGTGTTCTAAGTTAAATTATATTCTAAAGAGGGGCAGGGCGGGGAGGAAGAGAAGGAAACACAGAAGACACTTCTCACTTGTGTCCCGTCTAGCTGTCTTGCTTTGTCGTCAGGTACTGAAAGCTAACACGGTTGCTTTCAAAACTATATGGTCTAAAACTTCGGAAAGTGACCCACTTCCACACTTCTCTCTCCTCTCTCTCTCTCTCTCTCTCTCTCCCCCCCCCCCTTTTTTTTTAGAAAACCCAACATTCAAAAAAAAGAACAGCAATGACTCAGCACTTTATTATTTATTTTTTAGTCCCAAAGTTATGACTCCTTACACACACACACACACACACACACACACACACACACACACACACAATGCTTATGCGCATTTGAAACTGAAATGGGAAACTTTGCCACACTCAATTCTCCACGGTGCTTCCACTCAAAGCCAGAATTTAAAACTTTTCAGTTAAGGGAAGAAAGACTCTTAATGAGCCTAATCATGCACATTATTTTGGCTGGAATCATTGACTGACTGCACTTACTTAGTTCTGCTTTAGAAATGAAAATCTAATAAAGTAACTGGCAGTTTAAATGTCACAGAAATTTTCTCCAACATCCCAACTGGAATTGTGAAAACAGGCTCAAATTCCTCTAATCTCTCTCTCTTTCACCTTCAAATGCCACTCTTTTAAACCAAACCATTTCCTAAGAAATAGCAGAACTCGGCTGGGTTCAGAGGTCGGGGCAAGGGTGGGGAGGAGGAAGACTCTTTCTTCAAGTTGGAAGGGATTTGCTTTTTTCCACACACTAAGGCAAGACGGACCGGAATCTTGAGGCTGGGAGTGTTCTGCCTCTTGCAAGGGAATTCAAAGGAGTCATTGTATTTGATACTTCGCTTCCCAATTGGCCTCTGACAGCAACATCAGAAGCAACAGATACTTCAGTTCTACATCTGGAAAGAGGCATTTCTTTTTACAAAGAAAAAGAAAAAAAACCACTCCTAAAGACATTGAAGCCTAATTACTCTATATCCCATAATCTTAAAGATTGAGATCTCTCTGATACTATGTGATAACCCCTTGAGGAATGGGAGCAGCTCCATTAGGACTTGAACAGATAGCATCTCTATACTTTCCCCTCTATAAAACTAATATTCAAAATAAATATACTGGCTGGATGCTTTTGTTTCCCCTGCCACTGAATTGTAATGATCTTTGTGCAGGGTACAATACCATTTATTAAGGTATCAAGTAGACAATAAACTCTTCACTAAAATGTAACAGCGATTTTTGTACAGGACTAAATGTTCAAGGAATCAGTTTAGGCTAATCACTGGCCCACTTGCTTTTCAAGAAGATGTATGCACCAAATCCTCATATTTATGATGGAGCCTTTAGAGTTCTGAATGGTGCTGAATGGTGCTTTAGAGTTCTGAATGGTCTATGGTGTAGACCATACCATCATAAATTCATGCTAAGGAACAGAAAGTACTCTGAGCATCATGGTTACTACAGTCATGGTGGTTGGGACCACTACATAATATGCCCTGGAAGAAATATCCCCCATTTCTAGGGCTGCTGTGACCCAGAGATGAGCTAAAGAAAGAAAAAAAAAAGAGAAAAAGGATGGTAGTAGCAATCTGGGAAGCACTGAGGGAGGTACAGGAGAGAGGGTGAAGCAGGAGAGAGGGCAGTAGTTGGTTTATGAAACCATTAGCAAGCATCATAAGAGAACAACAGACAGCCACTGAGAAAGCATCCATTTCCCAGATTTTAGTTATACGTGAAGACCCCTAGGTAATTTTGGTTGTTCTGTCAGCCAAGTCAAACCAGGCCTCTCAGAAGCCAATGGAAACGTCTCAGGTTTTCTCATTCTGCCATTCTGATGGAAATTAAACTTGTAAATCAATAACAAGACAGAACCAACTCTGTGTAAAAGCACTACTCCTTTATCTTCTCTTCTCCAGCATTCTTGCCCGAATGATTTAAGATTCCCAAAGGCAAGTGAAAAGATTTAAGTCTGAGACTTGTTTGTAAAATTTCAGCTTAAGTCTCCTATTGAAAGAACATTGTAAAGTAGGCATGGAGGAAAAAAAATGTATGGCACTCATACACTCATGGGCTACTCCTCAAAAACTTTTGAAGTGACTGACATGGGCATCCCAGGGGAATCTCGTATTATACACATGACAAACATCAACAGACTTCTCCAATTTGCCCTTGTTCATCCTTTGCTGGCTCTCCTCCACCTCTGCCCTTATCCTGGGCGTCTTTTTTCCTTTTTTTTTTAATGTATGTCATCTGCTATTCTTTCCTCTAGATTTACCATCTGTTATTCAGCTTTATTTTTTCCTATTGTATATTTCTGTCACAACTTCTTTATTTTTATTATCCCACGATAAGCACTGCATTCCTCTAGACCACATGCACAACACTAAAGAAGTCCTCCAACTAACGATATTGATTCCCATTATGGAGACAGCCACTTTCCCCGGCTCTCAGTTGTCTTTCTCACTCTACCAGTTAAGACTTTCCACATCTTGAGCAAGATTAAGAAACGTGTGCTCATTGTTGGCCCCTTGCTGCTGCAGAAATGATGATGTTTGCTGAGAAATCTTGAAAAAAACCCCAAGCAAAATGAGAGTATGACATTCCCAGCTAAGATCAGAACCCATACTTGGGAAGAGTGTCATCCAACCCCTGATTCTTGAACCTCAATCCTGAGACCCCAGGAGCACCCAGTGCATCCATGTTTCTCAAAAGACTTCAGTTCAGTTCTTGATTCTTAACTCCATACCTCTGCTTACTGAAAAATTAGACTGAAGCCTAATTTGGGGCAATCTCATTTCCTAGTGACTTTGCAGTCACTTACTCTTTTGAACACTTTTTTTGGGCTTTGCCAAAATCCTGCATTTTCATTCACTCCATTGTAAAGGCTTCTTTTCAGCTAGAAAGTCTTAGGTCAACAAAAAAATGGAAAAACATTCCATGCTCATGGATTGGAAGAACAAACATTGTTAAAATGTCTATACTACCCAAAGCAATCTACACATTTAATGCAACTCTTATCAAAATGCCACAAGCATTTTTCACAGAGCTAGAGAAAACAATCCTAAGATTTGTATGGAACCACAAAAGACCCCAAATAGCCAAAGCAACTCTGAAAAAGAAAAGCAAAGCTGGAGGCATCATGATTCCAGACTTCAAGCTATATTACAAACCTGTGGTCATCAAGACAGTATGGTACTGCAACAAAAACAGACATTCAGATCAATGGAACAGAATAGAAAACCCAGAAACGGAACCACAACTATATGGTCAACTAATCTTTGAAAGAGCAGGAAAGAATATCCAATGTAAAAAAAAGACAGTCTGTTTTCAACAAATGATGTTGGGAAAACTGGATGACAACATGCAGAAGAATGAAACTGGACCACTTTCTTACACCATACACAAAAATAAGTTCAAAATGGATGAAAGACCGAAATGTAAGACAGGAAACCATCAAAATCCTAGAGGAGAACACAGCAACCTTTTTGACCTCGGCTGTAGCAGCTTCTTACTAGACGTGTCATAGCAGGCAAGGGAAATAAAAGCAAAAATGAACTATTAGGACTTCATCAAGATAAAAAGCTTCTGCACAGTGAAGGAAACAATAAACAAAATTAAAAGGCAACCTACAGAATGGGAGAATATATTTGCAAGTGATATATCTGATAAAGGGTTAGTATCCAAAATCTATAAAGAACTTATCAAACTCAAAACCCCCAAACCAAATAATCCAGTGAAGAAATGGGCAGAAGACATGAACAGATATTTTTCCATAGAAGACATCCAGATTCCTAACAGACACGTGAAAAGATGCTCAACATCACTCATCATCAGGGAAATACAAATCAAGACCATGATGAGATACCACCTCACACCTATCAGAATGGCTAAAATTAACAACACACAAGAAACAACAGGTGTTGGCCAAGATGTGGAGAAAGAAAAAGAGTTCTGCACTGTTGGTGGGAATGCAAACTGGTGCAGCCACTGTGGAAAACAATATGGAGGTTCCTCAAAAAGTTAAAAATAGAACAACCCCACGATCCATCAATTGCACTACTAGGTATCTACCCAAAGGATACAAAAATACAGATTCGAAGGGATACTTGCACTGTGATGTTTATCATTATCAACAATAGCCAAACTATGGAGAGAGCCCAAATGTCCATTGACTGATGAATGGATAAAGGAGATGCGGTATAAATACACACACACACACACACACACACAATGGAATATTACTCAGCCATCAAAAAAATGAAATCTTGCCATTTGCAATGATGTGGATGGAGCTAGAGTGTGTTATGCCAAGTGGAATAAGTCAGAGAAAGACAAACACCATATGATTTCGCTCATATGTGGAATTTAAGATGAACACATGGGAGGGGAAAAAAAAGAAGAGAGAGGGAAACAAACCATAAGAGGCTCTTAATGATAGAGAACAAACTGAGGGGTGATAGAGGGAGATGGGTCAAGGGTTGGGCTAGAAAGGTGATGGGTATTAGGAGGACACTTGTTATGATGAGCACTGTATATAAGTGATGAACCACAGCATTCTATTCCTAAAACCGATATTGCACTGTATGCTAACTCACTAGAATTTAAATAAAATTTCAAAGGAAACAAAATACAAAAACTTCTAGGAGGGTGATGTCATTAGAGTGATAAAGAAAAGAACAAAGGCAGAGATTGTTTCTGCTTGGTTTACTGATGTACATCCAGTACCTAGAGCAGGAACTAGATCATAGTAAGCTAAATCAGTACCTGTTTAATGAACATGCACGAGTTGTTCATGAGCATGAGGGATAAGACCAGTCTTAAAGGAGGAAAGGATTCATGTTTGTTGAGATGGTAAATAAACTTCCATCCCCCCCACCTGAGGATTTAATTTTTCTTTAAGATATAACTGACAAACCATAAAATTCACCCTTTTAAAGACTATAAATCAGTGGTTTTTAGTAAATTCACAGAGTTGTGCTACCATCCCCACTAATTCCAGAATATTTTCATCATTTCAGAAGGAAATCCCACACTCATCAGCAGTCATTTCCCATTCCTCCTTACCCTCAGCCCCTGGCCACCATACCCTACTCTTGGTCCTCATGGATTTGCCTATTCTGGATATTTCAAATAAATGGAATCATACAATTAAAAAAAAGACTTACATCAATTAAAACTATATTTTTCATCTTCTTGGAGGCTTCGCACTGGCAATTGACTGTGTGATTCCATCTGCCATGGTGAGTGATCTCTCAGCCATAATCACAGCCTCAGGAGCACATCATTCCCAGGACCACATTTTTTTTTTTTTTTACAAGTGTGAAAATATTAAAGTAAAATGTTCTGCAACAGAGTATCTTCGTGTGCTAATCATCCAATTTAAAGTTAAAAAGGTACAAACCTCATTCATGTGACAAAGATTTTAAAAAGGAATGAAATCAAAAGTATGGGGAGGAACATTCTGTCCTGGGACTGTCATTCAGGTGCGGTCAGACAACTCTTGTTGATTCCTGCTCATGGAGGGAGCATTAGCCAGAAAAAGCCAAACCTTTAGATTCCACTCTTACACAATCTTTTCTGGGACTATTGACAGCAGAATCCAACCAGTGAGAGATCATCTGTCCCAATACACAAATGCATGTCATCTGATGGACACACTAAGGAAGCCTCACAAAATGAGGTGGACGGACAGTAGAGAAAAAGAAAAATCACAAGTCGAGTACCCCACACTGGCGAGTCCAACAGTCATGATGACATGAAACTCAATTCAAACCACATAAACATAAAATGGCAATCTCTTGCCCATGTAACTGGGAAGCCAAGATGAAGTCTAGCTTCAGATATGGCTCACCCAGGTGCTCAGACAGTGTGGTCAGAAATCGATTTCTTTTTCATTATCTCTTACCTCTACCTTATTCTGTGTTAGTTTTAGTTTCAGACAAGATTTTTTCTACCTGGTGGTAAAGAAAGTCATCAGCAGCTCCAAGCTTACACTGACCTTTACCAAGCTGTCCTAGGAAAAAATACATATACATGTCTATTTCCCAGAAATTATATCAAATCCGCCAAAGGACTCTTAAGAGTGCTACTTGGATCACTTGCTGATTGAGAAGCCTGACCATTTGACTGGCAGCCTTACCAGAGTCATGAGCAATGTGGGTAGGGTAGATCTCAAGGAAAAAAGGCTTTTATCAGAAGAAAGAAGAATGGAGGCTGAGTAGTCCAAGGCAGATGTCCTTCAAGCAATGCTTTTCCTGTCACTTTGAACCTAAATCACTTTTGAGAGCCTTTGGCTCTCATTAGCCTTCCCCGGTCAATGGGAAAGTAGGGCCTCACCTTGCTCCAAGTTGCTGCAGCTTTTTTTGTTTTGTTTTACTTTGCTTTGCTTTGTTTTTGTCTGAGAACAGACTTCAGCACCTTATGAGCCCCAACTACATGGATGAATAAGATCTACTCAGCAGCTTGCAATGATTCCTTTATTGCCATCACCGACCATCATGTAAATAAGCAGTTACTGGCTTAAGAACTCACCATTTACTCAATAACCCTTGATGGGAACTATGATCCCTTTACACACTGTTATAGAAGTACATAATTATAGACTTTTCAAATGGGTATTTCTTTTAGGCATTTGCCTGTAATAGCTTCTTCAAAGCTGTTAAACTTTTTTCATGTGAAGACCCAATGAGAAAATATTTAGTTCACTCCTCATTGACCTAATAGAGAACAAACTCATCTTTAAGATGGTGTTAGCTTCCTGCCAAGAACACATGGACAGCCTTGTAAAAACAAGGTCTGGCTTGGGCTATTTGGGAAATCACATTGCTATTAGGTCATACTCACCTCGTTTAGTAATTAAATATTGACACTAACTCATCATTGGTCATTGTTTCTACAGTCCTTTCTAAAGGAAACCTTGTCACATCCACTTGTCCTGACTTTATTAATATCCAGTCAGGGTCCTATAAAAGTAAAAATCCAGGTAGATCCCCTGACTTCAACCTATTTATTCCATTACTGAAACACAGAGCATAATTCTTTTTTTGTGTGTGAGTTATTGCTATTAATGTCAATTTATTTTCTCAGAGGTTGTTGGGGTACAGTGACCACCACACTATACAAGTGCCAATGCTCTACTAAAGAAACAAAGAAAGATCATAGCTAGGAAAAGGATAAGCTGGGACCTATTCAATGGTGTTGAGGTTGCTTTCCGCGTGAGAGGGTGATTGGGCAGTAATGGTGGCCCAAACAGGAAGCAGCTGTGCTGTAGGGAAGGCTCTAGACTTCATGGGGACTCTAGAGCCTTGGGAAAGAGCAAGGTCTCAGGAGCCTCACCGACATTGTTGACATCTCAGAGAAGACGAGAATGGACCTCAGATTTAGAAGAAATAGGCATTACTCTACACAAATTGATTTAACACCTCCCACAGTCTCTAGAACAGGAATAACTTGAGATTTCCAGAGCCATGCCCAGTGCCAACAGGTCCGAGTCACATTTGTCCCATAGCCCCCAGTGCATAAAGGAGCAGAGGGCTCACCTGCTTCTTCTAGTTCAGAGCATAATTCCTAATTAATGGACGGTAAGTTTTTTAGGTGTATTAAATAAATTGGTCCTACCAAGGAAACCACAGAGATCATTGAGAGATACCTGCTGAGGTCGTGAGCTCAATAAAATTCCGTGATATATGTTGCAGTGCAACCCATACGTCTAACGCAATCATGATATGTAGTCTCTATCACATACAAAAATTATTGGCAAACCAGGGTGCCCGGGTGGCTTAGCTGGCTAAGCATCTGACTTTGGCTCAGGGCATGATCTCACAGTTCGTGTATTTGAGTCCCACACCGGGCTCTGTGCTGACAGTGCGGAGCCTGGAGCCTGCTTCGGATTCTGTGCCTCCCTCTCTCTTTCTGCCCCTCCCTGCTCATGCTCTGTCTCACTCTCTCAAAAATAAATGAACTTAAAAAAAATAGAAAAACTTATTGGTATATCATGTTCATTCAAGTGGGTCTTAAGGATATAATAGTGAAATTTAACTTGCTTAGTTCAAATCAAGACACTGCCAAGTGTTCACAACTCTAGGTAGTGCTAGGTGCTAGGCTAAGTGAGGGAGATACAAAGATAAAGTTTATTTTCTTGCTTGCTTACTTACATCAGGATTTCATGTTTACTAGCCCCATGTCCTAGCATTCTCACTCTCTCCTGTCTTCACCACTTAAAACTTCTCCCTCAGTCTCAGATACATGCAGCTCCTTTTTCAGCTTTCTACCTTTGCATAAACAGCTTCTTCTGATTAGAATCCCCCTCCTTTCTTCCACCTAGACCTTACTAAAATGCCATATTCTCAAAGAAACTTCCCTAATTCATCTAGGCAGAGCTAGCCACATCCTATCTCTGTTTCTGAAGCACATTCTACAAACACCCATTTGTACCAGATGCATTTGTTTATATGTTTTCTCCCTAGTATACTTGTGAACTCTGTAAGGATCAAGGTTATGTCTGATTCACAGCTGTCTCTTTAGGACCCTTGCAGAGCACAAGGTACAAACAAGTCTCTAGTAAAATGCTGAGTGATGGTCATTTATTTGACTGCATTCCTTCTGCAGAGAAAAGCAATGTTGCGCCCACTGAATTTCTGCTGTTTGGGTCTCATAGGCTACTGGGAAAAGAGATATAGAAGCATAAACAGGACTAGATGAACTCAGTCAATGCTGATAGAGAGTCAAGAACAAGCAATGGGTGGGAGGGGACTTGGAGGTATGAGGGAAAGAGGAAGGAAGAGTGGGAGAGAGGGAGAGAGAAGTGGAGAGAGCAAGTGAGAAAGATGGAGTGAGGCACTGCAGAAGCAGAAGGATGGCATTAGCTGAAGGGAAGATGAATGGAGTGTGAGGGAAGGAGAAATACTGGAACTTTGAGGGGAAGGAGCTTGGGGGTGGTGTGAACTGCAAGGGTTAAGACACAATGATGCCATGTCAGAAAGGGAGGCTGGAGTAGGACCAAGAGTTTGGATTGCCAGGATGAGCAATCTGCATTTTGGACTCGGCAACGGTGCAGAGCTGAGGAGAAGAGAGAGTGACATGGAAGCCTCTGGTTCCACCTGGGCTTTGGTAGACCAATGAGGAAGCTATGAAGACTTGGTCTCCAATGCTGCAGAACCAAAAACTCGCAACACACTCTGCAAGAATCTAATCTCTCAGTTAATTTTAGTGAAACACGGGTCATCCTGGATGCACCCGATGGGAGAACAACTTGCTGGAGATCAGTCCTGGCATTCAGTTGTCTCCAGATCCTCAAGCATGCCAGGCACTTGCTGAATCCTCTGCCTGGGACTCACTTATCCCTGGGCATTCTCATGGCATTCCCTTCCACCATTAAGGTCCCTGCTCAAATATCATCTTTACAGAGAGGCTTTTCCTAAGTGTCATGTCAAAACAGCGCCCCATCACTCTACCCTTTTGTCCTGCTTTATTTTTCCTCAAAGCGCTATTGACCACCTGACATCATATTATATGTGTATTTGTCTATGCCCTTATTGCCTATATTCTCCAATATAGGGATTGTCAAAGTTTCTATAAAGAGCTAGATAGTAAATATTTTAGAATTTGTAGGGCATGTTGTCTCTGTAGTAACTACTCAATGCTACCGTTGTAGCATGCAACTAGTCATAAATAACTCATAAATAAACGAACATGGTTGTGTCCCAAATATCTTAACTTTTAAAAATAGGCTGTGGCCACATTTGCCCATGAGTCATAATTTGCCAATCCCTGCTTCACTAGAAAGTTCCATGAGGTCAGTAATACTGTTGATCTTGCTTACTTGTGGATTTCCAGAACTTGGCACATAGTAGGCACTCAGTAAGTGATCTTTAAAGAATACATGAATGAACGGAGTCTTATGGAAAACAGAAGTGTAGGAATACTACACTTGTGTGAATGTATATATATATATTCCCTTTGTGATGGTTAATTTTATATATCAACTTGGTTGGGCCATAGTGTCTAGAAATATAATCAAACATCATTCTGGATGATTCTGTGAGAGTATTTTGCGATGAAATTAACATTTAAATCAGTGGACTCTGACTAAAGCAAATTGCCCTCCATAATGGAGTTGGCCTTACCCAATCAGTTGAGGAACTGAAGAGAACAAAAGAATAACCTCTCTCGATCAAGAAGGAATTCTGCCTGCAAATGGCCATTAGACTTGAACTGCTGTATCAATTCTTCCTTGGTCTCCAGCTTGCTTGTCCATCCTGCAGATTTTGGACTTGCCAGCCTCCGTTATCATGGATTACGCAAACCAGTCCCTTAAAATACACACGCATGTGCACACACACACACACACACACAGATACACACAGACTCATCCTATTGGATCTGTGTCTTTGGCTAATAAACATAAATATACAGCATATTTACTCCATTGGCAAAGTAGGGAACCAGTTGGTTCTGTAGAACTGGAAGACTTCAGCTCAAATCATTGTCATATCAGAGCTTTCAGGGATGCCCTATGGTCTTCAGGAAAACATTCCTCAGGACTAAAGAACTTTCTGAGCCTGGTTTCCACTCATCTCCACTTCTACATCCAGTCAATTTGGGTGTGCACTGTACATGAGAGCCATATAACACTACTCACAGCTCCCTGGAGGTCAAGCTCTGTCAAGTT
Source organism: Puma concolor (assembly GCF_028749965.1). NCBI lineage: Eukaryota > Metazoa > Chordata > Mammalia > Carnivora > Felidae > Puma > Puma concolor. The sequence continues at coordinate 74,030,859 of NC_141674.1, read as the reverse complement.
TCTAAGCCTTTGCATATGCCATGCCCTCTGTCTGAAATGCCATCCCACTACATTTTCACCTGGCTAATTCCTATCCATTCTTCCACAGTTCCCCTTGAAGCCCCCATAGGAAAGGGGTAGGTGCCTCTCCATGTTGATTTGCTTCTTTCCCCCTAACTGGCGTGAGCTCCAACCTCCTTGAAGGCAGAGACTCCCTGCTCATCTCTCTACTTACCTCTTCCCACTGTCAGTCTGTATCTGGCATGCAAGGAGGACACTGATTGGCAAAGATCAAGAAACAAAATATTTTAAGAAATTAAACCAAGAATAAGACAGTGTTGCTTACTTGTGATCTGTGAAAATACAGCTTAGTATCACCCAAGGGAGATGCAAAGCCAAATTCTAGGGGTATTAAGTATCTGTTCTGGGGGGAGGGAGGAGCTCTGGCTGGGCAGAACTCCTGGTGACTTAAAGGAAGATTGCTCAGAGTGAACACCAAAGGGGATAAAATACTGCATTGTCCTCTCAGCTCCATACCATCTTTCTTCCCAACTTCTCAAAACACTAATGAGGTGGGAGTGGGGTGGGAGGTGGAATGATTAAAAATAGCCAGAGCCTGAGTAACCACTTTTAGCTCTCTCCCATGTCAAAAATGTTGAACTCTAACTATGGGAGTAATTTGGGAGCCCTTGTCTTTTCACAAGACATGAATAGAAACATGGGATTTACTTTATAGCAGTGAACAGACAACTTAGCCGAAACACATCTGATCCATGAAGGCAAGTTCGTCTGGTTGACAGGAGCTCTCATTAGCATGAGTGTCCTTAGTAGATGTCTGCTAACTTGATTGAATTTAGTTCCATCAGATTATAAGGCCTCCCTATTCTATCACTGACCTGCTCTAGAACTTTCATGCTTCTGCTTCGTGCTTGTATTTCTCACTACCTCAGTTTCTGCATCTGTAAAACAGGGAGAATAATTCTTGCCACCTGCCACACAGGAGGGTAATGCAAATAAACAAGGCAGCATCTGCAAAGCACTTTGCATTTCCATTACTTCCTCTTTATGAATCTGAAGGAGGATTATTATTACTGAAAATGTCAGCTATCATCTGAAAGGCTTATTTCAATCAAAAGGCTTTCTTGAGGAACATTTCATAAAGGAAAAGTGAAAGCATGCACATTCTCCTTGGAACTATCATAATTAGTCCCAGTAACAGTTGGGCCATTTTTTCTTTCAGTTCATTTATAGTCAGATTCTACAAAATTGAAAACATCCAACATCTGGGCTGAAAAACTTGTACAAAGCCAGAAAGCCCCCCCCAAATGGGCATGTGTGGGCTTCAGTGACATAGGAGCCAGATGTACTTTTTGCCTCAACTACTCTTTTCAACCTTTAGGAAAAAAAGTTACAACTGAATTTTCACACTTACAAAACCCTTGGTTTTCCTCTCTATTTTTTAAAAGTATATTTTCTGATTAGTCAGCATTTAAGACTCTCCCCAAATAATCAGAAATCTCTAGAAAAGGAATCTTTTAATGAATGTATAAAAGCATCTGGGGCTCCAGTTTTAACATGCAAACTTTTACAGGGACAAATAATAGTTAACATTTATTGCCCCTACATTTTGGGCAGGGCCTGTTTTAAGCACTGAGCAGGTATCATTTCATTTAATCACTGCATCCACTCCATAAAGTAGGTACTATCGTCTTCCTCATTTCATAGGTAAAGAATCCAAGAAACAGGTAGATTAAGTAACTTGCCCAAAGCACCATTGGTACAGAAAAAAGCAAGGTATTTTGGTCATTTCTTGATGTTTCAAAGAAAACTTTACTTACTTCTACCTAAATACAGCAAGAATCTAAGACAATCTTTGATATAATAAATTTTCCACAACCAGATTAAACCACACTCATTCCTGGGAGGGGCTGCTCAGAGCCTATCATACAGCTCCCGGAGGTCAGATGGTTTGGGCTCCAACAAACAATGCCAATGGAGAATTTGCCCCTGTTTCTGCCATCTTTTTTGATATTCTAGGGGAAGAAAACCACACACGCGCGCGCGCGCGCGCGCACACACACACACACACACACACACACACACACACAGTAACTTATTTTAGCTATTTGCTGAAGGAAAGCAGTCTTCAATTCCTGTTGTTTGCAGCATGCCACCCAACAGCATCTAGAAGCTTCCTTAGGGAAGCAGGGGAATTTGCTGGGTTGCCAAACAGCCTTAGAAAATCTGCTGGGAGACTCCATCAAAGGGCTTTGTGAACAAAGATAAAGAGAGCACATTAGCGTAGCCTTGTTTCAGGAAAAAAGGAACACACACAACAAAACTTGATTACAAAATCTCATTTTACAAACTCAAGGTAAGATGCACCTCCCTGGGGCCATGGCCCACCCCCCCATAGGGTTCTTCCACCATGTGCTCTCTAAGTAAAGACCTGAGTCGACTCCAAGGGTTGGGTTAGATAAAACCAGAAGGGTTTATGTGCACAGCATTTAACTTTAAACATTTCTTCATGGAAATTTACAATGCACATAATTTACATATTCAATACCAGTGACAATTTACTTCTCCCATCTGAACAGGGCTTTCAACTATGCCACTTGAACTAAATTAATAAACAGTAATTACAGAATGTTGTGTGAGCTAGCTGTTGATGTTGAGCAGATTCTAATCAACACCTTCTTTTAAGGGCCAATTAAAGCTGAATGTATGCAATATAAACATCTTCGAGTATTTAGACATGAACCGCAGAACAAGGTAACAAAAAAATTAAAATGTGAACAATTAGACTAGGGATGAGCCAGTCAAACCTTGAGAGATGGACACTTTTCAGCCAGTCTCTAAAGTCATGTTAATTTCTTCAAATGATGAGAATTTTGTGAAATGGGGAGGGGCTCCGAGGACTCCTTAGGCCAAACCCCATCCGTTTTGAGATTTCTTCAACATCTTGTATTATTTTCCATATGCTTTAAGTTTCATGGCATTTCTTTTTAAATTGCCTCAAACACTTTTCTCCTTAATTCATGTGCATCTCAGCGAAAACTTAATCTCCATATTTCTGACTCATTTATGTATAAATCATCTATGTGTTATTTGGTATCTAAGAAACCTCTCCCAAGGCCCCTTCCTTGGCCATCCAGGAGCTACACAAAACAGAGTATGCCCCAGGCCCCTCTGTGGGGGATTTCATCCCAGATAAATAGAACATATACAAATTACTGAGGAAAGGGATTAGGAGCCATGCGGAGGAGGAATCAGACAGCATTTCAATCATCAATTGTCCTCGGAATCAGTTGCCTCTGCTTCCTAAGATGGCAGCATCTGGGGCTGGCTTCATGGCTTTGGGAAAGAGAGTAAAGGGAAGACATTCTAGTAATGGTAAAAAGTTCCGGATAACGTACAGAACTCCAATAGTGACCAATCTATGTGGTAGTGTATGGGTTTCTCCAATAGCTGGGAAAAAATGGTAAACTTGCTTCTTCCAAAATAATCATTTCAAGAGGCTGGAATGGGAGCAAATCACCCATAGATGCCACTTTATATAGAAAAGATGGCATCCCTGTGAAAAGTCTAGGATGAGCCTAGTCTGAGTGGATGCATGACAATGCAATTATGGGCTTTCTGACCTGTAACTCTTCATTTGCTTTCTAACTTAGCCTTCAAGGCCATTCCTCGCCAGTGCCCTGCTTCCCTTGGGCTAATTGGCTTTTAAAACACACCTGGGCTATCTGTCCTTTTTGTTTTCTACTCAGATTCCCCTTTTCTTTCTGCTGGAATTGCCTTATCTCTGACTATCTAAACCAAACCCAATCTCAAGGCTACCTTCAGGCTTCTTGACTGTGGTTAGTCACCCACTCCATTGAAAGATATGCTTATCATCCCCTCTTAATAGATTACAAACTGCCCGAGGATGAGATTTTGTACTTACCTGGCTTCTCCATTGCACCTAGCATAGGACTATTTATGTGAGCAAGTGTTAAATGAATACTTGTAGATGAATATGAATGAAGCTTTTCTTAAAGTCAACAACACGAAAGTCTCTTTTGGCTTCAAATATTTCCCAATAAAATTTGGAAGTATAATGATAGACTCTGTGCCAAAAATCAACATTTCAAGATAGTTCTTATTCACTAGTTACATATTAAATTGGAGGATTATGGAGCCATGGAGCTGGGAAGGACCACAGGAAATCATGTTATCCCATATTCCTGCCTCGGAAGAGGACTGTACTAAATATACCCTTGAAAAATAGTTGCTGATTTTTGCTCCATGCAGAATCATAACCACAGTAATAATAATAGTGATCATTTATTGAGTGCTCACTACAGGAAGAAAAGGACCCCTTGCTATTGTCACTCAAGCCTGTCTGAGGCCTGGGAGCCAAATTTCTGCGGGTACAAGCCAGCTGGGCCGATGAACTGATGCCACCAGGGAAGATGCCCCAGACTCTTCCACCTTTCATCTTTGATCCATTTGAGCAATTCATTTTTTGTCCTCCTCTCTTCACACTCCATATGGTTCCATGGACAATCTCAGCTGTTTCCCAAGGCATAACCCAACATCTTAGCTCAAGAATAGAAAAGAAGACAGTCTTACGGTGGTCCTAAGTCCTTGTGTCTCTCCTGAGCTTTGCTCCCATATGTCTAACCTCGCAGAGGTCATCTTCACTGGTGTCATACAGCTACTTCAAAAGAGCTGGTTAAAACCAGCTCTTTTTTTCTCTTCTTATAAATGGTATCAGTACTCATTTTTTCACCTGTACCCAAAATCTGAGCTTTATCTTTAACAATATGGTGTGGAGGAAAGAGTAGGAGCTTTGTGGTCTAAGAGGACTGAATTTGAAAACTGCCTTAACTGTTAACTAACACCTCTGTGGCTTCGGATAAACTTGTCTGAATATATTTTCTCACCTGAAAATAGAAACATATTAACAGGGCTATCACATGTGAGACCTTCAAAAAATGTTTATTTCCTTTTCTTTCTTCCTTTTTCTCTTCTGTTCTTCTCCACCTCCCTCTTGTCTCTCCCTCTCTCTCCTCCATAACCAATCAATCATCAGTCCTATCACGTATGCCTCCTGTTGAACTGCCCTCTTTTCTCCATCCCTACTCTCATTATCTTACCTGCAATAGCTCCCAATCCATGCCTTCTGCTGTTGTTTCCTTCTTCTCTAATCTGTCCTGTTCTGTGCTACCAGTTATATGAACACCTAACTCCTTTACATAAAATCGTTTGTTCACAGTTGCTTCCAGGATAAAAACTCCTTGACAATACATACAAGGCCCTTATACCCCCAACTTACTTTTCCAGTCTTTTCTCCAGCTAGTTCCCAAAGCTCCCCCTGGGTTTCATCTGGGCTCTTGCCATTCCTTGACTATGCCATGTTCTTTAGCACTATTAGGTCTTCATGCATGATATTCCCTCTAGACTCTTTCCTACCTCACCCAACACACACACGATCTGGCAAACTCATACAGACATTTCCTGACACTGATTAAATGTGAGTTTCTTGTGAAAACCATCCCTGAACCACACAGGCTAGTTAGGTTGCTTCCTCTGAGCTTTCAAAGGCTCTAATTAATTGTGGTGTCTTGTCATCTTTCCATTCTGACTGTCCCCTGGGTCTTGACATTGCTTTATTTAGTTTCACATCCCTACAGATTGTATCCACCCTGACTCCAAATGTCTTCCATCCTGGCACTCCCTGCCTATATAAACCCATACCACAGCCATCCCTCCTGGGAGAGCAGAGGATTTATTAGCTTTCTAGTCTGAGCTTTGGTATCAGACAATCCAAGTTTCCAGTCTTAGCTTCACTACATAGTAACTGCATGATCTTCAACAAAATGCCCAAAGTCCCTGAGCCTTAGTAGTACCTTCTTCATATAACTGTTATAAAGATTAAATGACGGCATAAAAATAGACATTTAGGTCAATGGAATTGCATTGAGAGTCCAGAAATAAACCCTTACATTTTTATAGTCAATTGACTTTCTACAAGGATGCCAAGACAATTCAACAGGAAAGAATAATCTTTCAACAAATGGGGCTGAGACAACTGAATATACACATCCAAAAAAAAAAAAAAAAAATGAAGCTGAACCCCTACCTCACATCATATATAAAAATTAACTCAAAATGGACCCTAGACCTAAATATAAGAGCTAAGCTGTAAAACTCTTAGGAGAAAACATAGGAGTAAATCTTCATGAGCTTGGATTAGAAAACAGTTTTTTGATGTGATGTCAAAAACACAAGAGATGAAATAATAAACAAATTGGACTTCATAAAAATTAAAGAATTAGAGGCTCCAAAGGACATCATCAAATTGAAAACACCACCACAGAATAGGAGAAAATATTTGTAAATCATATATCTGATAAGGAATTTGTATCCAGAATATATAAATATATAAAACTAAACAATGAAAGAGATCATAACAACCCAATTAAAAAATAGGCAAATGATCTGAATAGGTATTTCTCCAAAGAAAATATACAGATGGCCAACAAGCACATGAAAAGATGCTCAACATCATTAGTTATTACAGAAATGCAAATCAAAATCACAAGATACCACTTTACACCCACAAGAGTGGCTAAAATAAAAAATACAGACAATAATAATTCAGCAGTTTCTCAAAAAGTTAAACATAGAGTTTCCATATGACCCACTAATTCCACTCTTATGTAAATACCTAGGAATATTATACACCAATGTTCATAATAGCTTATTTTATTTTTTATTTATTTTTATTTTTTATTTTAACTTTTTTAAAATTTACACCCAAATTAGTTAGCATACAGTGCAACAATGATTTCAGGAGTAGATTCCTTAATGCCCCTTACCCATTTAGCCCATCCCCCCTCCCACACCTCCTCTAGTAACCCTCTCATAATAGTTTAAAAAATAGGAGCAACTCATATGTCTATCAATTGGTAAAGAGACAAAATATGACATATCCGTACAATGGAATAGTATTTGGTAATAAAAAAAAATAGATGATAAATGCTACAACATGGATGAACCTTGAAAACTATGCTCAGTGAAATAATCAGGCCCAAAAGGTCATATATTGAATTATTCCAATTATACAAAAAGTTCTAAATAAGCAAATCCATAGAGATAAAAAGTAGATTAGTAATCACCAGGGGCTAGGGAGATGAGGGGCATAGAAAGTAACTGCTGATGAGTAGGTCTCATTTCTATTTGGAGTGATCTAATGCTCTGGAATTAGATGCTGGGGATAGTTGCACAACTCTGTGAGTATACCAAAAGCACTGAATTATATACTTTAAAGAGATGGGTTTTGTGATGTGTGAAATATATCTCAAGAAAGATGTTATAAAAAGTAATTAAAATTAAAAATTTTGAGAAGATTAGAGGAGACACTTGGCACATGGTAACTGCACAATAAATGCTAGTTAGGATTATAACGTGTACCTCTGTTGCCGTGTTGTTTTTATCCTCATGTAATATCCAGATCGATTTCTGGACACTAGAACACAAGCTCATTGAAGATAGGGACTATGACTTGCTTAGAACTTTTGCCTTGTTTATTTCTGTCTCCTGAGTCCCTGGGGAGATGTTTGGCAAAGACAAAGCTGTATATAACATACGTCACATAGGATAACTGTAGGTAAATTAAAATGAATAAGTGAAATTTTCACAGACAGGTGCAGCACTCCTATGTTATACTGGGCTTGAGCTTAGACAATTCAGGAAAATACAGACCAATGTATAGGGATGCTAATAGTTCCAGGGACTCTTCACAGTTACTTGCAGCCCTGAGTGTGGAAGGAGAGAAGGGAGAAAACAGAGATGGCTGAATCCTAGTGATAATCCCTTAGGGTTTCATTTGGCCTGACCATTTCACTGTCTGTTCTCCTAAGTTAAAGTTCTTCAGAAATTAATAAATTCAAAACTCAAAACAGAAAAACTCAGAGCTAAACAAAAGCCAAGGTTTTTCATTGTTTTTATTCGGAATCACAATTTTCTCACAAAAAGCTGCCAGTGACTCTTTCTGAGCTCTACTAAGATAGCATACATTGTGATTTTGTAATTCCAGTCCCATTTTACACAGGATTCCACTCTCCCTTCCTGGCCCTATGAGAGACTGGCAATCAGTAACAATGTATTTCCTACCAAACCGACATATGGCCTAAAAATTCTCTCAACATAGTACTCCAAGAAACCACTATGAACCTGTTTCACTTGCTTACTGCAGCATAACAAATTACCTTAAAACTCAATGACTTAACATAACAACCACTTTATTATCTCTCACATTTTCGTGTGTTGTCTGGGCCCAGATAGATGGTTCTTTGGCCCCATGTAACTGGGCTGCAGTTATCAGAAAGCTTAACTAAGATCAAATGTCCATGTTGGCTCATGCATGTGACTGACAGCTGGTGCTCACTTTCAGCTGGGAGTTAAGATGGAGCCATCAACTGGAGAACCTCAGTTCTTCTCTACCTGATTTCTCTGTATTCCTTGGGCTTAACACAGCATGGCAGATAGGCTTCCTGAGTGGAAGCTGCCCATTCCCAAAACATCACTTCACCACATTCTTCCACCGTTCAAGAGAATGAGAAAAAGAAGTAATCTCCACCTCTTTATGGGAAGAGCAGTTTGTACATACTTCCAGGGGAGGAATTGTTGGGAGCCAGCTTTTGAGAGCTACCATGGTCTGCTCTCTGACCACAGAAATTCAGGTTCCTCTCACATGCAGGAGGAACATGATCCCTACCTAGATCTCCAAAAGTCTCATCTTATCATGGCTATAGTGTCAACTCAAAGTCGGAAATTTCATTATCTAAATTAGGTATAGCTGCAGATGTGTGGTCCCCTCTGTACAGATACTCAGGTATGGTTCCTCAAATGCAAGGACCTGTGAATTAAAAAGGTAAGTTTTCCACCTCCATACACCCAGCATATAGCAGTGAGAAAGGGACAGGATAACCACAGTAGACACTCCCATTCATAAGTGGGAGAGGGATATGGGAGGCACATAGAAGTCACTGGTCCATAGCAATTCTGAAATTCTCTACTGTAAATCCTCAACTCTAAAGTCAGAGAATGTTCCTGGCAAAGGGTTCAGTTCTGCCCCCTAAAGTAGTTTTCTGTGACTCTTGGTTCTGCCTACTGAGTCATTCTTTCTTCTCCATTAGAAATGCTTTATGTTTGTTCAGAATAGCTTTCTCAATCTGCTTTCTGACCGACCATTAGAAGTTAGGGTCTCAGAGGCTACTTTTGATTTTTAACCATTTTGTCCCTTTTAGCCCATGCTGATATAATTAAGTTTTTGTAGGCTTCCTATATCAAGTTATAATTTAATCCATTAAAAACACTCACACTCATAAATCTCTCCAAAATAAGTTCCACTCTGCCTTGAGCTGAGAGTCAGGGTGCTATGGGAAAATGCCATGAAGACTCTTACAAACTCTTTTGTCAGGCTGAGACAGTATGGGAAACAGGGCCTTACGATTCTTAAAACTCTGCTGCCCTTCTTAGAAGGTCTACAAAATACAACCTTAAATCTTTCCGAGGTTTTCACAAAGGGTCTTGTAACCACACCTTTGATCCAGTTTTGACCTCCAAGGCAGTGTCATGGAATTAATCTCTGCTTCCAGATTTTTATTTACTTTAAGAATTTTTTTTATAGGCTGGAGAGTTTGGGAATGAGAAACTGTTTTAGTTTCCAGCTCAGCAGATTCTGGGTTGGGAATGTTTCCTTGTGATTCTGCTTGAAAATTAAATGGTTCCTTCTCTAATTTCTCTCTCTCTATCTGTGCCTTATCAGGCACCACTAAAAGCAGTCATTTGGCCCTTCCAACATTCTGCCTGATCATCTCCTCAGGAAAATCCACAAGTTCATTAGATATATATTTTCTGTCTTCCACGTGATTACAGTGTCACTTGCTGCCATTACATAATTCAGGTCAACTTTTCTCTAGCCTCCAATACAATTTTCTTATTGCTATTTGCATATCATTAACATTCTTCTCAAGGCTCTTCTGGATTTTACTCACTGTCTGGCCCCCAAACCAATGCCACGGGTTTATGTTTTTGTTATAATAATGCCCCATTTCTAGGTAAAAATTAATGTTTTTGTGCTCTATTGTTTTTTTTTTTTTTTAAGTTATTCCAAAATTTAGTTGCTTAAAATAAACATCGCTAATGTTTCTCAGAATTCTGCGGGTCAGGAACTTGGATAGGGCACAGCAGAAATGGCTTATCTCTGCTTCTCACGTCTTCTGCTGGGACAAGAACATCTAAACTGGCTTCCTCAACTTACGTGTCTGATGCTTCAGCTAGAATGGCTCAAAAAGAGCTGGGGGTAGCTGGAATGACTTGCCTGGGGTCATATGGCTGGAGCCTCAGTTGTTGGCTGCAGTCTCCTTGATGGAGTCTCAGGGTCCCTCCTCTCTCCACATGGCCTCTCCACATGGTCTATCTAGCAGGGCAAACAGACTTCTCACATGGCAGCTTAGGGCTCCCAAGAGCAAAAAGCAGACACGTCCAGGTCTTCTCAAGGTTTCAGCCAAAACTGGTACAACCACACTTCTGTCACATTTCACTGGTTAAAGCAAGTCAGAGGAGCGGCCTCAATCTGAGGGGAGGTGGTTACACAATGATGTGAATACCAGGAGGAGTGATTCACTGGGGGGAACCAATATAACCGACTATCACACAATCTACTGGAACTGCCAAGGAAGATGAATTCTGTTTGCCATTCCTGACCTTTTGCTAGATCTATTTGTTCTAGTCTGAGGCATATCACAGCTTGAAAACAGATGTGTGACATCACATAGTAACATTGCCACATGCTGGCTCTGAGGCATCTCACACTGATGCATGGCCTCTTCTTCCCCTCCCTTTACCACTAATCCCCACATATCCCTTGACAGACTCATGTAAACCATTAGTGTTTGGTTTGTCTCCTTCACTCATGTTGCCCGTAGAGCATTTTGGAGAAAACTGTTTCAGATTGCCTCAGCCAAACATCAGCTATTAATAGCAGTTCCCATTTCTGGAAGACCAACTGTTTGCACCAAAAATACAGAAAAGACACCAGATCACCCCTACCCACAGATGGAGAGCACTTGTGTCTCATCTGCTCTGGGGTTAAATGGCAGCTGAAAGCCCAAATCTGGGATAAGAGGTAAGGAACATGGAGAATTTATCTACCAGAAGGGGTCTTGCCACAGAGTCCATAGATGGGCTGCAGGAGTCTGTGTCCTTCCAAAATCACATGCAAAATTTTGGATGGTTGTGTATTTTTCTGGGGAAAAGACCCATTTGTTTTTCATCAGATTATTGAAAGGGACCCTAGGACCCAGGAAAGGCTGAGAAGCTGGTCTCACGTAGAATTACATGATACACTTTTTCTGTCACTCAAGGGCTAACTTGCAACACGTCTTAAACCACACTTTGCCCTCCTCAGTATGTAGGAGTATAGGCTTGATCATTTATACATATCAAAGATAAGAACAATGTAGCCTTATTATACTCCACTGCATGAGCATTTTATTCCTCCTTTCTGTCTTCTTATCCTTTCTGTCTTCTTATCCTTATTTTCTTTCCCTCTTTATATCCTTCCATCCCAACTCATCTCCTGAATATTCTGTTTCTAAAATATTCTAGCTGTATATGTTGTCATGACTTTACCTATTTCTAACACTAACTAGCCTGTAATAGACAGGACCTTATAGCTGGAAGAAATTGTATCCCTTATACTCATGGAATAAGTTAATCTGAGATGAGAACAAGTAGATTATAATGAAACACTGGTGCACGCTTCTGAATGCCTTTTGTCTCATTCAGAGATATGCTTTCAATAGTCTCTAAGGATAGAGTTGACTTATACTATTCTGGTTAAATTATTCTAGTGATTTTGAATAACATCATGTGTGAAAGTGCAGAAAATTTCCCTTTTTATTTACCGTTTTCTGATCCTTATTGTGTATGTCCCAAATGAGACAGAGGGCAGAGAAAGAATGATTGCCCCACTATCATGAAGAAGTGCAGTTTCTGTATATGGATACATCCACTCACAGGTACCATCAACTATTCTTGCCAGTTCAATTCATTGAACATCAAATGAACCAGGCACCCAGCTAGGTTCAGTGGTGAAAACAGAGAGGGATAAAACATTATCCGCCCTCAAGTTGGGTATGGTCTAGTGGGAGAGACAAATATATATACAAATAGGAACAGGCGCTGGAGAATCAGACCAGAGGTCTAAACCTTTCGGAGCAAAAAAAAAAAAGGAACAAGGAATTTAGTCTTCTTTTTTTTCTTATTTTTTTAATGTTCACTTATTTTTGAGAGAAAAAGAGAGACAGAGTGCAAGCAGGGGAAGGATAGAGAGAGGGGGAGACACAGAATCCGAAGCAGGTTCCAGGCTCTCTGCTGTCAGCACAGAGCCCCACGCGGGGCTCAAATTCATGGACTGTGAGATCATTACCTGAGCCAAAGTCAGGCTGTTAACTGACTGAGCCACCCAGACCCCCAGGAATTTAGTCTTTCTCCCACCTCTGCCTTCAAATCCTTCTAGAACTCTCTGCTCTTGATATTTCTCCCTTGTTGCTTTTCTTAAAGAAATCAAAAGAGGACAAGTGGAAAGTGGGAGAAGAACCTCTCACCCCAGCTTCTTGTCTTCTCTCCCTTTTTCCTTCCAAGTTCTTGTCTTCCTCTTTCTGTTCTGCTTTGGTGCCCCCCGCTCTGTTTGTGCTCCAGCCCCATCTCCTCTGCCAGGACTTCACCCCGTAGGTCCCCTTCCCCCCAAGAATGTGTGCAGATCTGCTAACACAGCCATGCTCTGCACTAGGCTCTAGAGACATAAAAATGAATCCAATCACTGTCTAGAGAAAGCTTGTTTACAAAACTCTCCATCTCCTAGGGACCTCCCTCACTTCCATATTATGTTCCTTTTTTATTTCTCCCACTCTCTCTCCTCAGACTATTTTTATTTCCATCTCAACTGCTGTTAGAGGCCTCCTATGAGACGGAAATTATCTATAATGGAACAGGAACATTAAAAGCCTCAGTTTCCTTAGAAATTATTGAACTCATGAGGGGTTCGTGTTAGGTTTTGAATTTTGAGAACTAAGTTACGAGAAACTTTGCTTTTCTAACCAGATTATTTTAACGCTTGCCCTTTCTGGCTCTTCTTTAGATATTGGTTTTTTAAATGTCTGGTTGTTAGAATTTTCTATAGGCTTCCACTGATGCCAGATGATGAAGGAATGCCTATCCAAATTGCTAAACCAAGATAGGAGATATGTCCAAGATAGGAGGCCCAGAAGCAGTTGACATCCACCTCTCTGCAGGGGCAAGCCTGGATGTGCATATGGAACAAGACGCCGTGGAGAGGACTCAGCTAGCCTGTGTGATCTGCTGGTGTGCAGCCCAAGTTCAAGGTAACATTAATAATAGTTATCAGTTCTTGATCGTTCTTTTGTCTATTCGTTTATTCACATAAGTATATTCTGTGCACCTACTATGTAGTAGGCACCAAGCTGGATGTTGGATTCCGCCCATGAACAAGACAGACATATTACCCGCTTCAGTGGAACTTTCAGTCTAAGCTAGGAACATGGACAAACTAATGTGCTCAGTGATTCTAAGAAAGTGCCCTGTGTGTTATGATAGCACCCTCTATGCGCCAGACTCTGGGCTAGATGTTCCTAACACTCTGTGAGCTAAGTACTAGTACTCTCCTCAGTTTACATGTAAGGAAACTAAGACAAACTCATCCAAAATTACAGAACTCTGAACTCAGGTCTGTCTGACTCCATAATCAGAGTTCTTATCCACCACACTACACTGTCTCACACAAAATGGAAAGACGGCACCGTGCTTGACATCATAAACTGACTGTTGTTGGACTGGGAAAGAACAAAATGAAGCAACGTTAACAGTGTCTCAAGCTACTCATCTGCAGGGAGCTTTCTTATGAGAATTAGGAATAAGATAACAACATGCTTTAAAAAGGTCATTCTCTATGACCCAGACCATTTTCTAATTCTAGAAGTGAAAGGAATCTCTGCAAAATGAATAAAAGTGATAAAAGAATTGTTTTCTAAAGAAGATTCTCACTCATTTTCACAAAGGCTGTATTCATATTTCCCCAGCTTTGTCAGAAACTCACGACTAAAAAGAAAAAATGATATAAAGACTCACTCCCCTTCTTCAGAGGAAAAAAGAGAGATAGAGACAGAAGAGACTATACATAAAAGCACAGTTAAAAAATTCTGTCTCCGGCCAAGGTCAGCAGACTGCCCAGATCCAGACAACCCCAACTGGACCCCAAAGTTTGTAAATGCCCCACCTCTCACTCCCTGGGATGTGATGGGACATATTTCTACAGCTGCTATTACCATTTGGCGGGTCAGAGAAAAGCAGCTATTCTTTGACTTTTCCTGGGAAGATTTTCTTTTACCAGCAAAAAAGGATAAAACTTAATTCTTGCAAAAAGAAGAGGTCTCAAGAAGGTGGATTTAAAAAATAATCCACTTTGGCAAGGCTTGTTTCATAAAGAATTGTCTGCTACACGCTTATTTGCAGTCTGTACGTGATATCTTAAGACAGCTAGTGTATGGACTGCTTGTTGGCATGTTCAGGTTCTGGTTCTAGGTTTGGAATAACTAAAAGGGTGAATTTTTCCAAGTCATTTTACTTCCCTGGGCCTCAGTTTCCTTTTCTAGAAAATGAGAGTATTTGGACTTTATACTTCTCTTTCCAGCTCTAATCATCTGTGATTATATTTCATGAGCCAAAACTGGATAGTAACTTATCCTGATCATCTTACCAACAGATGCATCCCGATACGAAACCAGGAAGCCATATTTATATCTGAGTGTGCAGGCCTCCCAGCTTTGATGACCTTCCTCATGCCAGGAGGAGCTTAAGATGGGGCAAAACTCAAGAGAAAATTAGTTAAAGATGGCTTGTATAACTTCCTGACCTGGGAAAACAATGAGGTTCATACCAACTAGAGGGAAGGAAACTATGTATTATGATCTGTGTCATGAGGATAATATTTTTAATATAACATCCTCATTATACCTTTTACCTCTTCTTCTAACTTAGGTCTCATAGTAGCCACTCTACATCCTGAGCACGAAGGAAGTAGAGAGAGTGAACTTCAGGCAGGAGGAAACGATGATGTGTGTATAGATGGGGACAGAGGGAGGGGTGCTCCCCTAGACTGAAGAGGAAAGTTAAATCTGTCCTTCTAGCCCCCAGCGGACTGTGTGAAGTGTAAGAGGGCAGAGGTAGGAAAGAAATGAGGGGACATGAATGCTGTGAATGATTCCTCTCAGCCAAAGTTCTTGAGAGTTAATCATTGCTGAAAAACAAGTTACCACAAACTTAGCACCTTAAAATAACATGTATGTATTATCTCACAGGTCCTCTGCTTAGCATCTTGCAAGGGCAGTCATCAATATGTCAACCAGCCTGTGTTCTCATCTGCATGTTTGGCAGGAAAGAACCCACTTCCAAACTTAGATTTTCGGCAGTCTTCATTTCCTTCTGGTTGTATAACTCGAGGCCCTTGCTTATTGGCTGATGTCTGTGGGCCCCACAGACCCTGGAGGTCACCCACAGTTTCTAGAGTTCATCCACAGTTCTTGCCACATGGACTTTACCAACATGGCTACTTCATCAAGTCAGCAAGGAAAGTCTATAGAGTGAGTCTACTAGCAAGATGGAGTCTTCTACAATGTAATATAATCACATGACTGTTACTGCTTGCCTTTGCCATATTCTACTAGGTAGAAGCAATCACAGGACCCACCCATATGCAAGGGGCAGAGATTAAACAAGGGAATGAAAACCAGGAAGTAGGGAACACAAGGGGTTACCCTTAAGTCTGTCAGCCCCAAATACCAAGAGCAAAGAGGCCTCTATCCTTGTCTGAGTCTCTGGGGAAATACTGTCTTGCAGAGCATTGGCCCTACCCCCATCCTCAGCATGTGGTAGTCATATCATAGCTAAGTCATGGTTAGGTTGAGAGAGAGCTTGAGCTAATCTCCTGAAGTCTCCTTCTTGTATGGAAAGTTTCAGAAGTTCCTGGATGCTCTAGAGAAAGAATTGGAAAGTAACTGACTTGCTGGATAGTCAGCTTACCAGAAGGGTCATCACGGTAGAGCAAAATGACCCTGCCGCCAAGGACAGTCTGGGCCAGCAAGCATATGGGGGAGTCACAGCCAGACCTCAGAAGGCTACCTAGCCCCAGCTGGGTCAAAAGAGAGGTCCACCAGGCCATCACCAACCTGAGAGAAAAGAGGTCTCAAGTCTCCTGAAGCAGATGCCAGCTGTGCAAGCACTAATAATACAGAGAAAGGACAAAATCCAGCAGGACCAGTAAGAACTCAGAGAGCATCCAAGAGCCTGATGAAGACTTCTGGGACCACTCCCAATTGCCATGGTGACAGAGCAAACTCCCCCATCTACCACCTTGAGGGCAAGGATTCCAAAAGCCTGATCATCTACCTGAAAAAGATGGTTTTAAACCAAAAGGAGACTGACATATTGTTAATTGGCTCATTTAAAGTTCACATTTGTTTCCCTACTACCTCAGGGCTGACGGATCTTGAAGAAAATTTAGTCAGAGAGAAATAAAGAAATTACATTTTCTTTGCACAATTGGATTTTGTGAGTAAATCTGTAATCTTCCTACACCTGCTATGTAACAGACACTATACACATATGTTTTCATAGAGTACTGCCATAATCCTATGAAGTAAGTGTTATTATATTCCCATTTCACAAGTGAAGTCGAAACTCTGAGAGGCTAAGTAATTGGTGCAAGGTCACACAGCTGGTAAATGGAAAAGTTGGTATAGAACCTAGCGTTGTCTGCTTGTAATTCTTATGCTCGATTCACTGTACCTCTGTGTTAGTCAGAGTAGGCTAACTCCTATAACAAGCATTCCCCAAATCTCGGTGGCTTTGCACAATGAAGTTTTGATTCTCACTGTCACAGTCCAGTGCAGGTTGATGGAGGAGGGTTTGCTTTACATAGTTAATTGAGAAACTCACCCTCTTTCCACCTTCTGACTCCACCCTCCTCTAAATACTCATCCTCTCCACTCAACCAGAAAATACAGGAGGAGAGACCAGGAAGGCCTGTGTAGGGTGATTTTGTGGGCCAGCCTAGAAATGGTACACATCACTTTTGCCAACATCTATAGGCCAGAACTAAGTGACACGGTGCCACCTAATTGCAAAGACGGCTTGGAAATGTAGTCTAGGTGTGTGCCTAAAAGACAAAGGAGTGGTATTTGATGGACACGTACTATTCTTTGGCACACCCCGTGTGCCAGGGTATGGCACACCCATACCCTGAAAGATGTATATGGCATCTTTCCCACTCTCCTCACTCCAGAAGAGTACGATTTCCCTGTCATTATATCTGAATGTCAAAATTCAGAAGACCAATCTGATAATAAAATGGTAAAGATAATAGATGCAGCCAGGAAACTTAAATTTGGTTTCATGATACTCTACATCTCACCATGAGTTATCTATCTATGATAAATCTGCCTTCATATAAAGGAAACCAGCAGCTGAGGGCCATGCCTGGCATATTCTCTGGGTTGTCTGGAGGAAGAAAGTGAACTATGATTGATGCTAGTTGCTTAGTAAAATCATTGAGTGACCACTGTTTTTGATGTGTCCATGGCTTGGATGTTGATGTTCCTATGGGAGGAAAAATCCAAGACAGCTCACTTTGTTACTGTAGTCCTAGAGTGGCCTTAACTGCCTGTGCTTAAATGAGTCAGAAAACAGAGAAAATAATAGTTATATTATAATGTAGAGTACAAGTTACCATGTCATATTGAATTTTGTATTCTCACGACTAGCAGGCACTAGAGGAATGCTTATTGATTCAATCTTACAAATAAATTTCTTTTAGTGGTCACCATATGAAGATAGCTTTAATATGTACCTCTGGCTGAGATAAGCACAATATTTTTCTTTTGGAGACCATTGATATCCTGGAATAAGGTTATGCTCGATAAATACATAAATGGGATAAATAACTTTCCACTTAGGGATGGTTGCCATGTGTACCTAACTTAGGATGAAATCAGTGATATTCCAGCTGTACTTTTTGGTGTCCTTCAAAATTTGATAGAGGAGCTGAAGAAACCGTGGCTTATAGGCGGTAGGCACAAAAAGGGCATTGATCCCCTACTCTTAATTCAAGCATAGTAGCTTTGTCTTGATCTCTTGAACATATTGGTTTACCACATAAAATCTGAAGAAAGGATACTAAGCTTAAAATCATTGGTAAACCAATGGACTAAACCACTATAGATGCTTAGGCATCATGTGTGGCATAAATAATTCTGCCTATCTCTCTGCCTGAGAAAGGTACAATTAGGCAGGTAATGGTGGGCAACTCAAAGTCTATCTTTCTCAAAGGCAACTTAGAGAAAGGAAAGAGTGTGGGCTCGGGAAGCAGACAGACCTGAGATCAAAATATGTATCTTATTAGTTTATGTACAATAAATCACCTGACCTTGAAGGATGGTTATGAAGAATATGCATGACTACAGATTTAAAGGGGAGACTATATGTCGTAGTGATTAAGAGTATAAGGTAGGGAGTTGAATTGCCTGATTCTGTCCTCTGCCTCTTACGCTGGGTAACCATGGGCAAGTTAGTTAACTTCACAGGCCCTCAGTCTCCTCATCTAGGAAATGGACTTAATAATAATAATCATTTCACAAGCTTGTTACAAGGATTCAGTGAAACAACATCTGTAAAGCATGTAGCACGGTGCCTGGCATGTAGTAAGTATACAGTGACAACTATTACAAATTGTTAATAAAGCTCCAAGCATAGATCCAGATACATAATGGCATTCAATAAACCATAGCTATAACAATTTGAAGACCAGATCTCTCCGCAGAAAAGGTAAAATTAAAGTGAAGGAAAAAAGGGGGCATGGGTTGCTAATACAGAGTGAAAGAGTAATTCTTTTCTTGAAGAGTTGAAGATGGGTAGAAATATTAAACAAGTAGCTAAGCAAAAGAGTGGAAGTCATTCATGAGCTTAGGGACCATGGATAGACACACCTAGGACCAACTTCATGCTCAGACACAGGTATTACCATGTAAGAGGAAAAGCTAAGAAGACTGGAATGACTCAATGGGCCTTATTCCAAAAAAGGAACAGGCTCAATAAAATACACACTTAATCAGCTTTATTTACCCATACTCTGTGTCCTGTGGGGACAACCATTCAGCTCAGAGTCAGATGTAGGCAGGCGGCTGCAATGAAGCCCAAGTAAGGAGGGATGGTTAGCCCAGATAGGGGTCAACTCTCTAGTTCGGACTTTGACTTTTCAAATCAGCTCCTATATATCCTTTAACCAGAAAGTTTATAGTGTCCAGTTTTCCTGCATTAAATAATAGACAAAGAGAATAGCATATATGTAGCTCCTGCCCTCAGGCACCTCAGGATCCAAGACTCATCAGAAAATCCTTTTCCCAGGCATCCCACCAGGCAATAAGATCAGATGTTAACTTTGCAAACTCATGTTTTATTTTCTTCATATAAAAGCCAATTCCCTCAAATTATCCATTAGAGGCAAAAGAAGAGAAAGAAAAAAGAAAATGACCCTACAGTAACTTCTAAAATCCAAACTGATTCATTTCTCAAGTGAATCATTTAAATCTTAGACATGAAATCATTTGGAAAAGAGCTTCTACTTTAAGTAATTTCACTCTGTACCTTTCAACACCAAGGGATGCCACAATTTCACAAAACCTACCGCTTGTCCCATCTGCAACAAGACTTCGAGACAACCAGTCAAAGGGGCAAAGCTGAGACTAAAGGCAGGGCGGGGTTCTCATCCAATTCTGAAGAGGAAAGGGTGAACTGTAGCCAGGCTCATCCCTTCGACCTAAGCAAATAGATCCTTATGGGTGAATGGTCAGGAACTGAGTTATCAATCTAGAAGCGTTATCTGGAGACTAGATGGACTACTCATCTTCAGAGCACTTGAGTACAATAAAATGCATCTTAGGGATTACATTTTAATCTGTCTCTAGTGATCAAGGTCATCATAATAAGTGTAAATTGCCATTATGTGGTAGTTGTATGGGAACACATTCAATAACAGGCATGTCAGATGCATGTACAACATAGAAGGTAGGATCGTGGGTTCGTATCCGACCATTTATTACCTGTGTGACCTTGACTCATCTCTGCACCTCAGGTTACTAATCTACTAAATGGGAATAATACGCTCACTTACCTCAGAGTGTTGAAGTGAGGATTAAACGGTTGATGTAATCCAGGTATATAAATCAATACAGCATCTGAGCCATAGTCAGCACTCTTTCTCCGTCATTATTGTCAGACAACGCAGCATGGGGTTGCTTTAAAAAGCACCATTTTCTTCCTCACATTTCACCTTTATGGTTCTCTTCAGACCCTTGAGATATAAAACAGAAAAGTTTTCTGCGTGTGCTGCTACGAGTTCTTTCTCTAAGATCTTGGAATCTAGAATCCACTAGACTTGATAGTAAGTCCCAGTTGTGCCCATTACTTGCTGCATGACCTTGGGCAAGGTGCTCAACCTTCTTTTTTTTTTTTTTAATTTTTTTTTTTAACGTTTATTCGTTTTTGAGAGACAGAGAGAGACAGAGGATGAGCGGGGAAGACACAGAATCTGAAACAGGCTCCAGGCTCTGAGCTGTCAGCCAGAGCCCGACGCCGGGGCTCGAACTCACAAACTGCGAGATCCCGACCTGAGCCGAAGTCAGACGCTCAACCGACTGAGCGACCCAGGCACCCCTAAGGTACTCAACCTTCTTAAGTCTCAGTTTACTCATCTGTGAAGTAGGGATAATAGTTACAGCTTTTTAGAAAGAATTTGTGAAAATTAAATGAATTTCTACACTTAGCTCATTCAGTACAGTCAGTTCTATTATTATTAATATTATAAAAGTAACAAGCTTCACCTGTCTGGCTTCAGGATCTTTTTCTCTAAAATGAAGGAATTCGACTACATTAATTCTAAGATCCTTGTCAGCAGTAACACTTTTTAAACTTCTTCATCTATTGCCACTTTACAAATGCAAAAACTGAGTCACCATTCACAGATAACAAATGCAATGGTTTCCTAGACCATTACTCTCCCAACTAGACTCTAAATAGTTGATCCTGCTTTAATTTACAGGCCTACCAAGAGCCTAGGCCTTTTGAATGTTCAGCTGGAATGTTAATTATGGGAAATTCCAGAATCCGTGGCCTAGAGACAAATTCTCATTTACCCCGTTCCCTGGCACTGGGAACCTCCTTGCCTTGCCTTCAGAACACGACTTGCTTTCCAAAGCCCACGAAACTGGAGCCAGATGGCAGTGTCACCTGGTCCAGGATGCCTGGGGCCCTCCCAACCCTGCCAGTCCTCAGCTCCCTCCCTGGGTATCCACTTCCTAATCCTCCTCACCCCAACCCCAGGTCTCAAAGGTGGCTCTACAGAAAGCCTTGTTGTATACAACTTCCAGAAACACATTCTAAACACTTTTCTGGGCCCGTGCCACTATTAAACAGGAAGAACTACAGGTTCACTTGTTCCTTATCAGATGCAAACACCGTCCGTTTGTTCGGAAAAAATCATTTCTTTGTTCACCAAAGTTTTACTTTGGTTTTATTTGTTTTAATGGTGGTGGCATTTCATACACTGTAATGGAACGTTTTACCAGCTGACTCACCCCTGAGCTTGACTCCACTCCCCCTTACGGGGCAGCATGGCGTTTCCGGGGGGAGGGGGGGGGAATCACAAAGCCCAGGGCTCCTGGAGTCACTAGCTGAGTGGTTTTTCCTGCTCTGCCACCTGACTTCACAACTCCATAGGTGAGCAGGGCAAGGCCACACTGCTCCATGAGGGGAGGCTCTATACATGTGCTCAGTGGCGGAAGTTTGGGAAGACGGAGGTACTGGGTATTCAGAGGAGGGTGTAGGTACAAAGGATCTTAAAAATCCTCAGAGCAGTCAGAAGATAGAAGAGCAAATCAAAACAACCTCAGTATTTCAACCCCCCGACCGACCCCCCCGAAATTTTTCTAGGCAATGATCTTCATGCTCTAAGGGTAATCCTGAGGTGTAGAGTCATTTCGAGGGCAGAGGCACTAATGAACTCTTGTGGGTGGATCACTGGGAGACCAGAATTAGTCAGGTCTTGCTCAGTTACTCCAAGTGAAGAGAGGATAAGGAGGCAGATGAGTGCATGGTTCTTGGCCCTGAATCGTACATGATGTGTCATGGACAGCGAAGGGCTTCCACAAATGCTTTCAACTTACCCTCAGTTTACAGGGGGAAAAATGTGGGCATTCATGGATCAAAGGAGTTTCTTTAGCGTATGTGGCCAATTTGGCACAAGAATGAATAGGATGGTTGGCTCCTGACCCAGACCCAGATTCTCTTCCCAGGGGGTCACTGTGCCTGCTTTGTGCAGGACAAGAATCATCAGGGTTTATGGCATTGGCCTGACCTGCTCAGGTGGGCCTGCCTTCCCTTCCTTCCTGCAGGAAACCAGCCATCTTGACAAGGGAAAATGAATTTTGCTAGGACACTAGTCAAGAGTCTTGGAAATCTTCATTTTTCTCCTCCAAGTACTCAACTCCCAGAGAGCCAAGCAATCTGCCTAGTGTAGCAGGAAACCATGTCCATTTTTATTTGGAGCTATTTAATACATATTAGCAACATGCCAAGCACTGTTCCATGATCCCCAAGAGACTTCCTCCCCACTATGGACAGATTTATGCTGAAACAATTACACACCCCAGAGTTTCACTCCAACGCCTGCTGTGAAGGCCACCCCATGGGACTCTGTGATAAGTTTAAGTGTTAGAGCAGCATCTCCTTGGCGCTTCTAAGGTTAAGCGCCTCAGGTGAACCCTAAGACAGATCAGCCTTACACCAAGCGTGCAGGACACACATGCGGTCTGGTTAAGGTTTCAGTGTACTGTGGGAAGAGGTGCTCATAGAACCCTAGAAGCTCTCTCACCCCAGACTAGCCAGCTGCTCGGTTCACAGACACTCTCTTGTCCCTCTGGGGCACGCACTGACTGAGGACCTCAGCGTTTGAACACTGGCTCTAGTTACCTGCAGGTTTCTACTCCTACAGTCTGAATTGTGTGCCGATCAAGAGTCAGTTGTTGTTGTTATTTAGACTCCTTATTCCAAATTCCTTTGAGATTATAATTACATAATTTTGGTCAATATCATGTAACCTGATGAAATAGGAGCTCCAGGAACAAAAAAGAAATGAAAACTAAACTAGAATGATCTGGAAACACGTGGTAAAAGCAGTTGCTAAAAACAAAAAATGCTGTCCAATGAGATGTGGACAAAACAACTGTAAATATTTGGGGCAAGATAGTAAAAATTCAAAATGGCCCTGCATTCGGATTGCTTTCAGTTTGTTTCCTACATTAAGAGAAACCAAGCTGGAAATCATAGGCATTGGGTTATAATGTGTCTATGCAAAACTACTGGGGAAGCTTCAATCAGTGGACCCTTACTCAAAGAAAAGGCCTTGGCTCTATATTAAGAGAGAGAAAGAGAGAGAGAGAGAGAGAGCTAATAAGTAAAAGTTCATTTATGTATGTTAAGATAAAATAAAAATATTTAAGGCCATAAGTGCATAGTTTTCTATAATACTCCTTTTAACTGATTTTTTTTTCGGGTAACGAACCACCAGTCTGGAAAGGGAGATTCTACTGTATTAGAGATAAATATACCAACTTACAAAGTGCTCCGAGAGTGAATTAGACAAAAGAATGCGCTGCCATAAACCTGAAGGCTCTGTCCTCCTTTATTGCTCCTCTGGTCTTTGTTCTTTCACTTGCTCATTTATTGAGTTTATCAATAACCGGAAGCACCTCCTTTGAACGGCACTGGGCCAGGGACCGGGATTTGGCAAAAAGCAAGGTGGATGGTAGCACCCCGGGAGGTTCATTTGCCAGGGCCCCATCCTCTGGCCTGAGCACCCGCTTTCCCTCCCACTTACCAGCCCAGCCTGACTGCAGCCCACCCCACCCCACCTTAGCCCCATATCACTGGGACCCCCTTGACTTGTCTTCTGTTATCTCCTTTGCCTGGGATCCCCAACCTCCATTCTCAGTCTGCCCAAAGCCTTCCCATCCCATATGCCACCTCCTCCTCAGAGTCTGCCCTGGTCTCCACAGGCAAAGATGACCCCTTCCCACTTTTACTCCCACAGGGTTTTGTATGTTGCTCCTTTGTGGAATTTATAGGTTTCTGCCTTAGAGTTAATCCCCTTCCTAATTTGCAAGGCCACCTCAGTCAATGGTGTCCACACTGCCTGGTCTAGGGCTTGTTCATGAATTCTAACGACAGCTTTGGTTACTAAAGTACTACATATAAAGATGAACTAAGCACAGGAGATGATCAAGAAAAATACCTGTTGATAGATTATGAATGCGTCTGCTCATCCCTAAGAAATATTTTTAATTGACTATGCAAACTTCAAAGCATCTTTTATTCACCAGCTAGTTTGCAAGTAATACAACGAGACCTGCTAAAAGGAAAATTCTTTTGGAAGTTTTATTTGTTTGGGAATCTTACATTCTATGGAGATTTTCTTTCCTGCTGGAAAACATCTGGATATAAAATGAAAGAAATTAAGTTTTTCCTCATATTTCTAGAAATATTATTCTTCTAGGGATTTTGTTTATTCTCACAAGCCCAGATGGAGAGGTAAGGGACTATGAAACACATGATACCTCTTTGGAAATTTCAGAATTCTAAAAGCATTATTCTCCCAATTGCATTATAAGGGATGTGAATCTGCCTTGTCATAACCTAGGCAACTGTAAATGAAAATGACCTAAGGAATTACCCAAGATGGTCATGATTCCAAATCATTATAGCAGTTAGCCTTATGAACCAAACACATTCATAGGTGCCCAAAATTGCAAGTCTCTGAAACAGAATCATCTCCAAAGAAAATAATCACATTCAATAATGCTCTTTATGTTGTTAATGAGAGTTAGTTGGTCACCATGCTGATCCAGACTGTGTCTGCACAGCTTTGGCTGATGTCCATTGCTTAGCATGCCACAGAAGTAGATTATACCTGGGAGGAAATCCGTTTCTGGCCTTGGAGGAAAGTAGGATCTCATAGTAGAGAGATCACCAGCCAGGGGGTCCAATGTCCCAGGCTAACATCTGGCTCTGCTCCTTATGAGCCACAGGACTTAAACTGGCAGAGCCTTAGTGTCCTCATCTGCTAAATATACTTAGCAGGGTTGTGGTGAGAAATAGGTGAAACACCATAGGTAAAATGGCTTGTACCTAGATTACTATGGATGTACTAGTGAGTTCCTTACTTTGCTTCATGCCTGTTGCTCATAAAGTATTTGCATACTCCACTTATTTGAGTCTCTTAAACTCCCCATGAGACATGCAAGGCAAAGTCTATGGGTTGAATTGTCTGAAATGGCTAAGATTTAAATATTTTGACCTATTAAAAAAGATTATGGATCCATCTAATATTACCCCATCTTATAGATAAGGCAACTGCAAAACCTAGTAGTTCTCTCTGTTGGCCAATGTGTGGTGTTCCACCAAATGGTGTATCACGAAAGACTCCTTCAAAGTAGAAAAGACAATCACAGCAAAAGAAACACAGGCAGAGCCAATGAGCAGATACTCTGCAGAAGAAACACAAATAGCCAATAAATGGAAAGAAAATGGACAGACTGACCAGTAATCAAGGTATATAAATTAAAACAAAAATGAGATGCTTTCTTTCCCCCATGAAATCAGCAATTTTTAAATGTTACTACTCAGTGTTGAAGAGAATACAGGGAAATGTATATGCTCGTGCATTCTCGGTAGGTGCATTAATTTTCTGAAATCGACTCCAACTATGTGTAAAAATCCTAAAAACAGTTCAGGAGTCAATGTCCAGGAATTTATATAAAAACACAAAGATTCGAAAAATCAATGATGCATATTACAGTATTATTTACAATATAAAACTGTAAACAACCAAAATAACCAAAATAGAGAAAATTAAGTAAGTTTAGCAATAGCCATATATATGGACTCTGAACATTAAAAATCATATTTTAGAAGAATATTTAGTGATACAAGAAATATTAAGTTATATAAAAATTTTACAAAATATTAATAGTTCTAAATCAAAAGATTTAGCAAAAGAAACAATTTTCCAAAAAAACAAAGTACTAACCATAATCCTCATTCATCATCTTACCACACAAAACACTACTTTGGTGCTCTGAAATATCAAAAAATTATGCTAAACATTATACCAAAAACAGAGGTGCTAACCCTGTTACATCCAAGACATGACTGATTCTGACCCAGGGATCAGCAATGGGATGTGGCAGATAAGGAAAAACAAGGATGTGGGATTTCAATCACCCATCAAACCAATGATCACTGTTATCAGGGTATTGAACATATGGTTCTTGGGTTCAGTGATTAGAAATCTAGAAATTGATGAAATGAGGAAAGCCAGGTAGTTGAGAAGATTCAAGTAAGGGACAGAATGGCCATCTATTGAACATATATTTGTGGAGCAAAAAGGGCGAAAGTTCTTTGTTCTACATAGTCTGATAGCTTTTTTTGATTGCTTCTGTTGTGAATCTTCATTGTTTATTCCTCTTTTATCCTTCACCCATTCTATAATAATATGGCTCAACCCACGCAGCTTAGTTTGGGCCAGCATGTCCATAAGTTGTCCTCCCCACAACACAGCGCCTTGTGTAAACGTAATCCTAGTTGATAGAATCCTCCAGCCCCATAGCCTCAGTGATGACCTCAGAGGGGGGCATATGACTCAGTCAGACCAATTGCTCTTTCATGGTATAATTCTTGAGAAATACAATTATTTGGGGCTACCAACAGCCATCTTGGCTATTCATGGAGAGAAACTTCCTGAGAATTAAGCCAAGCGTAGGCATGCAGAGAAGAGAAATGATAAACATTATTGAAGTGCTAGGTCCAACTACTCCTGAAGCTAGCTATTGCTCATGAACTTATTGTGTATTTTTGAAATAATGTACAGTTATCAAATCATTATGTTGTACACCTTAAACTTAGTACTATATGTTGCTATCTCAACAAAGCTGGGGGTGGGGGGCAACTAAGTGTATACTCACTCATTCACACACTGCCAAGCACTGAGGAGACACTGGAACCACAAAGAAGAGGAAGACAGTCTCTTCCTCTGTAATAAAGTGACACACAAGGTGGTCTGGGAGCCCAGCAAAGGCCTGAAATTCCCAGGAAATCATCACAAAAGAGAGCTTATTTGTGCCGACCCTTGAGTAGAAGTCCACATTGGACAAGGGAGTGGAGAGCTTTCAGGGGGAAGGATCAACAGCAGAAGTCTGGAGGCACAGAAGAGCTTGGCATATGCAATCAATGGCCAGAATGTCTGTGTGACTGGAACATAAGTTAATCTCATGGAGTGGTGGAGAGGAGGGACTGTGGTTTGTATGAGAAATGGCAGATTTTCATTATATGAATAGTGTAGGAAATTCAGCCAGAAATACAGGAAGAGAGAATATCTACATGGATAGCACCGGCAGTCAGCCTCTACCAAATTTCTTGAGCTCCTGCTCTGTGCCAGGTACTCTTCCAGGTGCTTGGAATGCATCAATGAACAAACCTAAGATGCCTGACCTTAAGGAGCTTACACCCTAATGCAGAGGCAGACAAGTAACAATAAACCTAATAAAGAAGCAAACTATATAAGAAGATAGATAATAAGCCAAAACAAAAACAAAAACAGAGCAGGGCAGAATAAGGAGGATCAGGAGTGCAGAGGTTGGGCAGACAGATTTTGTGGTTTTAACGAGGATGGTCAGGGAAGACCCCCCTGAGAAGTGAGATCTGAGCAAAGACTTGAAGCAGATAGGGGAGGAGCCAAGCAGACTTGGAGAAGAGCTTCTGGACAGGGAAGGAAGCCTCAGACCCTGAGGCTGGAGGACCAGCAAGGAGTTCAGGGAGTGTGGTATAAAGTAAGCAAGGAGAGAGACATAGGAGATGTGGTCAGAGAGCTGATGGGGAGTCAGATTATGGCCACACAGGCCACTGTAAGGATTCTGTCTTTTCCTCTGAGTGAATTAGGAGGCATGCTGATGGGAATATCCCAGTGGAGAGTCAGATATCGAAGATGTGGAAGGGAAAGGAGAGATGCTAGAGCAGTACCCTTGAGTAGATGACCAGGACAGGATAAGGAGCACAGGCAGAGGGACTGGCTGCAGATGGGAGCACACGTAGCTCATCTGCAGGAACAACCTGCAAGGCTAAGTCTGTGGGCACAGATGGCAGTAAGTGGGTGGAGGTGGGGTGGGAACCTGTGGACTTTCTCCTTGGATGGCTTCAATTTTTTCAGTGATGTCGGAAGCAAGGCCATTAGCTGAGAGCGAGTGTGGGGTGAGGAAATTAGTTAACCGAGAGAACAAAAGGACCAGGAACTAAGCATTAAGGACCCACTAAAGGTTCATGGTCATGAATTTAAAGTGAGACCTGTCTGCATGGCTGTGTGTTTCTCCAGTCATATTCGGCTGCATGGAAGAGAATTGGTTTTAACCAATATTGTGGTTTTACCAAATGAGTTTGAGGAAATGAGAGAGGGGAAAGGGGTCAACAGTATGTGGCAGGATGTTAATTATGATGATTGAGCATGGAATTTAAGGCCAGTAAGAAGAATGAGGACATCAAAGAAGTGAGGGACAGTGAAACTGTGGAAGAATCAATAGAGTATGGTCCTGGTGGCCAAGGGATTGTTCAGGCGGGGGTGCTACAGAAAATGAGCTGGAAAGACAGGAGGTGGGCACCAAAAGCAAGCACATTATTTTGAGATTATAGAAGAGCTCTCATTTTGGCAATGACCAGGCACAGGAATAAGTAGCTGAGGGGGTGTCGGATAGTCGGAGACATCGTGTCCGGGCTACCAAAGTCCAGAGGTAAAGATTCATGGGTTATGGGTGTTTGAGGCCATGTTGAAACTGAGAATCCCAGAGAGAACTCAACCGAAGAGTGACAGACCTGAGCTCAGGGTCCCGGGGTCCAAGCTCAGGGTCCAAGTGTGACACTGGACAGAGGGGAGGGAAAGCAAGAAAATGTGGTGTCCTAGAAGCCAACAGAGAAACAGTCTGGAGAAGAGAAACTTTGCGGGCAGAGTCAGAGTCCTCAGAAAGGTCAAAGTGAGGACTATTGTCCATCAAACTTGGCAGTAATTCCTCATCAGTGAATTTAGCAGCAGCAGACGGAGTGAGGAAGAGGAGAAACATTGAGGCAGCAAGTATGGACCCCAGTCTCTATGAAGAATCTCAGGAGCAAATCAAGCCAGTTGTTAGACCACGTCTGATCTGATAGTCCCCCATGGCAATAAGCCTAGCCTACTGACAGGCCCTTCCCTGGAAACGCAAAATGAAAAGAGAAAATACAAAATGACTTCATTGCTTTAAATCATGCAGATCAGTGTGCGCACATCTGTAAAACACTGTTGTCAAGACAACTGACAAAGCCTCACAAGCCCATCCCTCACTTCATTCATCTCTCACCTCGTTCTATGCCTGTGGGCGCCTGCCTTCTTTCTGATGCGGTTACATAACCTTAATCTAGATGGGGACACAGTGAAACCATTATTATTTTTGGAGTGGACTATTGCCCATTTGAGGAAGTGGTAATGAGGAGGGCCTGAAGCAGGAGATGCAGGGATGATCATGACCTAACATGCCAGGCAGCCCACTGACAGTCCCAGTTGGGCCACAGATGGTCTAAAGAATTAGCCATTCGTCTCCATACATATACCTTTGAAGGGCCTACTACCTGCCTATTTGAAAAACAATGAGAATGAGAAAGTATATGACACCTGTTTCAGAGGGATCTGGAGAATATATTGTTAGTAACTACAAAGTATGCTAAGAGAAAACAAGGCATTATAAATGATATTCCAGCTATTCTAGCTCTTTTGAAACCTTCTTGGGCATTGACTGAGTTTACACTATAAATAAGGAAAACCTATTTCACCTAAGTTACTGACAAAGGTATCTGATAATAGGGTGACTTCAAAATGTTCAATGGAATTCATCTCTAAATGTTACATGAAACATAATCACTAATATCAGACCTATGTCTGGGGTATGCGAGAAACCCTAGCAATTCAATAGATGAAAGCTACCTCAGTATCCTAGATGAGCTCTGCATTGTCTCTATTTGATAGATCAGAAGGTAATATAAACAACCCAGTATCACATACCTGTAAGTGCCAGAACCAGGATCAGAACATAGGTCTATTTAACTCCAGTACTGGGAGGGAGTAAAATCTGGAGGCAATCTCCATGTGAGTCATGCTCTCTCCAACTACCGCTCCAGACATCCGCATTGGGGTATTGATACATCCCCAGTGACTTGAGTTAACCAACCCAGGTGAAGAACTAAAACCCCAGACAGGAATGTCTTCTAGTCCCAAATGTCTTTTTTTCCTAGTCCAGAATGTCTTAAATACTCAGCCTCTTCTTCTTCTCAAATGTGTTCAGTTCGTACAACTACATTTGTTACATGATTTTTTTCTCTCTAACCTTGGACACTGTAGTTGTATGTCATGGTATGGACATCCTTAGGTTCATCTTGTTTTAAACTCTCTGTGCTTCTTGAACTTGAATGTCTATTTCCTTCCCCAGGTTAGGGAACTTTTCAACTATTATTTCTTCATATAAGTTTTCTGCCCTTTTCTCTCTCTTTTCTCCTTTAGGATCTTTATAATGAGAATGTTTGTTTGCTTGATGTTGTCCAAAAGATCTCTTAACCTATCTTCATTTTTAAAATTCTTTTTCCTTTTTGCTGTTCAGCTTGGGTGCTTTCCATAACTTGTCTTCCAGTTTGCTGATTCATTCTTTTGCATCCACTAACCTACTATTGATCAGCCCCAGTGTATTTTTCATTTCAGTTATTGTATTTTTCAACTCTCATTGGTTCCCTTTTATAGTCTCTCTCTTTTGAAGTTCTCACTGATTTCTTCCACTCTTCTCTCCAGCCTGGTGAGCATCTTTACAATCACTGAACTCTTTAGCAGGTGTATTGTTTATCTCTGTTCCGTTTAGTTCTTCTTTTGAGGTTTTCGTCTTGTTCTTTCATTTGAAGCATAGTCCTCTGTCTCTCCATCTTGCTTGACTTTCTGTGCTTGTGTCTAAGAATTAAGCAGAGCAGTTTCTTCTAAATTTGAAGGCATCATCTCAGATATGGTCATATCCTGTGTAGACTATGTGTGTCTGTTGACTTTGGCAAGCTGACTGGAGCTGTGGCTGGCATGGGCTGGGGGTCCCGGGGTACTCTGTGCGGGGGCTGCCCTGGTGCAATGGCCAGAGTTGAAGTAGGCGTGGGCCAGGGATTCCCGGGGCTCTCCACACAGATAGCACACTGGCAGGATAGCTGAGGCTGAAGTGAGTCCAAGCCAGGTGTCCAGGGCAGGGGCAGGGGGAGAGGCATGTTGGCAGGGTGGCTGGAGCTACAGCAGGTGAGAGCCAGGAGGTCCCGAGTGCTCCGTTCTGGGGTGCCCTAGCAAGCCATCTGGAGCTGAAGTGGTGCAGGCCTGGAGTGTTCTGGGGTGCCTGTGCCCCTGTGACCTAATTTGACAGCTGGAGCTGTAGCAGGCACTGACCAGCGGTATCCCCGTATGTGCTGCTCTGGAACTCACTGAGGCGGCTGGCTGGGTCACCCAGAACCCTGCTTCTGTCTACACTACACACTATCAAAGTGGAAGGGCACTGTAAACCATGGTGCTCACCGGCCCCTCCGATCCACAGACAGTTCCAGCAGCTTCCTCTCTGCGGGCAGAGTCCTACGGCTGGCTCTTCTGTATTCTAGTTGGTCTGTTAAACCCCAGCTTTTTCTCTATGCCCCATGGCATCCGGGCTCCTGTGGGCAGGGGCCAGGCGCTCACGTGGCAGGCAGATCTGCTCTGCTCCCTCAATCCTGTCTGCCACGTCAGTCCCCAGTGTCCGGGTGCGGGCTCCCTTCATCACCCGTCTCTAGCTCTTGCCATTCTCTCTGTGGTCTCCTTTGTTGTGCAGAAGCTGTTCAGTCAGCCGTCAGTTCTTCAGGGGGAGCCGGTCTATAAAGAGGGTTGGGGTCGGTATACCCCTGGAGGAGGTGAGTTCAGAGCCTTCCTACGTCGCCATGTTGGACCAGAGCCTTGGCCCAGGTACAGCACCTTTTAAAAGCATTCCCTTCTGCCTCGTTGGGCCCTCTCATCTGCACTTCCCGCCCCTTCCCAATCGTCTTCAGTTGAACACGTGGACTTCTTTCCATTTGTTTTCAGCAAGCTGGGCCGTTGGACCACAAGATGGAGTGGAACCTGCTCCCAGGAGCCGCCCAGCTGTGTGCACAAGCAGCTTACAACTTTTTTCCCCTTTCACCTCCGGGAGCGTGTTTGGAAAAGCCCGTTTGGGTCATCACGTGCACCTGGGTTCACAGCGACACGCCGTTCCCTCGGCCTTGTCGGTTTTCTACCGGCACCTGAGTTTTATGCATAACAGCAATGGGTCATTAGTCCAATTAAGTCTGCAGCCCTTTGAATGGCTCCTATAGGAGGAGGGCGAGCACAATATGTAATTTCAGCCTTTTTTTTTTTTTTTTGAGGGGTTTCAACCCTGCCATGAACTAAATCATTTTATCAGTTTTTTAATTTTTTTTTTCACTTGTCCCATTAAACTACAGAACTGGAACATACTCATGAATGGTTTCTTTCTGCTTTTACTCAAGGAGCTCCTGACATAACAAAAACTGGTAATTAACTGGCTCGGAGACTTTTACAATAGCCTCTTTAAATAAGTTCCAATGTGCAGCACTGGCAGGCCCGGCTCTACATTGCTGATAGCACCGCCATGCACTCGCCATTAAACAAGCTATCGCTTCATGCCATCGTCCCCCGAGCTCCAGCTCATGGCCACCCCGTCTTGCTGCCTGGAAATGCCCTCCTCCCTCCAGTTTCCCTCCTTAGCTAAGTCATGCTGTGTGTGTGATTCCTCCCTCCTCGTTTCCAGCCAGACTCTTCACTCCCCAAAACTCCCATCCTACCAGCATCACAGGGACATGATCTGGGGCTCCAGATGTTTCCTGGAAATGTAGATGCAAGGACGCAGTCAAGGGGAACGTCACCTCGCTATTGACTCTCACAGTAAGAGGCATTGAACCCTAATCTGTTCCTCCACTTCCACTTTCCGCTGCCAGCTTTGGCAAGGACAGCACCAACGTCTTTCTGCAAGTAATCCATTCAGTTCAACAAATTAACACAAAAGCCCCCTGAGTGGTTTTTCTGCTTCCAAATTTGCCCACACTGCCCCCAGCTCCTTTTCCACAAAACAGCCAGAGGGCTCTTTGAAAATATAGTCAGAGTATGCCCCTCCCTAAGGTTCCCAATGTCCTCAGAATAAATGGAATTCCTTACCAAGGCAGCATTATCTGGGATATGCCTACCTGGTCAGGCTCATCTCTCACCATTGTCCTCATATTCGCTACACTTGGGCCTCCCCTCCGCCCCTCACAGCCAAGCTCCTTTCTGCTCTGCGGCCTTTGCATCAGCGGCTCCCTCAGCCTGCAATGATTATCTGCATGTGGCTGGTTCCTTCTTGCCTTCACATCTCAATTCAGAAGTCTTCTCTTCCGGGAGTCTTCCCCTGACGAACCATACACACACACACACACACACACATGCAATCAGTCATTCTATCACACCCTCTAATTGTATTTTTTAATAACAATCTTACTCTACAATGATTGCTACAATCGTCTGCTTCCTTGTACCTGTGTCTCACCCATAGAATGGAAACCCCTCTCAAGCAGGGACCTCATTTATCTTGTCCTACCTACTCTATCTGGTACATAGAAGATGCTCAGGGAATATTTCTCAGATGAAGGTGTTTGTGACAGGAGCTATGCTAGACACTGAAACCACACTGATGACCGAGTACCTGCCTGCTGCGTACCCACAATCTAGAAGAGGAGACAGGGAAATGCCATTTACATCAAGAACACTTTAAAAGTGCCATGGTGGGATGCTGTGGTGTAGTTCCGTGTGGGAGCAGAGGCTTCCCTTCGGAGTAAGCTACCATCGCCTCTCCAGAGCAGGGAAAGGTGAGCTTTGGCAGAGATTTGGTTCTGAAACGGAGTGACTGTGCCCTGAAGTTAAATACCAAAAACCAAACTGAAAAGAAGGTGGTTCCTGGTTAAATACACCAAACCCTGTTACTAACCCACCCCGCTGTGCAAATTTATTAAAGCAGTCTCCAAATAAACAAGTCCTAAAACTAATCAGGAAGTGGAAAAACATAAAAATAATCCCCAGCCCACAACACACACCCATGAAAACAAGAAATAAAGAAAAATGTTCTATATAAAACCCATGGGGCCAAACTCTGTCCTCAATTAGTGGTGCAGGCTGCCAGCTGAAGTCAATGGAGGTTTTCAGTCCAATAATAGAGGCAGGATTTGGGGCCCACTATGCATTGCATTCATTTTTAGGTAATAAATCAGGAATGTCAAGTGGGTATGCATTGGCCTTGCTGACATGGTAATTAAACTGAACACTACTATCTTCCACATTGAGATCCACTAAAGCTCATAGCAACCAAGAAGATTCTTTCTGAAGTGTGTGTGTGTGTGTGTGTGTGTGTGTGTGTGTGTGTGTGAAGAGATACCCCTCCATGTACCATGTTGGGCATCACTGGGTAGGGGGAGAGAACTCTTCTGGCCAAAGCTAGACCTATGCCCCACCCAGGACTGGCTACATAATTTGTGGGCCACAAGGCAAAATGGAAATGCCCCGTGTTCAAAAATAATTGAAAATTTCAATATGGTGACAAGAGAGCATTAAGTCAAATCCAGGGCCCTTTGGAGCATAGGGCCCTGTATGGCTGCACAGGTTGCTCACCCATGAAGCCGGCCCTGACACTAGGAATAATTCTGCAACAAGAAGCGTGGAATCAGGTTAAAGCTCTTCATCAGTATCACAGCTGATAATTTTGAGCACTCCCCATGTGCCAGGAACTGTTCTAAGAACTTTACATATAGTAACTCCTTTATTCTTCACAATAAGCCCATGAGATAAGCCTAATTATCCTCATTCATTTTATGTTAAAGAATCTGGGCTACCTGATGTTGTGCAGTTTGTAAGTGGCCAAGCTGAGGGCTGAACCCCAAGAATGGGTTCTTAACCACCTTCTTGCTCGTTTAGTCAATGCACATGACATTCCATGTTTCTCTCATTCTCACGCTCACCATGTCTACTGAGACCGTGTCCCGGGCCATCAGGGACTGTCTGAATTCAAATACACACTCTGTGGCTTGCTACTTGCAAGGACTTTTACAGCCTTGAACAGGCACCTTGACTGCTCTCAGTTTCCTCAGCAGAATAAAAGAGATTAAAAAAGTACCTATCTCATAGTGTTGTGGTGAGAGCTTATTGAGTTGCTTGAAATAAAGTGTCAGGTGCATAGGAAGTACTAACACATGTTAGCTGCTAAATAAACATGATTATGATTTGCAAACCTTACATAGAAGATTTCAAGCTAATTGCTGCCACTTACTCTTTTTTCCTATTTGCTGGAATTTGTAGTAGTAAGATTAGTAGAGAAGAACTATAATCTATCATATTTTGATTAGAAATTTACCCATGAGCCGAATGGTAATGATTATAATAGTAATAGCTACCATGTATTAAAACTTATCATATGCCAAGAACTTCACATAAATTAGGTCATGTATTCTTCAAAACCTAATGAAGGGTGTCAAAATAGTTAAGTAAAGAAGGGATTTTCTTCTTAACAAATGATGTCAGGACAACTGGATATCCATCTATGTACAAAAGAATAAAAGTGGAACCCTACCTTACACTGTACACAAAAATTCAAAGTGGGTTAAACACCTAAATGTAAGAGCTAAACTACCAAACTCCTCAAAGAAAACATAGGAGTAAATCTTCAAGACGTAGGGTTAAGCCATGGTTTCTTAGATATGACACCAAAAGTACAAGTTTCTGAAGAAAAAATAAATTGGACTTCACTCAAATTAAAAGCTTTTGTGTTTCCAATGACACATCAGGAAAAGTGAAAAGACAATCCACATAATAGGGGGGAAAAGTTTGTAAATCATGTATCATGCAAAGGGACTTATATCCAGAATATACAAAGAACTCTTAAAACTCAACAATAAAAGGACAAATGACCCAATTAAAAATCAGCAAAGCAGTTGAATAGATGTTTGTCCAAAGAAAATATGCAGATGACCAATGAGTGCGTGAAAAGATGATCAACATCATTAGTCATTAGGGAAATGCAAATCAAAATCACTATGTGGATACCATTCAACACCCACTAAGATGGCTAAGATCAAAAGGACACACAATAACAAGTGTTGTTGAGGATCTGAAAAAAAAAAAAACGGGAAGCCTCATTTTTTGCTGGCAGGATTATAAAATGGTGCAACTGCTTTGGAAAACAATCAGATCCGCAAAAAGTGAAGCACAGAGTCTGTAAATGATCCAGCAATTCCATCGTAGGTATATACCCAAGAGAAATGAAGACATATATCCACAAAAAAGTTTGTATACTAACGTTCATAGCATTATTCACAACAGTCAAAAAAGTGGAAATAACCCAAATGCCCACCAACGTATTGGATGAATAGATAAAATATGGTATATTCACACAATGAAAGAGTATTCAGAAAGAAAAAGGAATGAAGTAGTGACACATGCTACAACATGGATGAATCTTGAAAACATCGTGTTAAGGAAAAGAAGCTCGTCCTAAAAGACCACCCATCGTGTGATTTT
Organism: Puma concolor; assembly: GCF_028749965.1. Lineage (NCBI taxonomy): Eukaryota > Metazoa > Chordata > Mammalia > Carnivora > Felidae > Puma > Puma concolor. The sequence continues at coordinate 73,993,994 of NC_141674.1, read as the reverse complement.
ATTTGTATGAAATGTTTAGAGTGGACAAATCCATAGAGACAGAAAGTGGATTAGTGGTTGCCAAGGATTGGGGGAAAGGAAATATGGGAAGTGATTGCTAATGTGTATAGGTTTCTTTTGGGGGGTGATGAAAATGTTCTAAAATTAGATAGTGCTGACGGTGGCACACTGGAAGTATATGAAAAACCGCTAAAATCACTTTAAAAGGGCAAATTTTATGGTACGTAAATTATATCCCAATAAAGCTATTATTAAAAACAAAGCCCCCAAATTCTAATGAGGTCAGTTTCGTTCTCCCTATTTTGTGGACAAGGGAACTGCGGTTCAGAGTGGGTGAATAACTTGCTCGGGGTCAAAGAACAAGGCAGCGGGGGCTTCTATTTAAACCTCTATGCATCTCATTTCCACCTCTGTGCCTTAACTGCCTGCAAAGCTTTGGAAATGAGAAAAATTCCTCCTCAAATGAAGGAAGAGTCTTCGCCACAGCTGGCTTAGATCTGAGGTCACTTAATTCAATCCTCATTTCCCCAAGTCCTTTACTGCCAGCTTGATCCTAGGTCCCTGGCAGATGGGCGTGTGCAAGGCACATGGGAAGCCCACGAAAGGTCACAAACCTTCTGTCAGTGTGACCACCGACCCAGACTGTGGCCCACTGGCTCCGATCGAGAAGTCTATCCCAACAATCGATAGTAATGGCAGAGGTTCAATTCAATTGCTCACAAATCCCCATCCATCATTAGGACAGCAGGATGACAGCGCTGGCCTTCCTAGGACCTAGTCTTTCACATCCACAGGCTTAATGCAAGTAGATGGTCCTTTCACCCTTAATGATTCCCCATTTCGGAGCACTGAAGCTTCTCCTGCAGTAGCACCCAATATACACTCCTATTATTTATTGTACATTGTATTTACTATGTGCTATATATCATAATTATCTGCCGGCCTGTCTTCCTCTACTCCCTCCTTGGTGTGATTCTTAAAGGAAGGACTGTGCTCTATTCATTTTTAAATTTCCCACACCATGGAAACTTCCCATCACTTATTAATAAAAGTTCTAGTTCCATTTCCTGAGTGTATTCTCTGTGCCAGGCTCTTGGCTAAAGTTTTACGAGCCTGATCATATTTTGATTCTCCCAAAAACCCTATGAGGGAGAGACCATCACAAGCTCAATTTTACAGCTAGTAAATGGCAGCCCAATAAATCTCTTTGAGTTTCTCTGGAATTCATTCTCGTTCGGTGTGGATATTCTTCTTTCTGGTTCACAAACATGGTAAAGACATGGGATATACTTTCACTGATTGATATCATGTTGTATACACCTGGCAAATGGAGTTGCCAGGCAGAGTGATGTCAACTAGAACATAACTGGCAAACAGCATTCTCTTGGATTTGCTCATAAACACCATCCCAGGGCTCAACTGCCTAAATTCCAGTCTTCCCATTCAGAATGCAAATTTATACAGTTGTGCACTTGAGAATGACCTCTGTTAAAATTACTATTACTATACTAAAGCAAAGTGAGAAATGGTGTTGTGTTTTCAAAGTCTGAGTAATTTAGTTGAACACCTCTCTCTCTATCTCTCTTTATCTCTCTCTTTGGTAGAGGTGGGAAATTTGTACTCTTTGGGGTTATTTTTCTAAGGGCTATGGACCCACAGTCTGACGGTTGGTGACAACTTTCTAGAGTTTAGGGGATCACTTTCAGTGACTAAGGCAAATCATAAAAAATGGGGCTGTTGTTCCTCGATTTGCAACTGGCTGGTTGAAGAATTGGAGGTGCTTTACCTACATCCCAAGTACGATTTTTAAATGTCGATTTTTAAAACCAGCTATCCACCTCAAAATCCATCAGCCAGGACTTGAAAAGGAACATCCCCGAGTTCTTTCTTTGTGATGTTAGCATGGACAGGATTCCCACACCTTTATCATCTCTGCATAGCACTCAGAAAGGCTCATTTTAATGGGCCTTCCAGTTTCAGCTTCACACTTGGGGACAGAATTTAAGACCTCAGTTCTCACTGGCATGTCCATGAGAATAACTGAGTAAGGCATAAGATATCACCATGGCCATCTACTGTTGCCTGGGCCCAATGTGCCATTGTAAATTACCATTTGTACCCCATGCAACCAGATCACCACATCCTTGCTATCCTTGTCTGCTCTCACTTCACCTTACCACCATCTGGAAAGAGGAGTTTTCTTGTTGGGGGGATGAAGTTTCTATTTCTGTGTCAACTTTGGCTTGGGATATGTATTTGTTTTGCTTTATTTCATTTGGCAGAGGGAGGTTCATGAAATGTCACTTCTTTCTTTACCGATTGCCCTCTTTTCTTGGACTCTGCCTCTCTTCCACCTCTGGTGTTCTATCTATCTATCCTAATCTCCTTGCTGCCAGTAACTCAGTTTCCACACCCCATCCCCCTCACTACCAGCTGGCTATCCTAAGCCTACACATGGCCCACGGAGAAAAATGGTGAGATGGGAGAAGGGAATGTTTGATGTTGGTCAAGATCAGAGCAGGCTGGGTTAGTTTGGTGAAGCCATGAGCCATTGGAAGCTAAGGTAACTCAGATGCCAGCCAGAGACCCTCAGATCTTTATGGGTATGAAGAAAATGGCCCAGAACCCACCTCACCTCACCCATTCTGTGGCCCTTGGAAACCCAAAGCTCTGTTCCAAGTCTCTGCTCATTCCAGGGGCCCCTTAACTAACAGCCTCCTTCCCACACATCAACCCCCATATGGAACCAGGGCCTTCTTCATTTTCCATAATCAAAGTGCGAAATTCCCCCACCCAACTCTTTCACAGGTTTATAGACTTTACCAAAATGTCCCAGGCAGGTTTACCTTCTCTCTCCCTCCTCCCACCTCTGCTCTTATTCACCCCACCCCTCGTTTCCACCCTCGAGCTCCAACTGTTCTGTATTTATCACAGAGAGCAGCTTCCCTTCCCTGGAGCATGTGGGCCAGTCCAGACACCCCTCCCCAAGCACCCACCGAGGCATCTCTTTAACGAAAGACACCTCTCCCCTTAAAAACACTCTGTGGCCAATCATTAGAATAGAAATTAATAGAAAGAGAAATCTTCTCCACCCCGTTGCTCTGAGAAGTCCTGGTGATGTTCAGAAAATGGGAAGAGTCATATTCTGCTGAGATACTGTTGGAAGCAAAGATGAATTTAGGCAATAGTGAGGGAAGGTGGGCAGAGGTTGAATAGGTAGAATAAGATTTGGGCTGCACAGATACAAAATAAGGAAGGGAAAAGACAGAGAGGGAGAACAGATATTGAAGGAGAAGAAAAATCAGCGGTTGGAGGTCTACAGGAAAACTTTGGTGACAAAGTTACCCTCAAGGCAAGAGCAGCAGGAAAATCCCTGGAGCTAGGCTGCCCCAGAACTACTTCTCGGCTCTATGGAGACTCATGACGGCTCACTCCCAGCGTAGGTGGGAATCTGGGCCCCCAGGAACACCGCAGTCTTACTATCACTCCTGAGCCATGGGTAGACCCTGCTGTAGAAATGAGACATTTGACGTCTCAGTCTCTGACTTTGGGACCCTGAGTATCACAAGAGCCTTCAGGGTGTTTTTGCTTCTCTCAGCATCATGCCCCGACTGCAGTCTCATGAGCTGACCTCAGCAACACTTGGGCTCACTCACTGTAGGCAAGGACTGTGTTGGGTTCAAATCCTGATGGAGCAATTAACTAGTTATGTTACCGCAAACAATTTTCTTTTGAGTCTCAGTTTGAGTCTCCATTTCTTCACCTATCAAATAGAGACAGTGACACGTGTCTTACAGGGTTCGGATGAGGACTAGATACAATCTATAAGGTCTGACATGTAGTAGAGCTCAGTAAAGGGCAGCTGGTTACGTATATGAATGTGTGTAAGTCACTTATGTTTAATTATCATTGCACAATAATGAACTTAATGTCCCATTAATTTTGTTGTAAGTTTCATTGAGCTATGATCCATGGTGTGTTGGTAAATACATACCACTGATTATAGTTCAATTACAACCAGATTGGGGGAGGGGAAGCCTGATTTGTAGCATTTGCTGACTTCCATGGTGTCAGAACTCCCAGCATAGTGAATTTCAAACTACCCATGTGATGTCACTGAACATGGTGCCAGGAAGAGACGAGGGCCATTGTATCCCTGACTATAATGCTCAAATCTGTACAGATGTGTTCAGATGTCACATGTTGATGCTCACACATTACAGTTTTGCACTTACAACTTAAAAAAGAGGAAATACCGCAGAATATTCCCACTAAATCAAGAATTGCCTCTTAATAGGAAGCAGGGATCACCCCTTTAGAACTCTATGTATAGTCTCCCTATTTCACATTCTGCCCCTTCTTTGCCAGCATGTTTTCATGATTTTTAAAGAAAGAAACCCCCATGGGATGTATTTGTGGATACGTGCACAGGCACTGAGCTTTTCCACCCTCTTCTCTGACTATCCACATGAATATGAATTATATTTGAAAATCAGTCTTGACTAAACTAAACTCTTCTAATAGCTTGTAACATCAATTTAATGATAGATAAAATAAAGGAAAATTACATTCTCCTTCACTTAAACACTAAGCCGTTTTAATTGTTTTACTAGAAAAAAAACTAATTTCTCCCTGTAATTATCAATATATTTCCATCACCCCAGGAAATAAAAAGACTCCTTTCAGGGGCATTTTTAACACCCGTAAATCCCCCAGATGTTAGAATGAGTCTGTGAGAGTAGAGAGAGAAAAAAAAAAAGCTTGTTTTCTAGTCTGGAGTTTCTCAGTTTGCTTTTTATTTTTTAAAATCCTTTCATTATATTTTTGATTAGTAGTGGATACATAATGTTTGGATTAAAAATCCCTACTGCATGATTATATTGCATGTTCCAGTTTCCCACACTGAAAATGCAACGAAAATATATCTGGATCTCAATGTGAGAATCATGATGGTCATACCCAGGGCGGGAGGGAGCCAGAGACGTCCTCTTACCCCAACTTTTACTTTGCAAAGGAGCACATTGAGGGACAGAATGACACCACAATTTGCCCACATGGGGTTGTATGGACTTTTACACACTACACTAGACTGCCCTCCATAGCCTCACTCCCCACCCCTCCGCACACACTCACACACACGCGCACACACACACACACGCGCACACACACACACACACACACAAGGTGCAGTATACAGTAACAAAATTCAGCAGAAACTATAACATTGGCTATGTGCCTCAAAAATACAAAGGTAGGAATCTTAATAATTATTTATTTAAGCAATATTTATTAGACACCTACTACATGCTGGGTACTGCCATCTTGATACTATGTATGTTTAAGCTTATGATGGAAACTCTTTTCCGTGAGCTCCCCCATTGCTAGTGTAATGGGCAGTGCTCTCAGATGTAGACTTACCCACGGTGCTCAGCAGAAACTTGACTGCAAGAATACCATGAGGTTCGGATTTACACCGATAACAAAACCCGGGAATTTTGTTCTCTGCTGTTTCTTTGTTTAACTCTGGACTTTCTAAAGACAACAGAGGATTCATGGGAATAATCAAACCCTTATGATGGAAGAAGAACGCCCTGTGGCCTGCTAGGCAAGTTAACTGAAACGGGATTATGGGCCGTAACGTTAAGTTTTGTTTTCCCTTAAGTCATGCCACCAATGGAAACAGAATGGTTCTTGACTTAGATAGTGCTAGGAAGATACCCAGCTCCAAGCACTTACTTGCTGGGTGAACTTCAGCAAGTTACTGTGCTCTGAGTCCCATTTTCTCATCTGAAAAAAAAAAAAAAAAATGGGAATAATCCCACCTAGCTCAGAAGCCCATCAGGAGATAAAATGTAACCACATAGGTAACACGGCACCCCACAGGGTAATCACCCTGCACACAGAGCTCTCTTTTTTGTTCTCTTCGCTGCTCCCCAGATGGAAAGGGAGTGGACAGGAGGGAGAAAACTCAGGAGGATCAAGAGGAGGAGGGGATGGATGTAAAAATAAGGAGCAGGGAAATGGAAAATGAATGACATAGGTATGGGGCCCGAAGAATAAGAAAGGGAGAGGGGCACCTGGGTGGCTCAGGCCCATGAGCCAGTTCATGATGTCGCGGTTCGTGAGTTTGAGCCCCGACTCGGGCTCTGTGCTGGAGAGCCTGGAGCCTGTTTCGGATTCTGTGTGTCCCTCTCTCTCTGCTCTTCCCTTGGTCGCGTGTGCTCTGTCTCTCTCTCTCAAAAATGAATAAGCATTAAAAATATTTTAAAAACTTAAAAAAGAAAATAAAAGGGAGAGACTGCCAGTGAAGAGCAAGTAGGACTCTCAGAGCCTTCCTTGGGTGATGTTAACCCCCAGAGGTTCCAGAAGAAGGCCTTGGGGAAGCTTCAGGCCTTCTCTGACCTAATGATGAAGGTCACATGGTGTCACTTCCACTGCATCCCATTGGTTTTAAACCAGGTCATGAGGAGAGCCCGGCTTCAAAGGAGGGACATTACATTCCTCCTGGAAGTCGGAGTGCAAAGTCACATTTTTGAAAACGTTTTTTTTTTGGGGGGGAGGGGGCACCTGGATGGCTCAGTTGGGCAAGTATCCAACCCTTGACTGCAGCTCAGGTCACGATCTCACAGTTCATGGGATCAGGCCCTGCGTGCATCAGGCTCTGCACTGACAGCACAGAGCCTGCTTGGGATTCTCTCTCTCCCTCTCTCCTTGTCCCTCCCTGTCACGCTCTCTCTCTCAAAATAAATAAACTTAAAAAATAAATAAATAAAAAGACGTGGGATTGGAAGATCATTACAAAATATAATCTATAGCTGGGGACCTGGGACAAAAACCTCCACTTGTCTTCCCATGGTGTGGTACCTAAAACAACCTGTTACAACCTTAGGGTCAAAAGTGCCTTTGTCACCACTGAGCGTCTTTGCTCAGATCCAAAGTCGTTTGCTCCCTTAGTTCAATACCGGAATGCCTACCTCAGGCCATCCCAGTCAGAGGTTGGTAGATGACTCTGGCAGAGCCAGTAGGGTTGCAATTTAGAGCATCCATCTACAAAAGGCTCCACAATAATGCTTGGACCTAAAAAAAAAAAAAAGTCTCTGGAAATAAAATGAAGTGGAGAAAATTTAACATATCAGAAGTCCTGTAAGGAAGCATGCCACATATCACTGGAACAAGTGACTCAATTAGATCTCAGAGGTGGGAAATGATACTCAGAAGGGGGCATGCTTAAGTAACAACAGAGCGCCTTCCACGGAAGTGCCCTCTAGGGAGAGTGGCCCCAGCCAACTCAGAACTTTTGCTTTCCTGGGTAGATTGTGCGAGTCTGGGGCCAAAGCTGAATGGCTTATGAGTAGAAAAAAGGTAGATGTTGCCATTGGAGGTCCTTCATTTCTGCCCATCCCTCATGTAAATTTCAGCCTCTCCTCTAGAAAAACAGTACACTGATAATTAAAGGGTGATATGCCACTGTCTTGGCCTTAGGCTCCAGATTCATTTCTCTGGGCATCAAATTCCCTGCCAAAGTAAACTTGGATCAAGATTGGATGATGGTCTCCATGCTGGAGCAATGGGTTTGAGGCTCAGAGCAGGTCAGACCTCCATGGGCTTCATTCTCTGGAGTTTACTTTGCACTCTGGAAACTTTCACCTGAATCTGCATCCATTTTTTTATAAGTAGGGACAATAATAATGCTTAGCTCCATATCAATGTTGTATGAATTAGAAAAGATAATGCACATTGGCAGTCGGTGAATACTGGAGATCATGTTACTCCTATTGGCATAGTGGCCGGGGCAGCATTTTCATCTCTTTCTAAATACTTGCATGGCTGCCTCCCCAGCCACAGTACAGTTTCAGAAAGGCATAGGGTCGATCCGTGTCACTGTCGCCATTACAAAACTTTCCCTGCTTACAAAGAGTTTGGCTAATGGTTCTCAAATTAAATAAAACACAAAAGATAATCTCCCATCTCAGAACACACAGTGCCCGATATTGCAGATCAGGGAGCTTGCATTCTCCTGGAGCCATTCTTTCTACCCTGGCAACAGAGGCATTTTCGAATAAATATAAATTCCAATAGAGGCTATGCCAAGACCCAATTGTGACAAAACTCCCAGCCAAGCCAGTGGAATTATTAGGAATTATCTCTCTCTTTTTTTTAAGTTTATTTATTTACTTATTTATTGAGAGAGAGAGAGAAAGAGAGGGAGAGAGAGAGAGAGAGAGAGAGAAGGCATGAATTGGGGAGGGGCACGGGGGGGGGAGAGAGAGAATCCCAAGCAGGCTCCGCACCGTCTGTGGAGAGCCCAACTCGGGAATCGAACCTACCAACCATGGGATCAGGATCTGAGCCGAAGTCAGATTCTTAACCCGCTGAGCCACCCAAGTGCCCCAGGAATTATCTCTTAAGGAAAGAACTAAATGTTGACTGAATGTGAAAACTGTATAATGCTTGGAGTTCACTTATAAGCATGGCTTTCTTTAGGATTTGGGGTGAGCCACCTAATTTCAAATGCCTGAATATATTCAGGAGTCAAACCACACAGGCTTCTCTTAGGAAGAATGAGATGGGCCAAAGGGCTCCCCTGAAGGTGACCCAGAGGAGACACCTCCCCATCCCTGTGTCTCCTGCTTGTGCTCCCCTTTGCAGATGGAAACATGCCACAAAATGGGGCAAGGCAGCAGTGAACCAGCCTGGAAGCTGCTTCATTACTCCGCTAATAACAATACTAAATATTGTAGGCTTCCTTTTTCAGAGCATCAGGCTACAGGTGCAATTTGCACAGACCCTGGTGTTTGGGAAGGGGATTTTCGAGCCGCTCAAAGGTACCTCCCGTGCCACTTCCTCCATGGCATCGTGCAAAACTCTGGTTCAAACCCAAGGGTGCAGGGACAGAGGAGGGAAGCAGTCAGGCCACTTCTCGCAGGCCAAATCACAGAGGCTGAAAAACAAGCGCCTGCCTCTCTGATGTTTCTGCCGCCAATTCCCCATTTGGCCACATGTGCACATTTAATTAATGTTCTGCTCGTCACCTCCTGCAAGTCATTAATAATGATGCTCTGTAGATACCGGCCCATCTCAGAGCCTGCCAGAAGCATGCCACGGGCCACTATCTCCCAGGCAGTCCACAGCCGCCCACCGGCCGCTCACGTGGCCTTCCAGCCAGGTTTCCATCCATGAGACAGAGCTCAGAACCAGCTCAGTTGAATTCATCTTTCAAGTGAGATTTCCGGATGCATCCATTTCATTTCCTTCACCCACTAATGTTGCGGAGGGTTTTTTTTTTAATTCTATTAAAAAATGCAATTAAATTTGTCTCATGGAATTTGCTCTTTAAAAATCCAGACAGCTGCTTGCTCGTGGTGGCATTATGCTCTTGATTCTTACGCATTTTTTTCTTCATCTCCATTCCATTACTTTACTGAGGATTAAAGACAGGCTTACCAGATGGCAAATGCCAGGATCTCTTTCCACCCCCACCTCCCGTTCGTTCGGAAGACTAGTATCATATCAGCCATAATACATACCCCAGGTTCCTCTGTGCAGCTCTTGGAAGAGACAACAATGTTGCATTTTAATTCGTTAGCTAATGCCCAAACACAAGGAGAAAAGCTAAGTACTGCTCCCAGGAACTTCCTGGAAATGCTGCAACAAGTCTCCCCCCTCATGCCTCAGTTTCTTCATCTCTTCCATCTCACTCGCTTCCTCCACCATTTCTCAGCCATAAAGCATTCGTTAGGCTGGGAAGCAAATGAGGTAATGTCTGTGGCAAGATGGCTTGTGCGTTTCCAAAGAAAGACACCATATAAAAAGCATTCTGATTGCTAACAGTCAGAGATGCTGAGGATTTGGCCTGCCTGGCTTCATAAACTATTTAACTGCCTGCTTCTTGCAAAAACTATTTTTATCAGTTAATTACACATTTTTCTTATTAAATAACAATGTCAAAGCATTTCTTGCTCATTTTCTTGTCATGATTAATTTAATCTGCCTTCCTTTATTAAAAGTCCAGTTTTCATTCTGTCGTCTTAGCCACCCTGACAGACTAGTAAAAGCCCCACAACCATTCAACGTCTCTGATTCACATTAACCCATTCAACTTCTGCTCTTTTTTTCTTTCCCCCTGAGTCCCTGAAATCGTCTCTTTCCCTCACACGAATGTGTGCCTGGTGTCTAAGGAGGCACCAAACTCTAAAGAAAGGACGTTACCCTAGTGAATGGCTTCCTTTCTCTCTTTTCTTGGGCCTTCCACCGACAGGCAAATTCACAGAGGTAGACCAGATTTAAAGATGGCCCTGGGTCATATCCTGTGTGGGAAGAGACAAGAAACTCAGAGGGAGAGCCCTGTTTGTGTTCAATTTCAAAACAGGCACACACGTGATGTGCCCAGGATTTGGGGGAAGGAGTAAGAAGAGAAACACTGATGCCAATGGCATTCACCACACTATGAGACTCTTTCCTAATATTACTTACTATTATTATTAATTACAGTTAATGATTATTAAAATAACATTGATAATATTGTTCATGATTCTTAAAAGAATATTAATAACATTGTTATGATGATATGCTTAACCCTTGACATGGAACAGGACATAAGACATTATTTTTATGTGGTTCATGTTATTGCTTGCCCCACAGAGAGAGATTAGAACTTTGAGAAAAGAGACTACAATTTTTGAGGCAAAGTAGTCAACCACGATAATTACAGAAATGGTAATAGAAAGAGGAATTTCATGGGATGATGATGATGATGATGATGATTTATCACTTGCGTAGTGGGCAGCCTCCCAAACGCCTCCTGATGTTCCCTTCTCTGTGTGATCTCCTCCCCTTGAGTGTGGGCTGGACTTATTATCGATCCACTTGTAATGATTGGAATTCTCCATAAACCGTGAGATGTCACTTCCAAGACTGAGTTACACAAAGTCTTCTTTCTTAAATACTCTCCCTTGCCAGCCACCGTGGGGAAAGCTGCCCTACAATGAGGCACACGTGGCAAGGGCCTGACACACAGCCAGTGAAAAACTGAAGCCCTCAATCCTATGGTCCATGAGGAGCAGAATCCTACCAATAACCACATAAGTGAGCTTGGAAATAGACCCTCTGCAGATAGACTTAGGCTCCAGCAGACAGCTTGATTGCAACCACATGAGAGATTTTGAGACAGAAGCACTCAGCCAGTCCACACCCACACTTCCATATCCCACAGAAACTATGCATAGTAGATGTTTGGCATTTTTTTTTTTAATTTTTTTTTCAACGTTTTTTATTTATTTTTTTGGGGGACAGAGAGAGACAGAGCATGAACGGGGGAGGGGCAGAAAGAGAGGGAGACACAGAATCGGAAACAGGCTCCAGGCTCCGAGCCATCAGCCCAGAGCCTGACGCGGGGCTCGAACTCACGGACCGCAAGATCGTGACCTGGCTGAAGTCGGACGCTTAACCGACTGCGCCACCCAGGGGCCCCAATGTTTGGCATTTTTAAGCCACGATATTTTGGGGCAATTTGTCACTCAACACGGTTGGTAACTAATACATGACTTTTCCTACAGAAAGTTAACCCAGAAGTAACACTACATACTACAGAAATGTGGGGGGGGGGGGTGGATACTGTTTCCCTATGTTGCCCATGAAATTATTAATCAGCCCAAACCCTTTTTCTTGTTGGATGTGGTCTTAAAACCTTCTGAACACAACTCTCCAAGCAATCATCCCCAATTAGTTGGTCTGGCACATGAGAGAACATCTATTTGCAGACTCCTGAAATGTTTAAGGGAAGACTTGGAATTAGAAGACCCGATTTCTACCTACAAGAAGAGACATTGGATGAATCACTTATACTCTCCAAGCTTCATTTTGCTCTTCAGCAAAATGGAGATGATCTGTCTGGGTGTTTTGAGATACAAGGAACACAATACTCAACTAAAATAGCCTAACGAAGATTCCTCTTCTTTCCAGTTGGTCACCTTCAGCATATTGGCATCTCCCCTTATGGCCACAAGATGGTTGTAGTCACTCCAAGCCTCACATCCTCCCAAATAATACCCCTTGTCACGAAAAGGAAGCATTCTTGTCTCCTGGTCTATATGTGAGAAACCATTTCTCCCCCAAAATCCCCAGAATTCCCCACACATCATTTGGTCACGCCTAGCTTACATCCCTATCCCTGAGTAATCACTGGCTGAAGGGATCCAGGTAACCATGATCAGCTTAGACCACCCCCATTTCACCCGTGAGCCTTGAAGGCGCCTACCTGCCCCTGAAGCAGATGGGCATCCAGAGAAGAAAAGCAGAAACAAAATTTGAGCTACTGTGCACATAAAATGAAGACGGGGAAGTTAATGCTGGGTAAATGCGTTGATCCGCATAGGACAGGTTTTGCTGGAGTAGAACATATATGATGGCTTAACCCAACAAAATCTTATTTCTTGCTCACACTACATGCCCGGTACGAGTCAATCAGGGCCAAGCTGACAGAGGTTCCAGCTCATCAGCACAAGACCTCGAGAATGGCTGCAGCAGCACAGAGAAGCTGGAGTGCACTTTCCTACTCTGTCAGTTTTACTCACATTTCTTTGGCCAGAACCAGTCACTGAACCCACTTAACTACATGAGGACTGTGAAGCCCAGTCCTTCTTGTACTGGAAGGAGGAAGAATGGAACAAGAATGGTTTTGACCCCAACCGACAAACACACTGTCTGCAATAACGCCTCATCTCCTCATAAGGTTTTAGGAGGCCCAAATAAGACAACGTATTTATTCATTTCTCAACATTCGTTAAACACGTAGGATCTACCAAGCACTGAGCGGGGAGAGCTCACTAAAACATAATCACCACCCTCCTCACAGATATAACCTTTGAGAAGGTAATCAAACATCTGAATCTGAATGCCAGTCAAAATTTATTTGCCCTTTTCTTCCCCTTCCCGGTCGTCTGTGCTCACCTCACATATCTTGTGTTCCTGTCACTGGTTTTAATTTTGCCTTCCTATTGTTGGTTTCGAAGTCTCTGCGATGCCCTCAAGAAGAGTCATGGCCAGAAAGGATGAGAGGACTAATCTGGAGTGGCACAGTGTCCAGGGAGGTGCAGTGATAGTTATCAAGACACCTCTGTAGGCAACTCGAAGCTGTCACCTTTTCTTTGATCCCCTTCAGCTCACAGTGCTGGAAGGACCAGTGGTTACCTTGTTTCTTTCCAAATCCCTTTACATGTGGCTCTGGGGCCTCATGAGAGAGAAGATATTCTTGCTTGAGCCAATTCTAACCTCCCACTTCCTTTAGCCAAAATTATGATTGCTGATTTCACCCCTGTCGTGAGCATCAGCTTCTTCAGGAAGGCACCACAGCATTGTTAGAGTTGGCCAGTCTGCAGTTACAGAGAGACCCCGAAATTTCAGTGGCTTCAAACAAACTGCTTGCTAAGATTGCCTATTCAGTTCATATCTCTATAGAGGGTCTTTATCTGGTCTTCAGAGACCCAAGCTGACAGGGTTTTTGCATTTTCAGCCATGGTTTCTAGGCTTGCCCTGGGCATTGACAGCCTCACAAACCAGAGAGGAAAAATCTTGGGCAGGACACAAGAGACATTTTCAGTGGGTTGGGTTGGAAAACAGCATCCTTCACTTCTGCCCATATACCATGGGAGAGAACTCAGTCACGTGACCACACCTAACTGCAGGGGAGGCCCGGAAATGTAATTTAGTTGTGTGCCCAGGAAGAAAGGAGAACAGATTTTGGTGGACAGCTAGCAATCTCTCCCACACTCACCCACACAACTTCTTATTTTTTGACTCTGGAAAAGATGAGTTCATGAAGTATTTCTATACAGCATTATATTCTTTGGCCTGCCGAGACAATGATCTTTCTGGGAGAGGATTCACAAACCTCACGGTGCAATTAGTAGGTAGAGACCTGACTCACTGCCCACTTTGCCTATGGTATCCCTCCATCTCAATTCTCGATCAGGTTCTCCAATCCTAAACAGATAATCTTGAGGATAGGGAGTGATCTAGACATTTCCATCTCAGGTCCAAGCCAACTGAGGCCCCCCACAAAAGAATCCTCCTTTTCTAAGCAGTAATAAAGGGAGCAAGGCTTATGCGAAACACATCTCACCAGCCATAAGACTTGGGCAGAGGTACTTCTTTAAGCACCTGTCATTTGCTGTTTCACTGAACAAATATTTATTGAACAGCCAGTGTGTATCAGGCACTGTGTAAGGCACCAGCGATATCTACACTGATGAGCCAGGCTGACATGATCTGCTGGACCTTAGAATCCAGACCAAAATAAGAAAGTACACAGAAATATAAATACGCATCATCATAAGTAATTATAAAAGAAAAATGGGGCAAAAGCAGAGAATAACAGCAGAGGCAGGAGGGGTGACAGGTAAGTTAAGACCTGGAGGTTGAGGTTCTGGCCAGGCAAAGAGAGAGGAGGAGGAGGCAAGCACTCCAAGGGCAGGGCACTGCATGTGCAAAGGCTGTGGAAGACAAAAGAGCTTGGCAAGACTGAGGAACAGAAAAGCATCTGGTGTGACTGAAAATGATGAAGGAAGAATCGGTGGGAGATGAGACTGGGGTAGTGGGTGGGCCCCCATCATAAAGAGTGTTCTAGGGTTCTAGTGATGCAGGCTTTGAATTTGAATCTGAATAAAATAAGAAGCCACCTGGGGCCTTAAGTAGTAGAGGGGCATGATTCTGCACTGCCTTGGCCTGCTGGGATTGCCATCACAAAGTACCACAGACTGTGTGGCCCAAACAACAACGATGTATGGTCTCACAGTTCCGGAGGCTGGAAGTCTAATATGGAGGTATCAGCAGGGCCCGTTCCTTCTGAGAACTGTGAGAGAAAATCTGTTCAAGGCCTCTCTGCTAGCTTCTGGTGGTTCGCCGGCAATCTTTGGCATTCCTTATAGGCGGCGCCCTCCCCGTGTCTTCACATCATCTGCGTTCCGTGTGTGTCTCCGTCTCCACACAGCATTCTTTCTAGAAGGAAGGACTCCAGTTGTATACAATAGGCATCCACCCTACTCCCCCTGTGAATGACCTCATCTTAACCATGTCTGCAATTAGTCTATTTCCAAGTTAGGTCACATTCTGAAGTACTGGGTTAAAACTTCGGCATATGAATGGGGAGGGGGGCAGAATTCAACCTATAACATGACCTTTCAAGATTACGCTCTGCTCATTATGAATGGGGGGAAGGTGGAGTTGGGGTAGAGATAGAGAAGCAAGCTGGGAGGCTGGCGTCACCGTTGCCAAGGGAAGAGGTGATGTTTGCTTGCTCCAGATGTCCAAGGAGATTTACAATGTATTTTGTTGATAAAACTAGCATGACAGCTGATAGACTGTATTTCATTGGTGAAGAAAAGGGGTGAATCAAGGATGACTTTTTTCTTTTTTTTTTTAAGGATGACTCTTAAGTTTCCCACTTGAGCAAGAAGGAAGATGGGGATACAATTTGTGGGATGAAGGGGAACTGAGGGACAGACGAATTTTGGGGTCGAGTCTCATGGTTTCATTTTGGATGTGTTAAGTTGAGATATGTATGAACCATCCGAGCAGATAGAACACATAGGCAGTTGTATATCGGAATCAAAGGAGAAATCTGGGTGAGAGATATAAATGTGGAGTCATCAGCATATAGAGTATTTAAAATCACTCAAGGGGCGCCTGGGTGGCGCAGTCGGTTAAGCGTCCGACTTCAGCCAGGTCACGATCTCGCGGTCCGTTGAGTTCGAGCCCCGCGTCAGGCTCTGGGCTGATGGCTCGGAGCCTGGAGCCTGTTTCCGATTCTGTGTCTCCCTCTCTCTCTGCCCCTCCCCCGTTCATGCTCTGTCTCTCTCTATCCCAAAAATAAATAAACGTTGAAAAAAAAAAAAAAAATTAAAAAAAAAAAAAGACTGAATCCTTATAAAATCACTCAAAAAGGAGGAGGGGGGGAGTGCTCCTCTCCCAGTACATCTTGTCCCCCAGCAACCCAGCACTACCAACATCTTTTATCTCGGTGCTTCTGTGGAGGGTCCCAGGCCTACCAGGGGGTTTTAAACAAGAGACTAGAGGCTCTGTTGCTTCTTCTTGAGCGTGGCAGAGGGTAGAGAATCCTGTCTAACATGCCAACCCCTGATGTTCCACCTCAGTCTCTACACACATTCTATGGATCCTCGGTTTCTGGAGAAGATGAACGCTGTGCTCCCAGTTCGCTCAGGTTTAAGCCAAGAGCCCACCGTCTACACCAGAGAACACCCACATGGCCCAATGTATGTGTCCACCACCTAAATCATAGGAACATTGGTGGACAGGCATACACACACCCCGTCCCTTCCACTGAAATGACCTAAACTTTGTGAGGTTCACATGTCCCTAGAGATGATCTCATTTGCCTGCTTCAAAAGCGCTTTGGTCTGCACAGCCTGTAGCAGCAAATTTACACTTCAAAAAGCAGACAGCTTTTTCCACATCTTATTCACTTAATGGGTGAGAATGTAAAATTAGTTCCGTTGCTGATGAGGACCTTGAGCCAAATGAAAAGTGTTCATTTGTCAGCACAGACTTACAGCCTGAGACATGATTATATAGCTAATCCAATAATGGGTTTTGATGCCGAGCATTTATTTATATACAGTATGTCTTGTTATCTGTTGATAATCAGGACCTACAATTTACTCTTTCTTGTGCGTGTAGTGTAAAATAGCAACATCTTCCAGACATATTGCATTTAAGTACCAACATGCGAAGACATACAAAAAGCGCCATCATCAGCAAAATATTTTATTTGCTTTCTTTTAAAAGAGAAAAAAAAAAAAGAGAACCAGTACTTGAATTCAGACTTTTATATTTTTAAACATAAGTAGTAAATAAAGAATGAGGTCTCTCTCAGGACTATCTAAGGGTAAAAAAAAAAAAAAAAAAAAAAATCCCTGGAAACAAGATTTCTTTTATCATCTAGAACCACCCTAATCAAGTGACCTCTCCTTCTCATTCCCTAAAAATGCTATCTACAGGCCAAATCCTACACATATTTTTACGTGTCATGATACAAACCAAAAAGATGCATAGAGAAAAGCTTCGCTATTTGCCACCACCTGACTCTCTGGGTACCTGGATCTTGCAAACACCCAGCCGGTTGCAAAGATGCACATGATCAGCATGTGAGCACGGCAACTGTAATAATTATCACAAGCAAAACCTTTTCTTAAAAATTAGTAACTTAAAATTAAATATGAAACCACCACATTTCTATAAACTCTTTCAGAGACAGCACACTGCGACGTTATATTGCTTCTTACCCTGTGGATGAGCGTAAATGTCTATCACTAAAATATAGGGACACTTTCGGCCTAATATAAACATAAAATGCATAAAATCCACCATTTAAAACAAGGAGGCATTTTTATAGGTATCGTAGAGTATGATGCATTGTAACATATTCTGGCTATAATAAAGCCTATGGGAAAGAAAAGGCACATCAGGATTAAGTATTCTGTTAATTGCAAACGCGTAGCACACCTGCAAAATCTGTGAGAACCCCTACACTACTTGGAGAAAGTCAGTGTGAGTTCCTTCTCATGCTACCGTCTCTTGGATGGGCCTAGAGAAATCCAGAACCAATGCAGGGAGGCATCTGAGAACTGTGGTCTCCAGTTGCCACTTTGCCCCACTTAGCGGTCTCTGACCCGCATGAAGCTGAGAAGACCGGTCAGTCGGTGATATATGAGCAGAACGGGGGCAAGTGCATTTTTTTAAGCTGAAATTTATTCTGCAATAAATACTTCAATGTTGGTGAGACATGATGTTTTATTGGATTACACTCGTTTGCCGAAGAAATCACATTGGGAATAGCAAAGCTTGCGGTTTTGTGGGTAATGCGTTTGTAATGTGAGGGCTTTACACTGGAAGAGTGTTGGAGAAGGATAACAAGGCAAATGAGGAAGTGGCTAACTGCATGCAAATCTACAGTATGGTAACACTGTAACCCACCGCCCGCCCCCCCAAGTCCAAGGGGGGTTTTGTGGTGGTTGGTTCACCTAGGCTGGATAATTCATTAGATTCTGACTCCGGGAAGGAATAAATGAATACAGCATACATTACATTCTTACTTTCGTCTCAGAAACAAATCTTTCTTGTACCAGCCAGTGTAATCTTCAGAGTTTTCCTTATATAAAACACCTCAAGAAAAATGCACCTCAGTAAGATTTACACTTTATTACTCTAATGATTCTACAAACACTACCACAATGTGATGAAAGACAGAGCAGTCCCGGACTGATTGAGAGCTAATAAAAATCAGTACTGAAAACTGAAAAGAGCACCCTTATCATCTTTCTTTCATTTAGAGCTGATTACTAGGGGATTATAATGCAATCACAGCTATGTGTGAGAGGTAGCTATGGGAACCAGTTTTAACTGTTTATCTAGCCAAAGATCTTAATTTAAGTTTGAACACTCTGATTCATTTATATGTAAGACACCAAGGAGACAAAATGCAGAAGAAACAGATGCGCACTTGTTCTTTCCATTTAACTTCATAAGCTACCAGCCAATTTGTCTTTCAGGGACAAAATTAATTTCTGATGACAATGTGAGCAAGTAATAAACTAGAAGTTCCTGTCCTGGGAAACTTGTTAATGCCGTGTAATGTTCTGGAGTTATTTAGGAGGGGAAAAAAGAGATTTGCTCCTGGAGTTACGGGGACGTCTGTAACAAACTTGCCTCTGTCCCAGCTCTTAGTCACTCCTCAGAGCTTTATGACACCTTTTCTAGAGGCCGAATTGGGAAAGTTCAAAAGAAACCGTGTGGCTTACCATTTCTTTCCTATGGAGTATTTTTAAGCTGCTCATTTTCCTTCATATTCTCTCCGTGATTCAGATTTGCTCATAGCACAAACCTCCAGCTCGTTGCTTCGCAGCCCTGGCGTAGGGGCAAGGCAACTGGCAAGGAGGTGAAAATGAATCACGGGACCTCCTTCGTGGAGCCCACGTTGCTAACAGAACACAGCCCCTTGCGTAGAAGAACGCTCCGTGAGCAGCTCCATGCCATGGCAAACATCTCACGGAGGAACCCGGATGCGTGCAAGGGAATCCCAGCGATGGGGTTAAATGTGCCAATCCACTGCCATCGAGAAAGAAGGGTGCCAGCATGTCTGACAAAACGCATGCACGTACACCCTCAGATGGGAAATAGGATTGGCCGGTGGTCTGGGAAGCTATCTATGCCCTCGTGTCGCTGCTAATAACAATGATAGTAAGAATAATAAAAGGTAGCATCTATGAAACACTGCACACACCAGAGAATAAGGTGGACCCTCTACCTACATTAGCTCATTCAATCAGCACAACCACCCTTGTGGTCATTTTTAGGGCCACTTTAGAGGCGAGAAAACTGAGTCACAGAAAAATTAACTGGCCTGATCCCCAGAGGGTGGGAAAGTCAACACTGGAACTCGGTGTGTCAAATTCCAAAACTTCTATTTTCCAGCATTCTCCTAGGGCAAACCTCAGCAGTCTTATTCATCTTAGCCAGTATTATTTTCCCATCTCATTATGTATCCGGTTTTCTTAGGATCTCTGGACTATGTTCGTCCCTTAATCCGTAGCTTCTGTGCTCTGTCTCCCCACGACTTCCCCAGCCTGTATTTTTCTGCTCTCCGGGGGAACTCCCTACGGCATAATGGCTGTCCATTAGTGTGTTTTCAAAACCTCGCTCTCTCCCGTCCTCTGACAGTTTTCATATGCTCCACATGAAGGATCCTTTTCCAGAAATACTTTTGAAGAAAGTCTAAAGTAAGCTGAAAAGTATTACATTTTTCATCTCAACGGGGAAATGGATTTAAGAAAAGGAGAGAAGAGCCTGCAGGTTGTTCAGATTTTAAAAAGAATTCAACACACTGCTGCATTGGCACTGGGAACACATCTATCACAGAAACCAAGAGAGCATCTGCATTTACACGCCGAAACGGTTCCCTGCGTCCTTGATCACGATAATGACTTCAAGTTCTGCTGAGCCTTTCATCCAGAGGGACGCCGTGGCCCCTGCAGAAGCCCGGCCCAGCCAGTGGCTCCCTCCACCACCAAGGCTCTGCCTCCTCCAAGGTGAAGGGGGAACAGCTCCGTTGGGGGAAAATTGAAAAGGACAAGCGAGCGCTGTAAATTCTATTTCCAAAGGCAACTAAAATAACAGTCCGACTGTCCGTATTTAATTGCCCCATCTGGAACTCGGCATAACAATGCAGTCCCGAAGAAACCTTCTACCAGGCATCAATAGCAACACATAAAAGAGGGGGAATGCTTTCAGGGCCTAGAGAAAGCCTTGCCCTATGAGCACCAGGACGTTTTACTAATTGCCCTATTTCCGGTTTTTGAAACCACGTCAGGCAACTGGGGGACATTCCTCAGGACACTTCTCGCACGCTCCCTCTTGCCCTCAGGAGTCAGTACCATGTGTGATGAGAATGAGTAAGAAAGACAGAAATGGGCTAGTTTGTGGTGTGGGGGAGAATGAGATTTAGCACGGAGCTGCTTCCTTTACCAAGTACAAGCAATCGTGTCAAATACGACGGGGGTCGCAGGCTGTGCTCAGTGGGTTCTAGAATCCAGGGTCCGACTCACTCTCGGCACGCCACACGAGTGGAGTTGCCTTTCCAGCCATGCCATGAATTGGTCCTAAGCTGGTCATTTATGTGTTCCCTACATGTGCTGGCGCCTCTGCCTGGAAACCTTCTCTCCCCATCCCCTCCTCACTCCTCTTCCATTGCCAATATTCAGCTCACGTGTCCTCCTCTCCAGGCAGCCTTCCTTGAACTCCCTGAAGTTGGGCTAACTGTCTCCCTTCTGTTCTTCCACGGCATCTTATACAAATCTCGTTCTGTAATAAATAGGCATCACTTATTGAATGCTTACTATATGCCGATCACTGTGCCAGGTGCTTTACACATAAATATCTCTTCATCCTTACAATCATCCACAGCAGTATTATCTTCATTTTATAGGTCAGGAAACCAAGGGTCAATGAGTTTAAAGTCTGACAACTGGCAAAGGGCAGAGCTGGGATTTGCTTCCTGTCCCCTGCCCATGCTCATCCCCCGTGGTCTCAGCACTCAGTATCCATTTCAGTGTCCCCAGCACCAGTACATTGCCAGAATTTATAGACACATGGGACACACACTTGTTGCGTGGGGAGGAAGCGTATGGAGATCTCATTGACCTGTGGGGGGGGGAGGGGCGGGTAACCAGAGTAAACGGGTTGACTCTTCCGATTTGTCTGCATGACAATAGAACTGCTTGGGCGTTTTTGTTTTTATTTCTTTGTTTTTGTTTTCGTTTTAGAAAAAAAAAAAACAGGCAGAAGCAGTTAAGCAGGGTCCTTGGTGTCAGGCCGACAGAGAATGTGTTGTCTTCCTGAATTCGGGTGTTCTTTTCACTGAATTCAGTCAAACCAGTTCTGTGTATTGACACAGAAGGTGTAACACAGAACAAACCAGTCTGGCATCTCTGCATAATCGCTTCTGTCACCCACCTCTGTCCCTCTCCATCAAGGCTGCTGTGCCACCTTGGCAGCAGCTGCATCTTTCCCCAGGGAGTGAGCGTGGCTGAACACTCGGGGTGCAAGGGCTGTGGCAGGAGAGCCCATTCTCCTCAGGATAACAAGAGTTCGTTCTGTCCCACAGGCAGGACGCTCTGCTCATCCTTCTTCCTTCTCCGCGTCCAGGAATTCAAGCCCAGCCATTTTGTCTTCATAAACGGTCTCCCCCGCACCCTCCCTCAGTGTCCCTGCTGCTGCCCTAAGCCAGGCCTTGATGGGGTCTCCTCTGGCCTTCCGCCTCCAATTGGTCTGGGTCTTTCTGCATGCCCCCACCAAAGTATTCCTCCACATATCACCCCTCTCTACGCTCAGGAACTATTTGCGGCTCCCCATTGCTTTCAGAATAAAGTCTAAAGTCAATAGACAGTCAAAGCTTCACCAACGGGTTTTAACCTACTATTCCAAACTTGTCTTCCACTCTTCCCTGACTCAACCCCCTGAACCAGTCAGCTGTCTCCTCACCGGTGCCCTGCCCTGGGCCTTATGTCCATCCGCCCACACCCTGCCTTTACTTCAAGGCCCAGTCCCAGTGCTTCCTGCTGTCTGCAATCTCCAGCGACCTTGCTCAGAATCTCATGCACTTCCTGTCTGTTTCACAGTCGCTGATTTGGTACATCTTACTGTGGCCATAGATGTTGGTTTAACTCCGTGCATATTTATGTCCCACATTCCTGGTGAAATTATAGGCTCCTTGAGGGGGAGACCATCTTTCTCTTCTACCACTGCTCCACGAGAACCGAGGCAGTCGGTGTCTTAGTGACTCTGTACCAACACCATTGAGCAATTTTTCCTGTCTCTGTACTCTACCCCAGGCATACCAGAATCCCTGTAATTCCCCCAATGAGCCATTTCCCCTCGTATTTACAGGTTCTCACACAAGATGCTCCTTCTGCCTGGGCCTTTTCACCGCCGATGCTATCCCTTCCTCCAGCTCCAGTTTTCCTGGAAAGGTACATGGCCTCAGCTCTGATGTCTCTGCTTCTAGAAAGTCATCCCTCATCCCGTAAGACCAGATGAGCGTTGGTTCACCCAGCAGCCGTGTTAGGTCCAATCAGGTTGTCATGCTGTGTGTTACTTAGGACTCTTCTTACATGTAATGGAAAAACAACTCAAACTGGGGGGAAAGAGGGAATTTGTTATCCTAGGTAACTGCAATGGATGGGGCAGAGCTAGATTCAAAGTACATGGTTGATTTACATTTCTCTTGGTCTCTCCTGAATCTTTTTCTCTTCTTCTCTAACCACCGGCTCAGCTTCACCCTGTGTGGGCCTCATCTTCTATGAGCAGAAAGTAGGGGGTTGCGAGTAAGGTTGGGGGAGAGCCTGACTGCGGAGGGTACTGGGTTTACATCATCCCGATGACCTCAGAGGAAGCAGAGCTGCTTTCTCCTGGCAGCCACATATTAGACCCCAGGGAATTACTCCTGTTGGCCTGGCTTGGGTTTACATGTTTATTCCTGGGATAATCACTATGGCCACAGGCACATATCGCCTGCCCCTCCAACTTCCCATGGTTTTGTGGGGGTGGAGGAGAACTACTCTGATGGGTGCCGTCTCCAGACCACTTGAAATTGGAAAAGAGAACTTCCCCATGGGAAAGAGAAGAGTGTTGCCAGGAAAAAAAGAAAGGGAGAGATGCTGGACAGATAAAAACAATATATGTTCACTACGTGGCATCTGTCTGTCCCCTCTATCTACTGAAAGCTACCTTAGGATATTATTGTACCTTAGCCACTATCTGTCTTTAGTATATGGCAGGCACGAGTAGAAATTCAACAGTATTTAGATAAATGTATGAATGAATGCATGTTCTGAGTGCCAAATACCTTGAGTTCTGGACAAGGAAACACAGTGTCATGTTCAAAGAGTTTACGTTTGCATATGGTGGCCATTGGCTGCTCCTTTGCTTTCTGAGCCGGTGCAATAGTGGCTACAAATGGGTTCTTGAAGGATCTATGTGGGCTGCTCAACAGATTCATAAAGTGTTCCAAAGAAGGCCCAAAACTTAGCTTAGGCGTATCTGGTAGGATATGAACCTAAGGTCAGTCACCTACCCTCTTAGGCCTGACTTCATTCACTACTGTGATCATAAAAACATCCAGAGCAGCATGTTATCAAGGAAGAGGACAACAGGGGAGAAGCTTCAGGAAAATCAACAAGACGATTTCTTCGGTTCTCATCAGATAGGAGTAAAGAGAGCTAGTAAGTGAGTGGCTTTATTTGTTAGTATATTCACATCTGACCATCCTGTTAGTATATTCACACAATGTAAGACTAATTCCATTCAGCAATTATAGTATAAGTGTCATATACCCCTGCTAGATGGCAAACTCTTCAAGGAGAAGAACGTTGTCTTTATCTCCATGTAATCCCCACAGTGATTGGCACAAAAAAAAGACTCACAAAGAGGAGGCTGGAAGTAAAGTACCCATCTGGGGTTTTCACAAACATGATTTTACAAACCTAGCTGCAATGAGATCATGACTTTCAGAGACAGAGTCACTATCTTGATGGATTCATTGCTTCCAGAAGAACTTCATTTATAATGTGGAAGTTCTTTTTATCTCTTTATAGGTTCTATAATTAAGGTAAACAAAAATGCTTTTATAATCTATTTTATTTTATTTTTTTTTTAATTTTTTTTTTCAACATTTATTTATTTTTGGGACAGAGAGAGACAGAGCATGAACGGGGGAGGGGCAGAGAGAGAGGGAGACACAGAATCGGAAACAGGCTCCAGGCTCTGAGCCATCAGCCCAGAGCCCGACGCGGGGCTCGAACTCACGGAGCGCGAGATCGTGACCTGGCTGAAGTCGGACGCTTAACCGACTGCGCCACCCAGGCGCCCCTATAATCTATTTTAAAATGTAGGTCTCACCCATTTTTCTGTCACCTGCCAAAAGCCTGCAGTCTTTTCTAATATATTAGATACCATAATACAGCAAATGTGGTGATCACATCCGATGGTACATTATTAAATAATGTTGGCCACACACACACACACACACACACACACACACACATCTTGGAAAAATAAATTCCTTTAGAATTCCTATTGGGTAGGATAAAAGAAAGTCATACTCTTAATCTTAGGATGCTCGTAAGGAATTTTGGGATAAACTTTAAATTCTTAAATTCATTAAAAATTTTGGTTTATCACTAAGTAAAGCTTGCTGTTAAATAATTGCTGATATTGTCATCTCTTTTTCTTCTCGAAATCTCTGTTAATATTATAACCTAAAATGGTAACTGTTTTAAAAAAAGATTTTATTTTTAAGTAATCTCTACACCTGACAGTGGCCTTGAACTCACCACCCTGAGATCAAAAGTCACATGCTCCACCAACTGAGCCAGTCAGGCATCCCTAAAATGGCAACTTTTTTTTTCTATTAATACAATTGATAGAATTAATTGTTAGCTATCTTTCTGTCTGGTCTTCACATTATTCTCTCCCCATGTTTCATAACTATAATTCATAAACACATCTTAAGCACATTGTAGCCTCCTCAACCACAACCTTAATCATGTACTCCTCGTCAAAATCCTCTGGCTGAGCAAAACCTAAATAACTTAGCTGACATTCCAGAACTTTCACAAGGTTCCGTCCCCCTTGCTAACAAACCTTGTCCCTCCTTGCTACATTCTGTGCTTACCTCGCTGACCCACCCACCAAGCACGGCACACTGCAGCCTCCCTCTTCTTGGCCACAACATTCTCTCAGTCTCACTTCTCCACCAGCCTAACTCCTATTCTTTCTTCAAAAGTCAGAGCACTGTAGCCCCCTCATCTGCGGGGGGATACATTCCAGGACTTCTGGTGGATGCCTGAATCCACAGTACCAAACCCTGAATATACCATGGTTTTTTCCCCCCCATACATACATACCTACGGTGAAGTTTCATTTATAAATACGGCACAGTAAGAGATTAACAACAATAACTAATTATGAAATAGGACGGTTTTAACAATATGCTGTAATAAAAATTATGAGACTATGGTCTCTTTCAAAGTATCTTACTCTACTCACTCTTCTTGTGATGACGTGAGCTAGTTAAATGCCCGCCTAATGAGATGAAGCGAGGTGACGGACATAGGCTTTGGGACGCAGCGTAGGTTACTATTGACCTTCTGACATCGGGTGGGGAGTGAGGATCATCTTCTTCTGGACAGGGGCTGACCACAGATAACTGAAACCAGGGAAAGCGAGACCGCAGTTAAAGGGGAGACCGCTGTATGTTTTACAGGCTTGAGCTGCCTCCTTGAGCCTCCAGGACTACAGAGAGCTCCTGACCTATGAAACCATGATCCTGAAGGCTGGCCTCAGACGTGGCACTTAGGTACTGACATGTGACCTACTCTCTCTTGCCTCTAACTTTTTCTGCATATATTTTCAACTCCGTTGGGTAATGAGTATATTGAGGGAAGGAATCTTATATTTGTTTGCACAGCCCAAAACTGTGGCGGCTTTTCAACATATATTTAACTTTTTCTCAATTTCTTTTTTTTTTTTTTAATTTTTTTTTCAACGTTTTTTATTTATTTTTGGGACAGAGAGAGACAGAGCATGAATGGGGGAGGGGAAGAGAGAGAGGGAGACACAGAATCGGAAACAGGCTCCAGGCTCCGAGCCATCAGCCCAGAGCCCGACGCGGGGCTCGAACTCACGGACCGCGAGATCGTGACCTGGCTGAAGTCGGAAGCTTAACCGACTGCGCCACCCAGGCGCCCCCTTTTTCTCAATTTCTGATGCTCTCCTCACATGTCCAAAGAGCATTAGGAATAACAGTCCTCTACTTTAAACCACTTAACTATTCCCCCTGTAATTCAGGACAGGTTTGAGCTCTGAAGACAGTGGGGTTCTAGTTGAGAACCAGAGTGGAGTTTTAGTTAAGAAAGTTCTCTTCTGAGAATTGATTCCTTCACAGAGTGTTGGGTTCTGGGTTGACTTAGAGAAGGAGAGGACAGAATAGAAAAGGCAGTAGTCTCCTAAATGGATCTTTCAGTGTCACTTCATTGTTTACTTTGAGGTGGTCTTATACCCAGGAAAACAGATACATCCATATTCAGATTCAAATTCAAAAAGCATAGAGCTTTTGAACAGGGAGCTCTGGTTCACGAGGGTGTCCTGAGCACCGGTATCTGCTTCCCCTTCCTCCAAAGGTCCTAGGGAAGTTACAGAAAAGAGATGTTTTAAAATAACGAAACCAAACCTATTCAGGAAAAGTGGGATTGCCATGTCAACAGGCTAGAAATGGAGGAATTCATGGAAGACAGCACATGGGACTGGGGTGACAGAGAAATGAAAAGTGAAGAAAACAGCAAGGAAATCCTGGACAAGTTCCAAGTTCAGAGGCAACACATGCAGAGCTGGAGGGGGGGAGAGGGAGGTGGCGGGTGGGGAGTGAGAAATCATAAGAGCAATTAATTAAAAGAACTACATTTGGAACAGCTGAACCAATGAGGCAAAGCACTCCCCACACCCTATGCTTGCAGATCAGCTAACAATTAATAGCTTTTGCGTTCTGGGTGAAGCCTAGAGAATTATTCCCTGGAGAAGGAGCAGGGTCCTTTACTGGGGCTGGGCATTGAGGTAGAAGCAGGGCAGAGCCAGAGACAATTCTGGACTTCTGTAACAGCTGCCAGGGAGAAAACAAAAGCAAAGCCGCTCTGCCTTCAGCAGGAGAACCAGTCATCCTGGGTTTCCCAGTACGTTCCAGTTTACGTTATAATCCCCACACAATCATTAATAAGCAGTTTTCCTTTTATGCTCAGAAAGTCTCGGGTTTTTTGTCGTTGATGGTTTTTTGTTTGTTTGCTTGTTACAGGGAAAGTTTGGTTCTCTTTACAAGGTGAGAGAGTGAAGGCAGACTGAGAAACAACGTGTGGACCCACCGAAGAGAGCAGGAGGCATGGATGGCAAAGCCCAGAGGAGGTGACGAGGGAAAAGACCCAGATTTGAGGGAGAGAGTGGCCACAGGCAGAGACAACGGGAAGAAGCCTAGAGTATAGGACAACTAGTCTGAGATTTTCTGCAGACCCCAGCTAGAAGTGAAGCCTGGCCCAGAAGGCGCCAGCTATTTTAAAACATAGGTTTTATTCTCTGCTTCAGATTCTGTGTCTCCCTCTCTCTCTGCCCACCCCCACTCACGCTCTCCCTCTCTCTCTCAAAAATAAATAAACATTAAAAAAAAAATTTTTAACGTAGGTTTTATTCTTATTCAGGTATGATGGGATCAACAAATCAGGAGATGGTCGGATGCAAGGAACTTTGCCTCTCTTGCTCCCAGCCCCCAAATAGCCAGAGATTCCAGGTTCCAGAAGTTCTGCAGCATCATATCCTTGTTCCAGCCCCTCAGAGCCGGGTCCAGCTGCTGCCCCTCTTCCTGGGTGAAGTCCACAGCCACATCTGTGAGTGTCACCAATTCCGGGGCCTCATCATCCAATGGCTGGGCAGCCCATGGTGGCTAGGGACAGGTAGCCAAGTGTACCAAATGTCTCCATTACTACTCCATTGAATGATAAATTATGTAGTCATCTTATCCATGAGCGAAATATACACTGAAGCCATGTTTCTCAAACCAGAACCCAGGCACCAGCATGAAGACAGTCCTCCCCAGACTGGTCTGGCTGTGCAAATCACCATCTGTGCAGAGGGCTCTGATGTCATTTGGGCAACACAAGACATGGATGCCATGATTAAAAACACAAATGCAAATAGATGTTCTGATCCTGCTTGCCAAACTAGATATTCCAGAATCGACAACTGATATTTTAAAAGATTATCGTTAAAATGAAAACCAAATTTGAAAATTGTCTTAAAGGACTCATGAACTCCTAAGAATATATATGGAGACACATTCTTTTTTTTTTAATGTTTATTTAAATTTTAGTTACTTAACATCCAGTACAGTATTGGTTTCAGGGGTAGAATTCAGGGATTCATCAGTTACGTACAACACCCAGTGCTCATCATAACAAGTGCCCTCCTTAGTACCCATCACCCATTTAGCCCATCCCCGCCCATTCACTTCCCTCTATCAACCCTCAGTTTATTCTCTATCATTAAGAGTCTTTTGTGGTTTGTTTCCCTCTCTCTTCTTTTTTTACCCTCTTCCCATATATTCATTTGTTCTATTTCTTAAATTCCACATATGAGTGAAATCATATGGTATTTGTCTTTCTCTGATTGACTTATTTCACTTAGCGTAATACATTCTAGCTCCATCCATGTCTTTGCAAATGGCAAGATTTCTTTCTTTTCTTGATGGCTGAGTAATATTCCATTGTGTATATATATATACATATACATCTTCTTTATCTATTTATCAGTCGATGGACATTTGAGCTCTCTCCATAGTTTGGCTATTGTTAATAATGCTGCTATAAACATCAAGGTGCATGTACCCTTTTGAATCTGTGTTTTTGTATCCTTTGGGTAAATATCCAGTAGGGTAATTACTGGATCCTAAGGTAGTTCTATTTTTATTTTTTGAGGAAACTTTATACTGTTATATGGAGATACATTCTAAGGATTATTAAATATTTAAGGAAATTACAAAAAAAAGAGAGGGAACAGTTTGCCTCACAGAGAACAGCGATTATTCGGAAAATAAAAGATGACTTTATATAAATATTCAACTACTTTCAGAAAAAATTCAAGAGAACAATGTTTCCAATAACCAAAACAACATGCTGTTTTTCTTAAAGTGCTCAGAGAACAAAATAAGAGTTCTTGAAATAGAAATACATAATGTCTATATCAGAAATCCACTGGGTAATCTGCCTAATTGAATGTGTTATAGATGACAAATGGAGATCTAGAAAACTCCACGAAATCTCTCAAAATAAGACAAGATGTCAAATATGAGCAGAGAGAAGAAATTGAAGAGATCAGTAACTGGCTAGTGGGAATTCTAGAAGCATAAGGAAGAGCCTACAGAAAGGAGGAAATAACCAAAGATGTAATACAAGAAAAGTTTTCTAAACTGAGGAGAAGACATGAGTCTTTAGATTTAAAAAGCACACTAAGTGGTGAGCAGTATGCATGAGAGAAAAGAAAAACCTATTATGAGATACATTCTAGTGAAATTTCAGAAATCCAAAGATAAAGAGAAAATCTCAGATTTCCAGAGACAAAAAAATAGGCTATCACAACAGAATAAAGATTGGATTGCCATTAGATATCTCATCAACAACACTTGATGTTAGAAGGCAAATGCCTTCAAAGACAGTAATGCCTTCAAAGTTCTAAGAAAAAACGTTTCAAACCTAAAGTTCTATAACCAACCAAAGTATAAACATAGAGTGGGGACAAAATAAAGATTTGCAGAAATGCAGAGGCTGCAAAGTTTGCTCCATGAATTCTATGTGAAAAATAACTACTCAAGATATGTTGCAGAAAAACAAACAAAAAGTCAAAATACAAGGCTACAAGAGATAAAAGAAGGAGTGCAGCTGAACCAGAAGAAGTGAATAAAGCTAAAAAGACACTTTAAAAGAATCAATTTGGGGGCATCTGGGTGGCTCAGTCAGCTAAGCATCTGACTTTGGCTCAGGTCATACTCTCGCCGTTCATGAGTTCGAGCCCCGTGTCAGGCTCTGTGCTGACAGCTTGGAGCCTGGAACCTGTTTCAGATTCTGTGTCTCCCTCTCTCTCTGCCCCTCCCCTGCTCACTCTCTTTCTCTCTGTCAAAAATAAATAAACATTTAAATTAAAAAGAAAAAAGAATCAATTTGACTTTAACACACTAAGAAAATTCTCTTTTGAAGGAAATAGGCTGGCAATCCAGAGTTAGTTTGTGGCCCTTTAGGTCCAACCACAGACTTCTTGGTTTGCAGTAAATATTATTTGCACAATCATAGGACTATGTTTGTTGGTTTTTAATTTTTTAATCAAATTACAAACTAAGCACAGAAAACATTATAATCACAAAACAAAATGCAAATATAAATTTTAACAAGGTGAAAATACTATAATTAAAACTGGAAGAAAAGAGAAGAGCTACAAAAGAGTATAAGGAAACCAGTGTCATTTTTTCATAGCAGGAAATAAATAGAAATCTAATTTCAATAAATCAAGAGGCAGAGGTTTGAATATATATTAATTAAAATTACAAAGTGCTCTAGGTAATAACTAAATATAGCTAACAAAATCTGAGAATGAAGTGGATGAGGGGAAGTGAATAGCGCTGCAATTGCCCTGAATACTTCATATTCCGTATCAAGGGGTCAATAGGTGTCACTCCCAGTGACCAATCAATAGTAGAAACACACCGTTTAAAGTTCTAAATCATAGCTATGATAAGAGTTAAAAACAGAAACTTCTAACGGTGATTACCTAGGAGTGACTCGTTTTAAATTACTCCGCTTTTTACTATTCTTCCCATGTGCTCGTATGACTTTGCTAATTTAAAAGAACCAGTTTAAAAGCTCTGGCTATGTGCCCTTCACAATACACAGAGACCAAAAGAAAGTATCTCTTTTTGAAATACTGTTTTGCAAAGATTAGCCCATCCATCACACTGGAATTATTCATTTTAGCTACAAGGAAAGATCGTCGCTGTCTGAACAGCCTGCTCTCAGTGGGTCGTGTGGCAGAATGAAAGCATTTGGAAGGCTCAGACCCCTTTCCATAGCCAGCTCATGTCCAGTAGCCTTCCATATTAATGTAGTGACAGGGACAATCACGAGCTACAGGATGGGTCTCCTGGCGAGAACCATCTGAAAGGTGTTGCATTCTTATGCAGGCATTATCACACTGGAGTAGATATGGACAAGATTATTATCCTCATGTTATATACCAAGAAATACCAAGAAATAATGGACGTGTCCAAAACGTAAACCCTGGTATCCTTATTCCAGCACATTTCTTCTCAGTCTCTCCAAAGGGAGGAAAAGATTTTTTACAGTGCTCAAGGCAAGGAAATGGAAAGGCTACAGCATCTATTTACTGGATGGCAGTGAAGTTGATGAGAAAGCCGTCAACCTCCACCACCTATGTGTTTCCAAACCATTAGAAATTCAAACAACCAAAGTTTGGAAGGGAACAATAAAATAGTTCCCTTTCTCAGTCTAATAGCTTGATCTCAACAATGACTTCAAAAACCAAAATATTCTTCTGTAATTTAAAGTGACCTTAGACAAAGTATCTATTACACCCCTTTTTGTCCAGTGAAATGAAAACATATTTTTAGACATAAACAGCTTATACTTATTCATAGGCCAATTATGTAGCTGGTGCATTATCCATACCTTTTGCAATTTTTTATCTTATTTAATGTTTTTTAATGTTTATTTATTTTTTTAATAATTTATTTTTCAATTTACATCCAAGTTAGTTAGTATATAGTGCAACAATGATTTCAGGAGTAGATTCCTTAATGCCCCTTACCCATTTAGCCCATACCCCCTCCCACAACCCCTCCAACAAACCTCTGTTTTTTCTCCATATTTAAAAGTCTCTTATGTTTTGTCCCCCTCCCTGTTTTTATATTATTTTTGCTTTCCTTCCTTAGGTTCATCTGTTCTGTGTCTTAAAGTCCTCATATGAGTGAAGTCATATGATACTGTCTTTCTCTGACTGACTAATTTCACTTAGCATAATACCCTTTAGTTCCACCCATGTAGTTGCAAATGGCAAGATTTCATTCTTTTTGATTGCTGAGTAATACTCCATTGTGTGTATATATATATATATATATATATATATATATATATACCATGTCTTCTTTATCCATTCATCCATAGATGGACATTTGGGCTCTTTCCATACTTTGGCTATTGCTGATAGTGCTGCTATAAACATTGGGGTGCATGTGCCCCTTCGAAACAGCACACCTGTATCCCTTGGTTAAATACCTAGTAGTGCAATTGCTGGGTCATAGGGTAGTTCTGTTTTTAATTTTTTGAGGAACCTCCATACTGTCTTCCAGAGTGGCTGCACCAGTTTGCATTCCCACCAACAGTGCAAAAGAGATCCTCTTTCTCCGCATCCTTGCCAACATCTGTTGTTGCCTGAGTTGTTCGTGTTAGCCATTCTGACATGTGTGAGTTGGTATCTCACTGTGGTTTTGAACTGTATTTCCCTGATGATGAGTGATGTTGAGCATTTTTTCATGTGTCGGTTGGCCATCTGGATGTCTTCTTTGGAGAAGTATCTATTCATTTGCCCATTTCTTCATTGGATTATTTGCTTTTTGGGTGTTGAGCTTGATAAGTGCTTTATAGATTTTGGATACTAACCCCTTATCTGATATGTCATCTGCAAATATCTTCTCCCATTCCATTGGTTGCCTTTTAGTTTTGCTGATTGTTTCCTTCTCTGTGCAGAAACTTTTTATTTTGAGGAGGTCCCAATAGTTCATTTTTGATTTTGTTTCCCAACATTTATTTATTTTTGAGAAAGAGAGACAGTGAGAGCAGGAACGGCCGGGGCGGGGGCGGGGAGGGGACAAAGAATCCAAAGCAAGCTCCATGCTGATAGCAGAGAGCCTGACTCGGGGCTCGAATTCATGAACCGTAAAATCAATACCTGAGCTGAAGTCAGATGCTTAACCTGCTAAGTAAGGCCCACCCAGGTGCTCCTATTTAATGTTTCTAATTGTGTACTTTGTTTACTCCCTTTCACCATTCACACTTTCCTCAATCATCATCACTATTTGTTCCATTAAATTTTTTGACTGAAAATTTCTGAGAATTTCATCTCTCTATGTTATGCATCCCCCCACATCAACAAAAGAAAGAATCAGTGTTGGAAATATTCTATTCACAACCATATCAAATTGGAATAGCATTAACTTAACTTAAAAATAAATCTTGATCCTTATAAAGGGAACTTTTTTCCCGCTTTTTGACTGTGAGAAAGTTTTCTTTAATATTATTATAAATGATTTATAATAAAAATGCCGTAGGAATGGGAAGGTAGTGCATATAGTCCCCAAAACAGAGCTGGTAACCCTGAACAAACAAACAAAGTCTGTAGTTGCTGAACTACAGACAAGATTTGTCTAAAAATAAACTAATATGCGAATAATAAACTAAAAATAAACTAATCAGCCAGGGCTTGGTTGGTCATTTTCTGACCCACGCCTCTGCCATTCCTACCTCCCTTACACCTAGGGGGGATATTGTCGGCTTCACCATTGAGTCCATGAGGGGTCACCGCAAAATGGACTTTGCCTTCCTTTGCAGTGCTGCACCACTTTGGAAAAATGAGCAGGCTATGGAGGGTTTAAAGGTAAGGAAAGAATAAGGGCCACAGAGATGCCTGATGGTAAATCTGATACGGGTACTGGGTGGAAGAAAGTATACGCTTCCCTTGGCTTGAGCATAGCTGAGTCTTGAGCTGGGCTTTCCTAAGCCTAAGAGCTTGCAAACAAGAAAGCCAAGGGGCTCCAAGAAGACATGTTCTTCCTTCTCAACCCTCTCCCCCCACCCCCCAGAGCTCTCCTCCCACATCCCAGTGTTCCTCTTCCATCACTGAACCTAAAACTTCAGTCCTCAGGAAGGACATCTGTGCTTTACTGGGGCCTCCTAATGGCCCTGAAGCACTAACAAATGAGTCTGGTGTCCATATCCACCAGGATGAGGTTATCGAGTTGTCTTCTCCAAAATAAATTGTCAAAGAAAATGGGTCAGGCAGGGAGAGGAAGAGTTTGATGACTGACGAAATTGGAAGGGTGTGCCTGGAGCTTAGGGACCTGCCCAGTGAAGGGAAGTGGAAGGAAAGCGACGATTATGTTCCCTGGCATCATTTGAGGTACTTTATGTACAGCCTCACAGCAGCCCCATGAGCAGAGATGACTGTTTCCATCAAAGAGGCTCAAAGAGGTTTTGTAAATGCCTATTTCAATCACTCATTCCCATGTAACAAACTACCTCAAAATTTAGTGGCTTAAAGCAATAATGTATTATTCCTCACAATTTTCTGGATTGACTAGGGCTCTTCTGATGTCTCACTTGAGTCTCCGATGTCAGATAGGGCTGGAACATCCAAATGTCTTCCTTCCATGACTGGTGCCTTGCTGAGAATGGCCACAAAGACCAGAGGCAGATAAGATACTGGGAAGACCAGGACTCCCTCTTGCCATGTACTTTTAGGGCTTGTTTCTGTCTCCTTTTACATGATCTCTCTAGCAGGAAAGCCATATTTCTCACATGATATAGCACAGGGCTTCCAAGAGGAGGAAGACGAAGCTGTCAGTTCTCTTCGACGCTAGGCTCAGAACTGCCAGCGTCACGTCCACTGTATTCTATTGGTCAAAGCCAGTCACAAAACCAGCCAATCACAAAACCATGGAGCCTACGCTTTTCAGCAAAAAGTGATAGGATCATGCACAAAATAAACAAGTATCTCATACAGAGATACAAATGCAGCTAGAAACTGTGCATCGGGGGTGGGGTAGGGGGCAATTTTCTTTAAAACAGAATTCGGAGGAGGTCTCACAGAGAAAGTGACGTTTGAACAAAGATGTGAAGAAGGTGAGGGACTGAGCTCTGCTGTATCTGAGGGAAGAACATCCCAGACCGAGGGAGGGCAAAGGCAAACTCCTGATCGGGAGCATGCCTGGCCTCCTACTGTGTTCACAACAGGGGGCAGGGGCGGGGCGCCTGGGGGGCTCAGTCGGTTAAGCATCTGGCTTCCGCTCAGGTCTTGATCTCACAGTTCATGAGTTCGAGCCCCGCATCAGGCTCTGTGCTGACAGCTCAGAGCCTGGAGCCTGCTTCAGATTCTGTGTCTTTCTCTCTCTCTCTCCCTCGTCCGCTCACGCTCTCTCTCTCTCTCAAAAATAAATAAACATTTAAAAGAAAGAAAGAAAGAAAGAAAGAAAGAAAGAAAGAAAGAAAAGAAAGAACGAACAGGGGGGCAAGGATAAAGACATTCATTCTTTGAGTCATTAACTTGACAATATTTATCAAATGCCTACTGCCCACCAGCATTTTCCTCAGCGCTGGGTGTACAAAGATACATAGGTCGCTACCCTCAAGGAACTGACAATCCAGAAGGGGGGACAGACAAACAAAACCCATGACATGGCATTTAAAAACGTGATAATGGGTATAAGTAGCGTCTTTGCAGGCAAGCTGCTCAGCTGAGCTGAAAATGTCTGTTCTCAGTCCATCTGTTGATGGATCAGAGAGACAAGGGTTGTGTTTCGTACTTGAAATAGAATCTGCCCATATCCTCAACTATTACAGAATCATAATTTTTATTAAATGCAAATTTTATTATAGCACTTTAAAGCAAAAGTACTGGGTAAACTGCATAATATAATCACCATATGACTATCACTTTGAATTAGTATTGCAGATACTTCTAACTACTTAATTATTTATTTTTAAAATATATTCCAATATTTTAATTATGTTCAGTTAAGTGTACTTGAATATTTGCGGCACTCTGCATTATTTATATTAGAGAAAAAGCAGCCTAAATCAACTTGCTCTGGCATTCCATAATTTGTGCTTGCACATCTCTAAAATAGATTTATATATAGCTATCAAATGGTTATTCTGGATATGCTATGATTTTAAATTTTTATCTGAATTTTATTTTAATGTACCACAAAAATAAAATTTATTGGCTTCTTTATACTAGGAAGTGTCTTATCTGATTATTCATATTCAATATTTGTGGAATACTAACGAAGGCCGCACACTCTTCAATTAATACAAATGCGTAGATTTCAAGTCACCCACACTAACCCCCAGCCCGCTCCACCCCTTGCCGCATTCCTGGAAATATTCTAGGTTGGAATGAACCAAAATCTCTAGCAGCTCAAGGGTAAAGAGTGAGCGAAACCGTATCAACTTAGAACAACACGGTCACAAACAGGGAGAGGGGAGAAATTAGAAGCCCCAAGGGGATTTACTCTGCGGCACCAAGGAGCCTAGCGTATTACTGCTTACGAGGAAGACACCGGATGGGAAGCTTAAACAGATACGGGCTCTGCTATAACTGGCCTGACGAATAATGAGAGCTGCTTTGTTCTTTGGTATCTGTCCAATGCCTCTCCTAGTTTCTAAATTCATTTAAGAGTGATTTCTGTATAGAGGATAAAAAATATTAAAGTTACAGTATTTCAATAACCCTCTTTATGTCCTACAAATCCAATGGACAGACGCACACTAAAGAGATTACAGTTTGAATACTTAATCCCAATTTGGATGTTTTTAAACAAGGCAAACCTGGCCTCAAATGCAATGCGTGCAATTTAGCTAAGTATAAAATATTAATGCACAAACATGACTATAAATATAGCCAGAGAATCCGGCAGGTGTAAACCACCTGATTCCCACCCCTGCACATTATTCTCCCCAATCAAGGGCCGGGTGAATACTGAACAAGCCCATTCCCAGGTCAAAAGTATGGCTGGCTCATGACAGACCATCTCAAAGCCTGGGCAGGGACAGCTGCTTAGAATGTAGTCACTTCAGGGGCATCTGGGGGGCTCAGTCCGTTAAACGGCCGACTTTGACTCAGGTCACGATCTCACAGTTCATGAGTTCGGGACCCCGCATCGGGCTCTGTGCGGACAGCTCAGAGCCTGGAGCCTGCTTCAGATTCTGTGTCTCCCTCTCTCTCTGTTCCTCCCCCACTCGCACTCTGTCTGTCTCTCTCTCTCTCTTAAAAATAAATAAAGATTAAAACAAAAAAAGAATGTAGTCACTTCAAAAACTAGGGCAAGGTTAGTAGTAGCTTTATTCAGATGGGGTTTGGTCTCCCAATCTCTCCTGCTTTCCTGAGATTCTCTCTGAAAAAGAACCAGTAGGGTCTCAATACTCAGGGTTGTGGTTTGTACCCAAGGCAACATGAAACAGTGTCACAAGCATGGGCTCAACAGATTGCCTGGGTTCAAATCTCTCTCCTCCACCACTTGTTAGCTTAGCCACCTTAGATAAACTGCTTCATTACTCTGTCCTCTCAGTTTCCTTGTGTGACTGAGAAAGTCATGTAAAGTTGTCAGCGTAAAGTCATAAGAGAAGTCATGATATAAAGTTATTTTGAGAATTCAGTTGGAACTAATAAATGAATTCAGTTAAGTCACAGGATACAAAATTAACATACAGAAATCAGCTGTGTTGTTATACAGTCATAATGAGCTATCAGAAAGAGGAATTAAGAAAAAAAATCCCAAATTTACTACTGCACCAAAAAGAAGAAAACAGCTAGGAATAAATTTAACAAAGGAGGTGAAAGACCTGAACTCTGGAAACTATAGGATATTGACAAGAGAAATTGAAGATGACACAAATAAATGAAAAGATAGTCCACGCTCATTAACTGAAAGAATTAATATTGTTAAAACGTCCATACTACCCAAAGCAATCTATGGATTCAATGCAAACCCTACCAAAATACCAATAACATTTTTCACACAATTAGAACAAAAAAATCCTAAAATTTGTATGGAAGCACAAAAGGCCCGGAATAACCAAAGCAATCTTGAGAGAGAAGAACAAAGCTGGAGGTATCACGCTCCCTGACTATACTACAAAACCGTGGTAATCAAAACAGGATGGTACGGCCACAAAAAAAGAGATCAATGGAACAGAATAGAGTCCAGGAATAAGTCCATCCTGATATGGTCAATCTACAACAAAGGAGGGAAAGAATACAGAATAGGGAAAAGACATTGTCTTCAATAAATGGTGTTGGGAAAACTGCCATATGCAGTTTTTGCCAAATGCAAAAGAGTAAAAATGGACCACTGTCTCATACGATGTACAAAAATTAATGCAAATGAATTAGAGATTTGAATATAAGACCCGAAAACATAAAAATCCTAAAAGAAAACATGGGCAGTAAGCTCTTTGGCATTGGTCTTGGCATTATTTGGGGGGACCAGTCTCCCCAGCAAAAGCCAAAATAAATAAATGGGACTACATGAAATCAGTGAGTTACCATAAGGGATCATTTTGTAATATATAAAAATAGTGACTCATTATGATAAATACATGAAACTAATAGGATACTGTATGCCAATTATACTTCAATAAAGAAAAAAGTAAATGAGCTCAATGAATATCTGTTGGGTGAATTAACTCCCGGGCTACGAACTCTCAAGAACACCAGCTGCAAAACAGCGGCCATATCCATGAGAGAGGACGGGATTAGTGAAATGCTCTTGGCTACTTCTAGCGCTCACCGTGCACGTATTTTGATGAATAAAATCTTACCAGACAAAATATGGAAAGAAAGAATGGAAGAAGATGGGAAGAAGGAAGAAAGGAAGTTGGGAAGGAGGAAGGGAGCAGAGAGAGCAGAGTGATGGAGCGCTCCTCGTGTCCTGGAGGAAGCTGGCAGCAATAATTGTGGTATTGTGACAAAAAGTGGGGGCTGAAATAACATACTGTTCTTTGTGGAACTCACAATCAAGACTTATTTGCATTTTATACTGAAAATGGCAATAAAATTATAAATTTCACATTTTAAGATGTCTTGTTATAAGAACTTCACAATAATAAACGCTTCTTCTCTTCCATAAGTGGAAATAAAACCCTCACAAGAACTAGAAATGCCAGTTACAGAACTCTCAAGGGTTTTGTTTCTTGCTCTGGAAACCTCAGTAATTTCATCAAAAACCAGTCCTATTAAGATATCACAATCTTATCTTCACAAAAAAACAAAAGCAAACAAACAAACAAACAAAATCCCTCATTCCTTCTATTTTGAGTTCCTCATCTAACTCTGACGCTGGCTGGCTCAAGTTCAAAAATGTGGAGATGTGTCTGACTCTTCCCACTCCTCCCTGCAATGAAATAATTGAACAATCCATCGCTACATGGGAAACCAAGACTACCAAATTCTCACCCTGACTTTATGTTTCTCTGACAAGTTTCCTTAATTTGAAATAGAAATAATCTCTGCTTGGCAGTTTGTTGCAAAGATTAGGTAAGAAAGAAATATACTGATGAAGTGGTTAGTACCTCGTATGTGCTCAAAAAGGGTCAGTATCAAAATCATTACCATTATTAGTATTTTTACTAAGCAGAGAACTGATTTTGGAAAAGTCATTTAACTTCTCTTTGCCTTTTTTTCCGTATCGTTACAGCCAGAGCTGGGACAAGATTCTCTCTAAGGTCATTTCTGGCTGTAAAATGATATCTTCATAAGGTGCCTTTTTTTTTTAAGTTTTATTTTTATTTATTTTTGAGAAAGATACAAAGAACAAGTGGGGGAGGGGCAGAGAGAGAAGGAGACAGAATCCCAAGCAGGCTCCACAGTGTCAGCGCAGAGCCCAATGTGGGGCTCAAACTCACGAACCGTGAGATCACGGAGGCATTTTCTATTTAGTAAAGCACCTTTGTGTACATTCTCTCATTCATTCTTTGCTACCCTTTGAAGAGAGGTGGTATTGTTTCCCATTTTAAAGTTAGGAAGTAGAGACTAAAAGCAGCTGAGGAAATGGTCCAAAACAATTTTTGCCAATTGGTGGAAAGTCAGGACTCAAACCTTGATTTTCTAACGCCAAAACCATGCTCTTTTCAACACATAGTGCTGCTTCTCTTCCCGAAGCTGTGTGCACATGTCCTAGGGTCCCCATTCCTTATCCCATATCACTGTTCAGACACTTGTTCATTTAGTCGTTTCTTTACTCATTCAACAAACACTTACTGAATGCCAGGCACAGAGATATATACTGAGAACACAATGGTGAGCAGAAACTATATATTCTTTTCCTCGTGGAGTTTATAGTCCAGTAAGGGAGGCAGAAGTGAATTAGATAATCATGGACATAAATGTTAGATTAAAACCATGGAAACGAGATGCATTTAGGAGTCTGAAAACATATAATAGCAAGATTTGGCCTAAATTAGAGAAGTCCGTGAATTCTTCTCTGAGGAAGTGACTATTGAGTGAGTCTCAAAGGATGAAGGATGGTGAGCGGAGTCTGCCAGACAGAATGAACAGCATATGCAAAGACCCTGGGTTAGGAGGAAGCACGGCCTATTCAAAAGGCTCAAAGAAGGGACATCTGGGTGGCTCATTCAGTTAAGTGTCCAACTCTTGATTTTGGCTCAGGTCATGGGATCAAGCCCTGAGTGAGTTTCCTCGCTGAGTGTGGAGCTTACTTAAGATTCTCTCTCTTCCTCTCCCTCTGCCCCTCTCCCGTGTGTGCACATGTGCTCTTTCTCTGTCTCTCTCTCAAAAAAAAAAAAAAAACCAACAAACTCAGAGACGACCATTGCAGGGAACACTATGAAAGGGTGGGGCAAAGCAATTCAAAATCTTGCTAGAAAGATAGACCAAAGCCAGGCCAATAAGGTCACATCAGGCTGTTTGTCTATATCTTAAGAGCAAGAAGGAGCAGAAGGGTGGCATGGTCAGATTTTAATTTTGCAAAGATCATTCCAGCAGCAGTGTCTGAAAGGTGGATAGCACAGGGCAAGAGTGGATGCAAATAGATTGGTTAGGAAGCTATTGCAGTGTTCATGTGGGAGAAGACCAGCAGAGCTGGAATGGCAGTAGAGATGGAGAGAAATTCGTGCATCCTAAAGGTATATGATAGATAGGCTAAGCCAAAAGGATATAATGGTGGGATTGTTTTGACAGGCTTCCAACTGTTCATCCTACATCTACTCTTTGTAGTTTATGAGCCATCCCATGTGCCACTGCAAAACAATCCATCCGTCCATACTGTTTTTTCTCTAAGGAATACCCATTACCCATTCTCTCTATTTTTCTTCTATTACCTAGAATTGCCTCCTGTCTGTTCTCCCTATACATACAAATAATAACCATTCTTCACTGTTCTGCTTAAGTCTTTCCTCATTCATTAATAATCATCAAATGTTTGTTGAACACCTACTATATACCAGGCATTGCTTTAAGTGGTAGAATGCAGTGATGAGTAAAAAAATTCCCTGACCTCCTGGAATTTGTGTTCTAGATTTCTTTGATCCCCCTCTGTTCTGAATATACACTTACGGGTTATGTCTCACAAGATGGTGCTTTCTTATTTTTTTTTTCTATTTGCTTATTTGTCTCAGTCTTAATCTTGCCTCCTCAAATGAAATTCACCTACTCTTTGAAAGTAAAGACCAATGTCTTAGTTGCCTCCCAAATTGTCTCACCACCACCTGCAACGTACTAAGAACATAAACGACTTAAAAAAAAATTGGTTGTAATGTAAAACAATCTTGTATTTTTAGAATTACAAAGTTCTTTCACATTCATTATATCATTAGGTTATCTCTAAATTATAAAGCATTATTAGAAAAGTGTTACAATCATTAATGCTAATATTATTACTACTGTTATAGCTCACAATGTCTACTGACTAGACTGTGAGTCTATTCTCAGTCCTGATTCTGATGGATTGAAATGATAATTATTTTATAATTGGGAATCTACACATGAGGTAACATTTCTTTGTGAGAAAATCCAGTTTCTGAAGAACAATGGATGCCCGTTGATGGTAATCTCAAGTAACACAGACATCAAAGGTATATAAATCCTCATTTATTCTTCCGGCAGGTTATAAGGAGGCAAAATTCCAAAGAAAAACCTCCAAAAAGTTGGCTCCATCTCTCTTTTAATTATAGTCCTTCTGTTGTTGAAACTGAAATTGTCACTAGTTGAGAGAGTATCAAACCCGGTTCTGAGCACA
This sequence comes from Puma concolor, assembly GCF_028749965.1. Lineage (NCBI taxonomy): Eukaryota > Metazoa > Chordata > Mammalia > Carnivora > Felidae > Puma > Puma concolor. Next base: position 73,951,795 of record NC_141674.1, on the reverse strand, counting down.
TTGCAGTCTGATGCCCCAGAGTCAGAAGGCTTTGTGATATTCTGTCTGCGATTGGTAATCTACCCTCAGTCCCCCAACCTCCAGAGAATAAGGATTAAGACAGCACCCTTTTAGACAGATTGCACTTTGTGGATTTGGGAATGACTGATTTGGGAAGAAAATCAAAATGTAATTTGTTGATAAAGAATATTTTTCCCCTTTAGAAACAAGCATTGAAATTCAGTGTGTCAATGAAGCCTTTACATTTTCTTCCATCACAACTAATATCTCCCACTGACCTGACTTGACTGAGGGCTTTGCATGGATCTTTAAGTGAGAGAAGAAAAAGCTCTAGGAATATCAGATACCACACTTCATATAAAAAACTAAGCAACATATGCTGTAAGTGGCATATTGCTTCATATTTTCTAGAGAAATATTAAGAGGTGATTATCAAGGACTTAAATAGCAACACAAAGAACCACACTAAAAGTATAAGTCCCCCCAAAGCCTATGAAAATTAATTTTAGAAGCACATGTTTTATTAAAATCTATTGTGGCATGTGTTTATTTATTTATTTATTTATTTATTTAATTTTTTTTTTTCTCAACGTTTATTTATTTTTGGGACAGAGAGAGACACAGCATGAACGGGGGAGGGGCAGAGAGAGAGGGAGACACAGAATCGGAAACAGGCTCCAGGCTCTGAGCCATCAGCCCAGAGCCCGACGCGGGGCTCGAACCCACGGACCGCGAGATCGTGACCTGGCTGAAGTCGGACGCTTAACCGACTGCTCCACCCAGGCGCCCCTATTGTGGCATGTGTTTAAAAAGTCATTTAAAATAGTGTTTAATATGTGTAATTTAACCATTTAAGCTCATTTCCAGTTTGGCATTTAAATTACTGTCTGATTATGTAATTATCATGGCCACATTTGGAGGTGTCTGCTCTTGCCCTATTCGCTAGGAATTTCTGCTGTTCTCCCTAGTTATCGATGTTGGGTCCAGTGACTGACTTTTGACCCCAGCTGAGCCAACCAGATTCTCTACTGAAGATCTGGAGTTGAATCCAAGGGAACATTTATCAGACTCTGTAGGTGTGTGGGCATACAACACAGGATCTCTTCATGTGATCTGAGAAACAGACACCCATGGGGAGGAAGAAGGAGAGAGAGGAGGAGGAGGGCAGCATGCATTCAGTATGATGAATGTTGGCCTCAGGACACTCAGCTGTCATGGGCTTTGCCCACCCCCCCTCCCCCCCCTTAGCTCTCTCCCTTCCCTGAGGATAAGGAGATGGCAACGGCCTCACTTTTCAGGTCAGAAAAATGAGACACTTGACAGAATTACAGTACTCGCTCCTGAGATCGTCTGGCAACTCCAGACATAGAGCTCCAAAGTCGGTGGCCTTCACCAGTTCTCACAGTCACAGGAAGCCTCAAAAGGGAACACACCTGAGAAAGTAGCCCCAAAATTGGGTCTCTTGAGTATAGAGAATTATTGAAAACTACATACAGAATTATTTAAAACTACATCAGAACATATCTCAATGAAAGAGTCTTTTTGGACATTTCAATAAATGTGGTTTTTTTCAGTTATATCCAAAAGACTAATGGGATGTAAACCAGGAAAATGCTTTGGGAGAAAGATTAAATATGACAAAGAGAACCCCAAAATATCATGGGGCTGAAACTCAGAAAGAATGAAGTAGAGAACAAATACAAAGACAGTAGAAATGTAGACAATAATGAAAGCAATGTTTAAAAAAAAAAGAGGTAGGTGTGTGTATATTGGTTTGGGGGAGCAAATACTGAATTTTGAAGAAAAAGTTATACTAGCATCAAACGAGATAGGATCAGAGATACCCAAAGCAAGACGTAAAAATGAAACTAACTTTCCTAGTTCAACTTTCCACTCAGAAGCTTAGCAAAAAAAAAAAGACTTTCAGGAGAGAACAGCAGGTGGGACCGAGTTTCCATTCTGAACTATCCCAAAACAATTATTGATAATTGCTTGTCCTGAATTAAATGATTTCATCCTAGAAAACCAGATGGTCCAAGCTACTCTTTTATTTGGAGGATTTAGTGAAGTTCAAACAAACTTTGCCACCACACAAAAGTTTAATAAAGTCAGAAGGAACGACTAGTACTTTCTCTCAGGCTGTCTTAGGAACCCTAATCCAACAGCTCTGGCAGGCTGGCCTTGGTGCCTGGCCCTGCTGTCTTTTTATGTTGGTCCTTGATTGCAAAATCACTCCAGCTGTTGAAGGACTGATTAACCCTTTCTCATTAGAGCAGTGCGAGAACAGCAAGGCGTCCATCTGGCCCCGCTCAGTGCTGGGTCAACTGAATCCAATCTTAGAAAGGTGTGTTCGGCCCCCAGGCATGCTCAATATGATTCCTCAAACCCACCCGGCCAAGATAGCTCCCTCTTCCTAAAGCCCCTTGTCAAACTTGAATGTGCACGTGAATCCCCTGGTGATCTTCTTAGACTGTAGATCTGATCAGCGGGTCTGGAGTGGGGCCTCAGACTCTGCATCCTAACAAGTGCCATCCCCCCGCCCACCACACTCAAGGTCTTGCCGCTCGAGACCAGACTTTGCATGGGGGAGATCATAGAGGGTTCCCAAAGACAAGCATCTGAGCAATCATGTAGGAAACTTAAGATATGCAGCAGGTAAAAGCAGGTGAGTCTAAAGCACAAATGACCATAAGATGTAGGAACTTTTGTAAAGCTTTCATATCAGCTGCTGCAACAATATCCCCAAAACAGTGACTTTCACAACATGCCAGCTGGAGGTTGAGATAATCACAGGACTTTAGACATGGACTTTATTGCCAGGGCAGATAATCATACCAAAAAGGGGAAGAGAGCCAGAAGGCATTCAAATCTCTGGACGAATATGACTTGCAATTTATTATCATGTGAAAAGCATAAGTGGCAGCAGCATTGTGATTTTTTTTTCAGGATATAGAGAAATTGATAACATCAGCGTTGAGCTATCTCCTGCCAGTGTCCCCTCCTGGCACAGTCCGGTCCACTGCTGACTTGGAGGGCCTTACTCCATCTATCAAGGGGGTCATGTGTGATTACACAAGCCAGATAGAAAGATTGCAAAAGAAGCCCGGGAGGGCAATGGGCCCCTTGCACCACAAGAGTAACGTGTGGAACAACAGACAACTACTATCCCAGAGGTAGCATTGCATCTGGTGTCCCTCCACTCCAGTTTAGAAAAGGAAAGGTCCCAGAAATGGTGATGGAGAAGCAGGCTCCAGGGAAACAGCTGGAATCCTGAGGCCCAGGTCCTCTTACCTTCATACTGATCCTTCCTATCCCTGCTGCAGCCTGGAGAGCCCCTCCTGGCCAAGAAAGGTGTCCCAGACTTATATCATTAAGAGGCTCTGCTGTCTTCAGGCGATCGCTTAGACTTTTTTTTTTTTTTTTTTTTTTTACCTTATTACCAATCTGCCTTTCTTAGCAAAGGTCATGAAATGGACAGGGGACGTCTCATCTTCGTTGTAATCCACTGTTTGAAACATTTCAATTAAGCTTCAGATCAGGCCCCAGAACTGAGGCTGTTTTAACGAGGGGAAGTAATGACCTTCTGTTGCAGGTGGTTTCTGGCACACCATCAGTTTTAATTCTTCTTGATCTTTCTGCACCCTTTGATAGCCGGGATCAAGGGTTTTCTTTATATGCTTCAAGCACATTGGAGGACTTTTAGGGACTCCACTGACATGGTTTTCATCCCTGCGTCTCAGCCAAGCTGGTTGTCACCTGCAAGTTCTCCACGCTTGTTCAATTTACCAAAGATTAAAAGACAGCTGAAAAGGCAGGGCCCGTGTGCTAAACTGTGAGTATCTGCATGTGTTCCCAAAGCAAGTGAACATCAGGAGGGTTCCGGCAAGACAGTGAGCTCACCCCTTTGATGCATGCTCCCCGGGAGGAAGGAAGCCTCTCAGAGGACACAAGAACAGCAGTGTGGGCCTGGTGGGTTTAATGGGATGCACGCTGGGGGTGTGGTATGCGTGTGCATGTGTGTGTACATGCATGTGCAAGTGTGTCTGGAATCAAGTGCGATGTGAAAGTTGCACCGGTGTCATATTGGAGGATGCTGGCCCTTGTGAAATTTCATTTCCTTAATAGTGACATGGATATTTTAAGGAAAGTAATCCTTTTGAAAAGGATTTATCACTTTTCTCATCCTGGATAAAGGCCAGGAAGGACAGATAAAATAGCTTCTTTCCTGTCAGTACTGAAGAATTTCATTCATTTTACTTATTCTTTAACAATTCTTGAACCCTACTGTGTTCCAGGCTCACTGTTGGGCGGTCACAGCCGGAGGGGGTGGTGGGGACAGGGCGGATAGCAACGAGTAGGACAAATGACTTCCGCCTCTAGTTTATAGTCTATTCTGAGAAACTTGTATTCACAAATACTTATGTAAATACATGTTTAAAGTAAGCGGGTGGATGCACTGTGCGGGAGAGGCAGAGGTGTGTGAGGAGAGCCAGCCTAGTCTCATTGGTTGCATTTTGGTACATGTTCCTGGGGGAAGAGTGAGGTTGTCACTTAGCATCATGGTGATGAGTCAGGGCTTAGAATAAAGACGAAGGCATTCTCACCAAGCCAAGGCTGTTAGCGGGTGCTTGTGGGTGCGGATGTCAGCAAGAAACAGCGGAAATCACAGCGAAATATCCATGCACTTGAAGAAAAAAAGACCACTTTATTGACACGCAAAGAGCTGTACATATTTAATGTATACGATTCGATGAGTTTGAGGATGAGATTACACCTGTGAAAGCGTCACCACCAACAAGGCCGTAGACATACCCATTACCTCCCAAAGTTTCCTCCCACTCCCTTTCATTATCATCATTATTATTATCGCTTTGTACATGCGTGTGGCAAGAGCGCCTAATGGAACATCTCCCCTCTTAGCAAATCTTAAGTGTACAACACAGTATTGTTAGCTCTCCATTCTACCCTCTGCTTCTGTGATTTGAGATCCCACCTGTAAATGAGCTCGTACGCACTTCCGTGACCTGCGAGGTAGAATAACCTGGTAGCCAAATGCTCAGACTCTGGAGCCAGAGTACCTGGTGCACTCCCTAGCTTGGTCACTCACTCACTGTGATCTTGTGCAAGGTGCTTAGCCTCCGTGTGCCTGTTTTCCCAAATGGAAAAATGGAACTGCGAGGAATACAGACCTCGCGGGGTTCGTCTGAGGATTAAATGAATGAACAAGTGAAAGTGTTTGCTGTTATTATGAGAGGGCCATCAGAACTGTCCCTCCCTCAAGGTCCGCTAAGCAGGGGTGGTGAAGCCCTGTGGGGCCAGCAGCTGTGCTGAGACGGCCCCCGTCCCCCGGCCAGGGGGCACACCCTGTCTGCTGCCAGCCCTCAGCGCGTTCCCCTCTCCTGTAACGAGGGCCGGGCCGTGTTCCCACCAGGATGCTGGGAATGGAATGGATCATTTGAAAGAAATGGCTCCTGGTGCCTTTTCATTCCTTAAGCTGTTCTCACTTGCAACCAGACGGTTTATCAGGAAGGGTATCAGCAAACACTGTGTGCTTTACTGCCGTTAGACGGCGCGGCATTGAATTGAAAAAGCCTTAAAAATGGCCATCAATCATTTGATATACGTAGCCAGTGATCTATATTGATACGGCTCCAGCTACCGTCTGAAATGGTTTGTCTTTCATTTTACCCTTTATATGAGGGTTATTACACTGCACACCACTTACAACAGACATGGTTATTATGGACAATTGGTTACAGTGGACAAAAACTGATTTCCCAAACCAAACATATTAAATCCAATACATTTTTCATAGGTTATAACCGACAGAAACCTTGGTTTCGGCTGACATTTTCTGGGGACTTTAATGACATTACTGTAGGACTCCAAAGAGGGAAAGGAAGGATGGCAGCTATCAAAATGAGGCCAGGGAACACCAGAGGTTTCATTTCCGACAAAATAATTATCCACGGGTGGGAAGCTGTTTCGGACTTAACCCCCCAAGCGCCCCTGCCCAGGTGGCCAGTTGTCTGTTAGCAGGTTGCTCTGCACAGCCCCGCCCCAGCCATGGGCCCCAAGATGCTGGCTGCGAGGCTGAGCCACGAAAACGTTCAGCTTGTCCAACGCAGGCCTCCTTGCCGGAAGACAACTGGGCCACAACAGGTCACGTCTTGTCCGTGAGGTTTCCTGGAGCAAGGAGCACTTTTTTTTTCTTCATATACTCAGGCCAACAGACCCCCTTAAAGGAGTTTTTAAGAGGTTAAAGAGGGGCAGGAGGACAGACCTAATGCCCTTTGGAATCCGTGCCTTAAAGTCTCTGTTTCTTCTTAAGCCTGAGGTCACAGGAAATGCACGTAAAACATCAGATTGGGCAATAAATACCACAACTCAGCACACACCAGCCAGTAAACTTTCTTTCCTGGGACCCTTTACTTGCCCCTCAGAGATTTGGGGTCAGGGGTCAGCAAAGTTTACTCGTCGTCAGAATGCTAAGGTGACTTCGTTCTGCACGGTGTCCGCTCACCCTTTACCCCCAACCCGCTCCTGTCTCGCCTGTCTGCTCTCCCCATCCAAGGGAGAAAACAGGCTATGGTATTGAGGAGTGGAGTAGAAAAAGTGACACTTTGGGCACTTTGGTCACTCAGAATGAACAGCATCAGCTTTGGAGTCGATCAAATGTGCGTTCCACCCGGGTGGCTGAGTCCATTGGGTGCCCAGTGCTTGATCTCAGCTCAGGTCTTGATCCCAGGGTCGTGAGATCGAGCCCCGTGTTGGGCTCCATGCTGAGTGTGGAGCCTGCTTAAGAGCCTCTCTCTCCCTCTGCCCCTCTCTCCCACTCGCTCTTTCTAAAAATAATAAATAAATAACATTCTTAAAAAAATTTAAAAAACCAAATGTGCCCTCCAATCCTTCTTCTACCTATTACCATGTCACCCTGAGCAAGTTTCTCAACCTCATGGAGCCTCATTTTCTCTTCTGAAAATTGGATGACGATGCCTACATCACATGATGTGAGACTACTCTGAGGCATCACACATGAAGCCATCTAGAAAGTTCTGGCACAGAGTTGGCCCCCCTGAGTATTTGGGGCCCTTCCTCCGGGCTCCCAGAACATGCTCACTCCTCCAGTTCACCCTGTGTTATCACTTAGCTTGTCCCTCTACCCACCCCCACACGTACAACCAGTCCTATAAAGACCAGTGTTACAGGTGCCAGGGGCAGAGCGGGTGCCTGTTAAAGGTTTGCTGTTCCCCACTTAGGTTCCTTCCTGCAGAGGTGGTTAAGATCTTCTCTTCAAAGATTCTGTCTTGGGGGTTTTATTTCCGGGATTTGAACCTGATATTTCCTACTTTCAAAATGAAGCCTGTAGCTCTCGGTTCTGAATTCTTTCTTCACTTGTTCTATGCTCTCTCCAGCTCCACCTGGGGGAGGCTCATCATCTGTCTCCTCTAGAGCCTCAGACCATATCAAGTTTAAACTGCCCACTTGCCCCCTTCTCAAGCACCCAGGCCCTGCTTATCAGATGCCAGAAGGGGCCTCTATAAATGCAGCGCAGGGTCCCTGAAAGAGCGGGTCCCCGCAGGCAGAGCACCAAGCCTAATCCCTACACGTGTGTTGTCAGCCCATTGCCTTAAACTCGTTCAGCTTCATTTCCTTGCCTGTAAAATGCCCTGCTCTCCCTGCCGAATCTCTGGGATCCAGTGACAGAACACAGGGGAAACGACTTTGAAAACTGCAGAGAACTGCACAGGGATTTTAAGACAAAATTACACTTCCCCTTTAAGGGTGCTATTCGAATTCTTCACTGCTCGAGTGACTCTTAGACCAAATGATCTATCAAGGTCATTCCTACATGACTGCAAAGCAGCAGAGTGGCAGTTTCTCATTACCGGAGCCTGGCCCCTCTCCTTAGGCCCACTGCCTGGGATCGCGCACCCAAATGGCCTCAGACCTCACAAGTTCCATCCTGGAGAAGACAAGCCCGGACACAGCTGAATATCTAGTTCCACTCCTCCTGCATCACCAAATTCAACAAAGTGACTTCCTTAAATAATTCACTCCCACCCTCCTCGCCTGAAAGAGGTTTGTTCTCTGGGGAAAGACAATTCTGTGGGCCATTGCTAGGGAGGTGCTGATCTAACACCTCCCCCACATGAAACCCTTCCCACCTCCTCCGGAGCCCCCCATCCCTCTCCACGGCTCTGAAAGTCAGCAGAAATGAGAGGGCATGAGTTAAAAATGACCTTTTCACCTCTGTCATAACATACCTGTTATCAAACATAAACTTTAAACATTTCTAGCTTGATCATTATTAAGAATGTACCAGTTGGGACTCCTGAGTGAGTCAGTCGGTTAAGCGTCCAACTTCAGCTTAGGTCATGATCTCACGGTTTGTGGGTTCAAGCCCCTCATCTGGCTCTGTGCTGACAGCTCAGAGCCTGGAGCCTGCTTTGGATTCTGTGTTTCCCTCTCTCTCTGCCCCTCCCTAGCCTGCACTCCGTCTCTCTCTCAAAAATAAATAAACATAAAAAAAAAAAAAAGTCCCAATTTGTGTGACATTTGCAAACACATTCCGAAGGAATGCCAACACTGAGTTTGTAGACATGTTCACTGGCCCTTCCCACTTCTGCAACTTTTCCCGTGGGAGGCAGGAGAACAGAATGGAAAGTGAAGAACTATTCTGCAGCAACATTTCTGGGTTCTAATCCCAGCTCTGCCCCTGACTTGCTGGGTAAACTTGAGAAAGTTACATGCTTCTCTGTGCCTCAGTTTCCTCATCCGTAAAATGGGAATTATAACAATAATAATAGAACCTTCTTCAAAGAGTTGCTTTGACAATTACAAAGACTTAATCCAGGGGTGCCTGGGTGGGTCAGTCGATGGAGTGTCTGACTTGGGCTCAGGTCATGATCTCACGGTTTGTGGCTTCGAGCCCCGCATCAGGCTCTGTGCTGACAGCTCAGAGCCTGGAGCCTGCTTCGGATTCTGCGCCTCCTTCTCTCTCTGCCCCTACCCTGCTCGCTCGCTCGCTCTTTCTCTCTCTCTCCCTCAAAAATAAATAAAACATTTAAAAAATTATTTTAAAAAAAGACTTAATCCATGTAAAGCATTTAGGACAGTGCCTGACACATAGTACATGTTTAATAGAGGTTAATTATTATTATGATTTGGAGAGAATAATCATTCCTTGTTGGGGCCTGGTAAAAATTAAATGAGTCAGCTGCATAGAAAGTAGTTTCCAATATTCTTGGCAAACCGTATCCAGTCCATGCAAGCCCCTCCCTGGACTGCTCTGCCCCTAACTGTGCCCGTGAAATTCCCTTCCAGCCAAAGCCCCAACTGGAGCTCCATGCTCCCCTTCCAAGAAGCCTTTCCTGATTAGCACAGCCTAAAGAGGGCTTTCTCTCTCCTGACTCTGCCGTTCACACATGTGACATGATATTTGTGCACACACCATCTCTCCAATCTAACTAGAAGCTCATAGAGGGCAAGGTGTGGATTCAAGTTTTAGGACACTTACCCCTCATAAGTCCTCGGGCAGATATCTGTGGATTTCTTAGATAAATGAAAGAATGTTCCAGTGGAACTGTGAATTCTTAACGAAAAGACAGTATTAGTGGGCGGAACTTTTTTCTTCAAGCTGATTCCTGTCGAGCCTCTGCCCATTTGGGTGGACACGGTCTCCTTTTCTTTGGGCTGGAGAGCATGAGGGACCTCAGCTTGAACCATTTTTGAAGAAAGCAGAGAACAAACAAAATAAAATACAAGGGATCTATCCTTTTCAGGATGTGGAAACATTAGCACAGAATGAGTTATTTAAGAAAAAAACAGGGAGTTTTTTAGGGTGAGAATGTAAAAGAAATCAGAAAATTGTTTCTTTTGGTGAATGAGGAGAAACTAGTTCTAGCCCTTGGGCTTATAAAAGAACTCCTTCAGCCAGTAACTCTCCTGTTTAGGGAGAAGGCTCACTACTATTTTTTGCCTTCATTTTCAAGCCACTCTTTTGCAGGGAGGGAGCGGGGGTCACAGCTGGTTTGTAAACTGGTCAGGACCCCGAGCTTGGTCTTTGTGCCTCTTCCCAGCTCTGCCCGCTGAGGCCGTTCTTGGCCACACTATGGACAGCAGAAGGAAACTGGCAAAGCTCGAGCCAGTTCAGTTCATGGACAATAATTATGGGCCTAGGTTTGAGGGAGACTAGGCTTGAGCAAGGCTTCTGGCTAAAACCAGGCTTCTGTCCTGTGGATTTCATCTCACCCCAGTTATCTCTTCTTTTGCCGTTCTCTCTCTCACACACACCTTCCCCTACAGTCACTGTGGAGAACTGAGACTTTGTATTTCCCCAAATGTATCCTCTGGACCGGGATGGCCTTGAGCATTTCCCATTACAGACTGCTGGCCTTTCTGGGCCCCCACCTATCCAGGTGGGATCTTCCTAAGAAAGAGGCTTAGGGATGGGATTCTGCTCAAGGCCATTTTCAGCTACTTGTGAAACTCCGTCTCTAGGGAATCCCCTATAATTTGGGTGCACGGAGTCATATTTTCATTGGGTATTTCTGGTCTTTTCTGTGCACGTTGCACATGGTGACCCCTCGCACACCTATTCCCCAATGTTTGACGAATGAACGAATGATTGTTCTCCCTAAATAGATCAGTGGCAGTCTTCTCAAAACACAGGGGCTGGGCTCAGTTATTAGTCTCCACTGCCTGCACCCAGACCAAGCTGAGCCCCAGAGAGCCCTCGTTCCATGGGTGGGACGGATAAGGGGTGGATTTGCTCACACAGAGGCAGCCCTTCCTGTCTAGTGAACCCCAGGCCCAAAGGGCTACCCAGCAAGTACTAATGACACCCGTGCCAATGCCATTCTTCTGCCACCTCCAAACGCTACCCTGTCACCCCGGAGCATCGGTGTCAGCTGCAGGGGCCAGGGGTGTACAGAAACCGAGGCAGAGACAGAAGCTCTCCCTTTGCTTTCTCTGGGTATCAATGAGTGGCAGAGGCTAGGCATAGAATTCCCCTTTGCTCTAAGCATCGGACCGTACTTTGTCCCAAACAACTTTTAGCCGCTCCACCTTCTGCTGAAAATCTGGCCAGGAATTCTAGCCCTGGAGTTTACCACATAAATTCCCCAGGGCTTCGGCAGAGACCCCACAGGAGGCTGGAAATGCAGAGTGAGAATTACTTAGTGGAACAGATCAGACTACTCAGTTTTGCCAGTTGAAGGGCATGGGAATGAGCGATCTACCTTTACACAGTTGTAGTTACTGACTTAGTAATGCATTATTTAAGTGTTCCATAATTTAAAAACTTCCTTGCTTTGAAAGTGGTAAGAATTTCCAGTTAAAGACAATCATTGTAATCCCAACACCCACTCTGTTCCTAATTAGCTCTGTAATTAAATTACCAATTAAAGAGACCTGAAGAAACTCTTCCTTGGATAAAGTAAAATGTCCTTAGTTATGATGTTGTATTCTGGACGAACAGAAGCAGAAATATATATACATGCACGCTGACACACAAGAAATTAAATATATATGTACCCATCTATAAATGTCATCTTTTCATAGACTTTTCCGTACTAGAGATTCACACTCAAGCTACACGCCAGAGTTGTGACTCTCCTTGGTTTTTTTAAGAGGGTGGATGAGAGAGAAGAGGGACGAAGCAAGACAACTTTAGTGGTCCAAACTTGCCTCATGAAAATAATGATATTGATCAAACTTATAGGGCTTGATTCAAAAGGGAATTGTTTGGGCTACTTCCAAATGAGAGCAATATAATTTTTTTAAAAGACACATAAGATGTAATGCTATCATCTAAAGGGCTAACTTTTGCTACCTATTAACCCTGGTCTCTCTCACATAAAAAGCAGTTAGGAGGGTCTATGAGACATAAGACTTATTTAGAGGAGTCCGTGTGTATTGTGCCTTAGTGGGGTCTGAGGAAAGCTTCAGGTGGCTTTCATGTTTTCCTGATGCATAACACAGAGAGGAAATACAGACTGCTATGAACAAGGAGGAAAGAAACTTTCCTTTTTTTTTCTCTCTAATTACATTTTACAAAATTTACCATTTTTCCCTGAGGGTACAGAATCACTCGTGTGTTAATTAAGTTCACATCTGTACATACCAAGTCAGGATTCCAAAAAGAAGGAGAAGGAGAAGGAGAGGAAGAAAAGGAGGGGGAAGAAGAAGCAGGGGGAGGGAAAAGGGGAAAGGAAAGGAAAGGAAAGGAAAGGAAAGGAAAGGAAAGGAAAGGAAAGGAAAGGAAAGGAAAGGAAAGGAAAGGAAAGGAAAGGAAAGGAAAGGAAAGGAAAAAGGAAAGAGAAGAGAAGAAAGAAGAAAAGAAAAGAGAAAAGAAAAAAAGAAAAGAAAAGAAAAGGAAAGAAAAGGAAAGAAAAAGTTCTCTTGTTGGGGTTGCCCATGGCATAAATGAAGTTATACACTGCCTTACTATTCTGAATGTGCCAAGTAAATCGCTTCTTAATTATTGGGAGTTTAATTCATTTCCCCAACTCTCCTCAGCCTCCCCCCTGCCCACTGCCTCTCCCAAGTTATCCTACATATCTGTGCATGGCAGTGCATTACTTTTTCAGTCTTGAAGCTAGATTTTGTGTTGTATACTTCAATCAGGGAGAAAGGAATTTAGCACAAACATTCCAAAGGAAATTCTAGTAGGGCGATGAAACTTCGGGTGGAAATTTCTATCTCAAAGGGACATGAGTTTGGGAAAGTTCTTATTAAGCAGCAATTTTCCATGGACTAACACTGAACTCTTGTCGCTGCTATGGTAAGCGTAACAGCCACGTTTGTAAATATCCTTTGTGTATCTATGCATCTGTAATTTGGAATGAATCCTACAGATGGAATCCTGACATCTACTGGGCACTTGCTACTTTAGGGTCGGTGAATAACATGACAAAGTAAAAATGATTGCACTTCTTCCCTCAACAAAACAAAACAAAAAACAGCTTCCAGGTAGGTCTTGGCATTTTCCCTGTGAAAATTCTAAAAAGCCCAAAAGAGGATATAGAAGAATAATGCAGCCATTCATAGTTTGTAGCTAAAACATAGACACAATTTCCAGCAGCCGGCACTTGCCTCCACTGTTCTCACAAGTGATGGAGGACTGTGGCTTCCATTTCACAAACGAGGAACCTGAAACTATCGGTAACTTCCATTAACAGTCACAGAGAGTGATGGGCTGTCAGGCCACACCCAAAGATAAGAGCAAAACCAAGATCTGAACCCCAAACCTGATCATCTTAACTCTGAGAAACTTATTAAACTTATTAAAGCCATTCAGACGGAGTTTGCTCAAGTTCTAGAAAGTCAGCCTCTCGTCACATCAAAGACATGTGATGTTCTGTTTTTGGCTGAGAAAGCTGTACCCTATATCACACAGCTCTGCAGCAGGACCTCTTTCTACTAAACACGCTCGCTTCCCACATGAGCTGCCATATGTCTTACCCTTCATAAGAAGTTGGGTGTGAATCCATTTTTATTTTAGCAAGGACTCTGCTTCTGTTCGTCATTAATCTTCCCCCTTTGTCTCATCCCTCATCTCTTGCCAAATGACTTTTCAAGTACTCACTGAACTTATTTTAAAGGACAAAGTATTCCTATACTCCCTCTGTGAAGAGATGCCATGGGAAACGAAGAAAATGGCTGGAGGACTTTGTTTCATGAAGGATTTGTGGACAGGCTTTCCACATTTTAGTAAATGCCCTTCACTAAAGGGAACCTGTTAGAGGTGTTTAGTAAATTTATCTAGTGGTCTTTAAGTAGACGCTGGTACAGGTGACTCTCAAACTTCAGGATCCTTATAGAATCCCGGGCCCCGTCCCTATGGGGCCCATTCCTTCCTGAGCCCAGGAATCTGTATTTTTGAAAGCTCTTGGTGTCATCCTGATGCCTGGGGTCCTTAGACCACACCTTGAAGAACACTGATCCAGTCAATGTTTATCCACATCTCAAAGATAATTTACAGCCTTGGGCTCAGGCAGGGCCTGGTTCAGGACACTGGAATGTTAAGAGGTCAGGGCCAAAGGGCTTGGCTGACACAGGGGGTCTGAGATGTCAAAGGTCACTGGCCCACTTCTTTTCTGAGTCCAAGGAGTAACTTAGCTTTTCTTGTTTCCGTGAGTTCCAAACTCACCCATTAGCAAAATAAAGAGCAGCCTGTTCAAATTCTTTCTGTGAATCTTTCCTGGGTTCCTTAGGAGCCAAAGGCCTGTGTTCTCCCAGGGGCTGGCTTTCTCTTTGTATGGCTGTGTTTCCTTCTTCCCTGGACTGTCAGGACTGAGCTTAGACAGAGCAGTTTTCTTGTTCCGAATCACATTTTTCATGTGTACCATAACTAATCTGGACTTTGAAAATCAAAATGGGGCGCACAACATGTGATCAGAATGCAATTTTTTTTTTCAATAACCGGAGCTCTTTAATAGTTGGCTTTTGCTTAATAACCTAAGACACGGATCCACAAGGATCACTCTTTCTGCCCCATTCAATTCACACACAGAGCAGAATTCACACAACCCGGATTTAATTTTTTTCATATAAATAATTAATTCTACATTTAAAAACACGTTAAGATGTTTTATTTCTTAATCAGCTAATTTGACTGGGAAACAAAGATGCCTTTTATTCACATTCTCTTTTGAGTCGTGTTACTGTAGTAAAAGTTCCCCACAAGATTTGGCCCTGCGCTCACAAGTTTCGAGGGTGCCAATTAGTTTCCAGAGTCGCTATTTGACAAAAATGCTTCTCACTTTTAAAAAATGTAATTGAATGTCTGTTCATCACAGAGTTTCTTGTGTTCAAGCCCAGGGTGTTAAACATTTTTCGGGTTGACTTGGGTCAGCTTTGAAAAATTTCAGACAGTGAAACTTGAGAAGGGACCGTATGCTATAGTGTGTCCCTCACATCCCGTTAAGTATTAAGTGGATATTTAAATGGTCTTGTTATACCTCGAGACCGCCTTAAAGTGAGCCATATAGTTTATAAGACTATTAATTAAATGAGAGGATTGCATGGGATGCACATGCATTTTCAAAATCATTCCCATCGGCCCAGAGTCGCACTTTAATTTTCAGACTAATTAAAGTAACACACGGAACCACAAAGCGTGGATAGCTGCGTCTCTGCGTAGAGGCTAACCCTGATGAAAGTGGCATGGGGAATTTTTCTTTTTAAAGCAAGGAAAAAGGAGTAGGAGAAGAAAGAATTTGTCTGAGTGGCCCTGACTCCATTCCATTCATGGCTTCCTATTTGTTCCACTCCTGGATCAAGTTTTTAGTTTAACAAGACTGCATTTTGGGGGAGTTTTCAACCCCATCTGTTTGGGGCCAGAGTGTGCCCCACCTGGTGGTGCAATTGAGTTCTGAATTAACTGAGCTTTATTTCAGTACAATAGAGCGATTGTTGAGTTGCTTTTAAGCACCAGGATTCTTGGAATCTGATGGGCAAAAAATAAATAAATAAGTAAATCAGACTGCAACGTGCAGCTCTCTGGGCTGCTAATTGCATTTGACCCATTATCCTCCACAGTCCCGGTTCAAACTTTGACACAGCTGACTTGGAGTTTGAAATGTAAATGCGAGGGCCGCCCTTGCAGGTTATCACACTGCGGAATGTCTGTTCCTGGAACACTCTCCAAGGTCTGGAAAAGAGAAGAGAAAGATATAAGCAATTATCCCAGGACTGTGCGGCTGCTGGCATTGGGGGCTGGCGGACACGGCCCTGGGCCCCTTCTCCCTCCAACACCACGCAGGGCGAGGAGCCGGACAGAGGGAGTAGGGCTGCCCAAGAGAGAAGCAGCAGACACATCACAGGCCCCTGTGTTGCTTGCACCCAGGGAGACAGGGACTGAGGGGAATCTCCCTTCCCGGCTCCCACACCCCACCCTTAAAGAGTGCGTTGCACTGGAGTGATAGTTAGCAGCCCCCTCTCTGCCTCTCCAGCTTTATCCTGAGCGCGGTGCTGGGCCTTGCCACCCATAAAGCCTCTTTGAAAAGAGCACAGCATTTATAAAGCTCCTCTTTCTTTACAAAGGAAAGCGCCTCTACTCCTGGGAAGCTCATCCAAAAGCAATAGCTTGCGCTGCTCCCCAGCCTGGATCTAACACAGGATGTGAGCCTTCACCTTCATCTCCGCTCCCCTGGAACCAGCTCTCTCTCCGAGGGGGGGCAATCCTGAGTTGATTTCGCAGTGACTTTAAAAACAGGGCCAGGCCAGTGCTTCTAAGGGATGGATTTGGGCCCTGAGAGGAGACGGGGGAGAAGGATGGAGAGGGCCGATGGGGGAAAGTTGATTTCCAAGTCAGGAAGGACGCTCGGAGTTCAGAGGTGATGGCAGCTGGGAGGAGGAATTGGATCCAAGCCCCAGCTCCCCAGGCTGGAAGGAAAACAGGTCCTGAAAAAGATGGAGGGCCCCCAGGGAGCAGGGCTGCGGCCACAGAGCCACCTGAGTAGGCCCGCTCTGGGCCGGAGTCTGCCATAGCACTGGGAGCTGCACCCAAGGCAGCAGGCTAGAGACGGGTGTCATTCAGGGTGGCAGCCACATGCAGATCCCGGCTTTGCTACCTTACTGGCTGTACGACCTTGGCCAAGTTGTAGAACCCTGCTGCCTCAGTTTACCAAATGCTTAAATGGATGCAGTAATAAACAGTCACTACCCGGTAGCGTTACGGTGAGGACTCCAGCGTGAAAGCTTGCTGCGCTGTAGGTGTTTGTTAAGTTCCAAGTAGTACTACCATTGGAACCAAGGTCACGCCTCATGCCGCTTGCTGAGGAGAGCTCAGGGTGTCCCAAAGACAAGCACAAGCACAACAGTGTCAATGCAGCACACTTCTAGAGGGCCCGGACTCCCGGCAGGCTGGGCTCCAGGCTTGACAGAGCTCACCAGCGGGTGTCGGAGAAGAGTGCCAGGCTCCTCAAAGCCCCGTTGAACTTGAGCCTTGCAGAGCTCGCCACCCTGCCTCTCTGAGGTGCATGCCCCGCTCCGTGCCAAGGCGACAACGTCTCCAGGCCAGGCAGGGGAGGTTTCCCTGCCCACCCCTGAACTTACCCCCCTCACCCCCGCCCCTACCGCCCCCCCCCAACACCAGACTGCAAATCCAGCCTAACCCTGCCACTTGCCGCATTTGACCTGGTTTCTCTTCTCAGTGGGAAATCAGAAGAGGGTGCTTTGTAAGAGTTTAATTATAGCTCCTGTGTGTATTAAAAGGAGGGTAAGGCCCCCCACTTTGGCAGTACTACAAGAGACCTCCCACCCATGTTCTCGGCTCAGAGATGGAGAGATGTACTGTGTTTGGGGCCAGGTCTACACTGCACCTGGATCCCTATATTTGCCAGTAAATAGAAGCACATGGAGTTATTAATTAGCATTTATGAGCTCATTAGCACTCATAAGTAATGTCAACACAAGATGATGAACTAAGCTGGATTGTTTGGGTAGGGGAGGTGAGGGAGAAAACTTCTCCCTCCACTTGGACTCATAGAAATGTTACTTCCCTAGAATCGACCCCCACCTAGAAGTCGGCAGAAATGAACACAAATACACAGGGCAAGACAGTAAATTCCCAGTATATGAGGGTGGCCTCTTCAGAGTTTCTGGTTCCCATTACTAATCTATTTCATATTGAATGGATTTGAGACTCAGTTTAAAGAAAACATACAGTAGCAATATCGCCACCCAGGGTGACCATATGTGATTCTTTTTCATGAAATTGTTAAGGTGAAAGGAAACTCAGAGATCATTACCTCATCCCACCACGCTTCAGGTAAGGAAACCCAGGTTCTAAAGTTGATAACAAAACTGGGTCTGGAACCACCACATCTCTACCTCTTTGTCTATAACTCAAAATGGATAAAAATGACCCCTCAGATTTGGGGACTAAAAGTCCATGTGTGTCCAATGTGATCACTGTGTTTAAACGGTCCTTCTCTCCACCAGGAAGGCTGGCGGGCTTTATTCATTCCGATATCTTTTGGGAACCAAGCAGCACGCACTTCCCTTTTGGGTCCGTCTTTGAGCCCAGCTCAACAGGAATCAATGGCAGCTGATGTCTGTACTCTGGTCCCTTCCGGGCAAGGCAACCAAGTGAACCACTGTGGGAACCACCCAGCTTCTAATGGAAACAGGATGGAAATTATTCTGGGCTTAAAGCTTCCAATTTACTAGGGACTGAAAGGGGCTTTTGCAGAGAAGTGAGCAGCAATTGTGTGAAGGAGGGGACAGAGAGGGACTTTCACCTCCAGTTCCTCCAGCCGTTCGGAAATCTGACCATTTTGATGCAGATCGACATTTGAATTAAATTTAATAGTAGTTTCAATAGGTTGAAAAGAAACCCATTTTTTAAAGCTTCTCCCACATTCCAATGACACTAGGTATTTTGCTTACTAAAAGCTACTCACAAACGGATGGTCCCACAGCGTCAATTGTAGCACTCACTTCTTGTCGTCGTCTTACATACAGTCTTGGCTGTATTAAACTGTTGTCTGGTTTCTAAAGGGTACCCTGTATCTCTCAATTATGATTCGTGATTTCACACTGGATTTTCAGTCGCAGACCATCACAGCCAGTCAGCCCTGAATCTCTGTGCATAGTACATAGATGATACCTCGGGCTATGTGGGGGACAAGTTTGGCATTAGATCTATGTAGACTACATGGGAAATGAGGAAAGACCAAGTGCTGACCCAGGATACAAATGGCTCAGTTCTTAGAGGTTTCTATGGATCCCTAATTTGGAACAGCTGGCCCAAGTGGGACATCTTTGGTGACATAATTTTTCAATAATACCACACTTCTGCAAACAAGCAGGGTTTTCATGCTGGGTAGACTGGCTTTAGCTCTTAATCTCATTGTTGATTATTCAATCATTTTGTGTTCTATATGATTATTAGCGAATGAAACAAGGAAGAAGCCAAAGGTGACCTCTACCTCATATTGAATTCATGTACATAGAACATTGAGTTCTACCTGGAATTCAGTGTTGACTGTTAACCTCGGTCAGGAGCTTTTTGGCAAAGTAGTTCACATGTCTCCTTGTTTCCGGCCACGTGATGGTCCTCCTTGACATTTTCCCTTCTTTACCTATCAGTTCATCACTGGACATAATATTGTCTGATCATTAAAGTTCATTGCCTTCTGTACGCTCCCTTGGGATGCTGAAATCTTAGGTTTTGTGATTAGAACTGGGTGGTAATCTCATGTGGATTCTCTGTCTTCAGAAAGATCATCAGTGAGTTTTACTGACTCGACAAATGGGCGCAGTAATAAACAGTCACTACCCAGTAGCGTTATGGTGAGGACTCCAGTGTGAAAGCCTGCTGCGTTGTAGGTGTTTGTTAAGTTCCAAGTACTACTACCATTGGAACCAAGGTCACGCCTTGTAGCCAGCATCCACGTAGACTTTCCAAGCATCAATAACGTACAGGAGCTTCTGGATGGCTATCTCGAAGAACCAATGTTCTTTTGGAACTCTGACCCATTATCAATCACTGACTTCCCCTGCCATGCCTTTGAGTACTGCTGTTTCGAATAGTTAGAGGGAGGGGGGTTGGGCAGGATGAGGCAATTTTCTGCAATATAGAAAAGCTGAAAAGAATCAGCAACTTCAATGCTACCGTCCCTACCAACAGATAGTGACCTCAAGGCTGTCTTTGCAGCAACCAGATTCACTAGTATCTGCCAGAACTGAGACCTCCTGTTGATGTAAAACGCTTTTGTAAGGTGTCATGTATGGTGGCCAAAAGATACACAAGCAGCTGCATTTCAGTGGAATGAGAGGCGGCTGCAAGCAGGAGACTGAAGACAAAAGACAGACAGACAGACAGACACATCAGAACCCCATTCCCCACTGAAACCTGTCAATGGGCTTCACATCATCCACAGGATAAACTTGATACTCCTCAACATAGACTATAAGAGGCTTCATTTTTTGACCCCTGCTTCCCCTGACCTTGCCCTGCACCATTGATCTGCCTGGAAGATTCTTCCACAGCACCCTGGTCTCCCTTTCTTATTGGATAAGACTAATCTCAGGCATCAACCCCTCCTGGAAACTGCATTACCGTCTTTCCTCTCTGACCACTAGGTGGGATAAGGCATCCTTCCTCTATACTCCCTTCTACCACTCCATTTACCACAGTATTTATAATCGTTAAGTATCTTTTTCCTCCATTTGACTGTGATTTTCTCAAGGGCGAGAGCCATGCCTTATTCATTTTCTTATTCTCTGTACCAAGAACAAAGCCTAAGACATGGTAGGAGTGTAATAAATGTTCAATGGATGAATAATAGGCTCCAAATAATAGGAAATGGCTATGGAGAGATGATAAATGCCATCCAGAAGTCTGACCTGCTATATCAGAAATGGAAGCACTAACTTTGAGCCAAATGATCAGACAAAGAAGCTGAGCCCATAAGAGCAGCAGTGTCTATCCCCTCCAGCCCCAGCCCTGCAGACACGGCCCAGATGGCTCTCTCTGGGGCAAACTCTATCAGTAGTTGGTTGATACCATTATCCCCCTCCTTTAATGACCATTTTCGACTCCCTTCATCCTCAGCTAGCTCCTCTTCTGGTCGGGATGACTTACCTCATGGAATGTCCCAGACCTTCATCCTTGAAGGATCTGAGCCTCTGAGTCTCCTCACAGGCCATGGTTGCCGTATTTTCCATTTACTACCAAAACTGGGTAAGAGAATACCTAAAGATGCCTACGTGGTTCACCTGGGTGGTAAACATAGGTCCCCTCCCCTGCCCGCCCTGATGTAGAAGAGCAGCCCTACCTCCTCTCTGTCAGGGTCAAATCCTGCCGCTAAGATGATGGTCTCCTAGCACAGGGAGTCCAAAGTGTCCTACCAGGAGCCAGAATTTAGAGTCCAGTGGGACTTTTGCTATGTCCTCAGATGGAAGCTTCCTGCTTTTGGAAATCAAGACCTCGAAGCCTGCAGAGCCAAGAGCTATGGGGAAGGGAAGTACCAAGCCTTCCAGGGGGTCACTGGGAGTAGCGATAAGCAGAGCCACACCTACTTTCACCCCTTGGATCCTGGACCCATGTGTCCTTCCTACTGGGGCACGGCTCCTTATAATGGTTGTTGATTTAGAAAGTACACTGCCTCCTAGAAGATAGTTCCTGATCCTCATAGATACCCTCCCCAAACCTATGCTACAGTGTTGCCTTCAACAGGCCATTCCATCACTCCAGCAGATGGCTTTATCTAGGTAGTGCTATATGAGATAGGATGAGTGTATCCCATTGCTGTGTCCCCTCGGGTGCACCTCCCTTGCCATAAAGTGGGTCCCATGTGTGACATGATGCGATGCAGGACACCTGTTGATCTATCAAATACTCCAAGCCCTCACTTCCAGTGGTACAAGCTGAGGCTCTGCAGACAGAAAAGACAAACCCCGGAATACAATTTTTTCAAGTTAAAATGGATTTCTGCCCCTCCTAACGCTGTAGCTAACTTGCAACCAAGTGGATGATTGGTGATCTCAAAGGATAATGCCATATTCGGAATTATTCCCTGTTGGTTGACAGATCGCACATTTGGTAGCAGCAATAGCTATATTAGTTTGGTGAGTGGGAGCCAGGCTGTGGACCCATGTCTAGCCTCCAACATCCACCATGGCCATTGCATCCGTGCACCCACTGTGCCAGCATTGTGGTGGTGATGGATGGCAGTGGCTAGCTGATGTCAACTAGCCTAGTCCATCTATATTCTTGTTTGTTTAATGCCTCTTCTGTGTTGGATGCTCTCTGGTGGATGTTATACCTGTGATACCAAGATCTTCCTACTTCATGCCCATGCCCACAAGAATGCCTCTTCCCCAGACCTCCTTGTCTTCCAATCTTCTTTCTTCTGGCTCCTGACCATTTAGCCAAGACATTTGCCATTGCCCATGAGTTTGTGTATATTCTCCTTTTCCACAAAGTGGATGAGCAGGTACACCATTTGAAGCTATGGTCATAGGGAGGATCTCCACTGATCGGTGACCCTTGAGTAGGACTCGGTGCATAGCAATCCACTTTTGATTTGTAGCACGGACCAAGTCCACACATCAATGAACCAAACTGGACCCTTTATATTCTCCATCAACTGGTCATAAGAGACCTCCACGCAGCCACAGGTGTGCAGTGAGGGAAAGGCAGTGCAGTGGTGGTGAATGATGACATGGGGTCTGGGCCACATGGTCACACCATCTACTTGTGCCCTGTGGCCCTGCTTATGTCCAATCCCAAGTGTACCCCTTCCATTTTTCAATGGACTACTTCTGGGCTTACTCCCTTAACATTATGACTTGTTGAGTCTGACCAAAAAAACGTTTATGATGGACAATTCTAGTCTCATAACCATTTGATGACCAACAGGCAGAATCCCAAAGCATACCAGAAGCTGCATTTCATAATGTGTACAGTCTATTCTCTGGACCCTCCTACTGAACTTGGTCATTTGGTGGGATTTCTGACCTTATGTGATATCCCCACTCTGTCATGCCCATTTCTTTGAAACTTTTCATCATTTCTGTCACCAACTACCATGGTGATTCATTTCTTCTTCATTTTATGTGGACCACTACTTTCTCCAAGTTTCTGGGAGCCATCCTAGCAGAATATTAGCAGCATGATAGGATCCTTACCAGACATCCTGTATCCCAGATGAGTGACCCATATCAGTAAATTCTCCCTTTTATAATTTTATATTCCACCCATCTAGATCCAGTATTCCCAGAACCTAGTCCCTCAAATAATGTTCCAGACCCTGCCAATACCTGTTGGCTAGATCCTGCAATTCCTTCAAGTCATAGTATGTCTCCTCCCCTAGAAGAACCAGCACTTTCCCCAGCAGGGCCATGTTGGGATTTAATCCTATGTATTGGTCTGGCTGCCAAGAGAGGGGATGTGGGGACAGATCTTAAAGGGAAGGGGACGCATTTGTCTTGCAAGACTGAGGCCTCTGCTTCTCCTTCAAGCAAGAGAAGAGGGTAGTGCTAGACTTTAACAGAGAGAAGTGGGCTACTTCTTGGGTTCAGAGGATTTAGGGGAATCTGGGGCCTCCAGATGTTCAAATGCATTAACTCAGATGTCGCTATCTCTTATCTCAAGGTCCTGCTCTTTCCCTATCAGAACCCTGGCCTGGCATGGTACACCTATCTAGGTTGAACATTCAACCTTTCCTGGAACTCTGCTCATCTTATGATTAAGTTCTAGCCCTGACCTTCAACCTTTTCTGCCCACTAACTACAAGAGTTGTGGCTCACTTTATATCCAATCCATGAAGCTTTGTGGTTTTCACACTGAGCCTTTAATTGCTAGCTAATTACTCTCCTTTTCCAAAGCATTAATTGCCCCCAGCAATATAGCCATTCAATGCCACTGTTCTTGTAATTGCTAGTTCCCCATATTTGTCAAATGCCCAATAGATTCACCCACTAGTGCTTTCCCTTCCACCAGCATCCCATCCAAGGTCACCACTGCTACCTTGTGCCAGGATCTATCACTGCTCCTCCTACTCCTAGAGATGGGGGTCCTCGTTACCAGTGGCTATCAGGTGACCAAGTTCCAGAATCCCATCTTAGATCTCCTTTCTCAGACCACTCCTGATACAAACTGTTTACGTTGGGCTCTCTGAGAATTAGACTTTGAATCAGAGATTTATGTACAGGATACTTATTAGTGTCTGCTCTAGGAAATCACCATTTGTAGAAGAAAAAGCAAAGGGAAGGAAATAGGGTTTGGCCAAGGGAGAAGTTGGGCTACAGTGTAGTCACAACAAAGGCCTCAGCCAACCTGACAGAGACTTCTGAAGCTGGTTTGTGCATAGAAGTTGTCCCAAGCTGGGGTGAGGTAGAAAGATCTTTGTCCCTCCTGAAAACCAATCTTTGGATACAGGATGCCCCAGCAAAGGGGCATGACTTGGGTGAAGAGCGTCACTGAAGCAGAGGCAATTAGCAGAGAGGGCTGACAGCTGAGGGCTATCAGGCAACAGCTCTCCTAGCAGCTGGAAGAGTAAACCCTTCACTCCTGAGGGGGACCTGGGGACTACAGCATAGTGACTACTCAGAACCCAGTTCCACTTCTTATTAACTGTGTGACCGTGAGTAAGTCAGTCGTGGCCTCTGCGCCTTAGTTTCCTGATCTACAAAGTAGCTCTGTAATGACCTATAATGATCTATAATGACCACCTCATAGGGTTGTCACAAAGATGAAATGAGATAATAATGTAATGCACCTTAAGACACAACCTGGCACATGATAAGCACTGTGTCTTTTTTGTAGCTATAAAAAGCTTAGGATTTGTATGGGAAAGCTAAGACTAAAGTATGGGCTACAGCAGAAGGAGTTGCTAAACTGTGGTCAGTGGGAGCTTAGAAGAGGGGTGAAGATCAGGGGAACAAAGAACAGTTTCAAAGAGGACATGGTCAACAGATACGTGGAATTTAGAAAGATGCGACAGGAGGGGACAGCTTCCAGGTAACATATTCACAAGAGCAAAGGCCCGGGAAGCAGACAGGGCATTTGCAGGGCAGTGAGGAAGTCATCGGGGCTGCTACAGGGCTTCCTGCCCAGAAGCTGGCTGGGAGAAGAGTGGGTCAGGGAAGCTTAAAAATCCAGGCAGAAACAGCTGCTCTGAGACCTCAACGGACCATGGTACAGTTGGGCTCAGAAGCGGTGTGAGGCGTGTCCCTGAGGAATGACACATCTTGGCAGGAGAGGGAAAGGGAGGAGGATGGAGACAGGGAAGAGAGAAGGACGAGGAGAGACAGACACAAAGAGGAGAAACATGCCAAGGAGACAGAAAGCTGAGGACAAATTGGGATTAAAAGCCAATCCAGGGGTGCCTGAGTGGCTCAGTCGGTTAAGCGTCCAACTTTGGCTCAGGTCATGATCTCACGGTTCGTGGGTTCAAGCCCCGCGCCAGGCTCTGTGCTGACAGCTCAGAGCCTGGAGCCTGCTTTTGATTCTGTCGCCCTCTCTCTCTGCCCCTCCCCTGCTTGCACTCGGTCTCTTTCTCTCTCTCTCTCTCTCTCTCTCTCTCAAAAATAAGTAAACATTAAAAAAAATTGTTTTAATAATAAAAAATAAAAGTCAATCCAGAGAGGAAAAGAGAATACCAGAAATGAAGAAGAAATGTGGACTAGTGCTTTAAGAAATGATGGTCTTTTAATTTCTGAAGCTCTGATACAAAGAATTAGTGTGGTAGAAACAAAATAACAATAATAGTTTCCAGCTAGGTCAGCTGTGTTACTTCCTCGGAAAACAATAGGAATACACTTATTAAGGGGCCCAGTGTTTTCCTATATTATAAATAGTTCTAAATTAACGTCCCTTCCCAAAATGCCTACTTTTCCAACAGGTGCAATATGACACCATCTGCCCAACAAAGGATCTAAATGTCACCAACTTCATAAGAAAATGTAATTGGCTGTTTA
The DNA here is from genome assembly GCF_028749965.1 of Puma concolor. Classification (NCBI taxonomy): domain Eukaryota; kingdom Metazoa; phylum Chordata; class Mammalia; order Carnivora; family Felidae; genus Puma; species Puma concolor. The sequence goes on along the minus strand of NC_141674.1, from coordinate 73,926,355 downwards.
GGACCCTAGTTCACTATGATGATATTTAATAATTTGTACTTATAGAGCATGTAGGGGCATAAAATGAATTATAAATGTTAACTCTCTAACTCACACAGTAACTCCTTAGAAAGACATGAAACACGACAACTCCCCTTTTAACAGATCCATTCATTCAACAAACATTTATTGGCCTCCTGCATGCCAGGCATTGTAATGATGCAGAAATCTGGCTTCGTGAAGTTTGAGCGCCTGCTTCCCAAGCAGAAATGAGAGTCTCCCAAGAGCAGGAACCCTGACGTTTCCTCTCTGAAGTCCTAGGGCCCAGCACTGCACCTGGAAAAAAGAGAGTCATTGCATAAATGCATGCAGATTTTTTAAAAAAGTAAATACCACAAATTAGCTACAAGTCTGTGCTACTGTTATTAAAAACATAAACCCAGAGACTTTTGACCTCCGAGCCACTGTTAGCCACTGGACCTCACTTCCTGTGGAACCCGCTTCACCTCGTGCTCTTCAGCTCTGCCACACTGTAAAACATTCACCCGCTGACTGTTGCCAAATATGCCATTTCTGTAGCCCTTTGCATTTACTGGGGAAGAGGTCGAGGCTGGGCCCCACACTAAGATTTGCTTTTTTCTTAAAGATGTTGGCTTCTGTGAAGATTTTTATACCGAGCGGAAAAATAGAATTCTGAATCTAGAAATCACTCCAAGTCAATATCCTCTTGTTAGTCCGGGTTGGGTGTGGGAAAGTTCCACTTGGCAGTTGTGATGAATCACGAGGTCCCGACTACTCTCCGATGGTCAGCAGAGAATTGGAATGATTTGGACACCTGGCTTCTGTCTCGCTCAGGTCTGAATCCCCAGCAAGATTCTTCACAAGGTGTCTGGCAGCTTAACCCCATCTCCCAGGGTCCAAAACCTACGTGTGCCATACCAAAATCCTGGTGAAATGGCGAAAAAGATGAAGTGACAAGTTCGTGCCCGAATCTTGCACTTTCCCCCTGCCACATGTCAGTGTGGACGCCATTAAAGAGCCGGACTGCTAAAATCAGGAAGGAAGGGAGCCCTTTGCTCTCAGAACTAAGGCAACGGTGCCACCGGGGCTAGTCATGAAGCAGAATCTCTCCAGGGGAGGAGCAAAGTGACACCAAAAGGTCCAGGTGGCCCTCCCCAAGCCTGGGGCTGTTGCCCTTGGGACATTCCCGGCAGAAGACCCATTTTCGCAAATGTCGAAATTCCGGCCCCAGACGCTCGCTAGGCCAAGATACACCCTACATAAGTTACTGGCTATTTCAATTATTCAGGTTATCATCTCTGTTCTCCTTTTGCCCCTGACTTTCTCAGTGAATGACTGTATAAACCTACTGCTCTCTAAAGACCTTCAAAGCGTTTACACGTACACAGTGTATCTGAAGAGGGCCAGAGAAGTCCAAAGAAGAGAACTTGCTTTCCTCATTCTTTAAAAAACATATCCTGGGGCGCCTGGGTGGCGCAGTCGGTTGAGCGTCCGACTTCAGCCAGGTCACGATCTCGCAGTCCGTGAGTTCGAGCCCCGCGTCGGGCTCTGGGCTGATGGCTCAGAGCCTGGAGCCTGTTTCCGATTCTGTGTCTCCCTCTCTCTCTCTGCCCCTCCCCCGTTCATGCTCTGTCTCTCTCTGTCCCAAAAATAAATAAACGTTGAAAAAAAAAAAAATTTTTTTAAAAACATATCCTGTATCACTTGGCTGAAATTTACATCGGGAGGAAAAAAATAAAAAATAAAAAGAATCTCACAGTTTCTTTCTTCTGCTTTTCGGGGGAGGGGGTGGCATTGGCTGTCTACGGCTGAGCCCACAGTTGTACATGAAAGTTAATATTTCCAGGGCCCTGCGTGGGATACCTTTCCCAGAATTCATGTTCTCAATGGGAAACTGAAATAGCGCGTGAGAGTTACCCTAAGTAGATTTAAATAATTAAATTCAAAAATTCTCAAACCACTTGCTGTTTCAAATTTATTTCTTTAATAACAACTCAGACTCAGCAACAGACTGGATTAAGATTTCATTTATTCGAAATTTAAGGTATATCCAGCCCTGGGTGTTGTTTTTAAGTATTTAAGGGGAAATTTGTGCGTGGTGAAAATGAAGAGGCTGTAGCATTATAAATTCATTTCCTCTATTAGAAGCAGGGCCCCGCCTGCACGCCGCAGCTGTTCGGGGAGGTAGTCCCGGCAGGCTGAAGGGCGCGCCGCGGAGCAGACGACCCTTTGTTTCCCCACGAGGGGAGATTTGGCCGGCCCCACACCCTCAGCAACAACTATTTCCTCAGTGGCGCCAGGCAGTTGGGCAGAATCATCTGGGGTGGTTTTCATGTGGCAAAGCAAAGCATCCTCTGGGATTCCAGAGAGACTTCTGAGGATCCATTTTCATCCGTGACCTCAAATCATGCCTGGTACCGGGCACAGAGGACGGGAGACCACGGTGGCCTGAGCCGAGTTCGCTGACCTCTGGAATAACCCGCCCCGATACAGGCGGCAAGGCAGAGAGCGACTCGGAAAGCAGGTGTTACATCGCAGGTAACAGCCCCACGGTACTTACTATTCATGCTAACAGTTTTACAAACAAGTGAGTTTCTTATACATTCATCGCCACCCCCAGGCATTCATATTCTTTTTAAGTACGGAAACCTTAATTAGATTTTGACCACAGACCCGGATTTGACTTACCCTGACAGGGTTTCCATTAGTGTAATCTGTGGGGGAATTCACTGTTTTAACATCTGTGTGCCTGAGGCCTATCTCACATTTACTGCAAAACTCTGAAAAGCCTCCCTTGTATGGCTGTATGTTTCCTCATGCTCCCAATTTCACAGAAGTCATTTCAGCACCAAACGGTAATTAGCAAAGGGATGGGCCTCAGCTGACATGAATGCAATTTATTGTTTTCCACGAGGCCCTGAACCAAGCAAACAAAGAACACAGTCTAGCTGTCTGGCATTTTATTAACTTGTATTGTGCAGTGCACCTTACTGAAGGGAGATCTTCGGGAGAAATTCAGCAGTTTGTGTGTGGCAACACGCAGACTTTGGAAGAATATTCATTTCGGTTCAATTAGGCAAGTTTTGTGGTACCTCAGTCTGTAATATAGGACAGCCACTTTTATAATTATCTTCCATATTAACTTTATCATCGCCAGACTTTTGCATAAATGCAACCTTTCATCTTTAAAATGCCAACACTTCTTCAATTTTGGCAACCGTACAGCACTGCTAATTATTTGCTCATTATGTGTGGTTAACTGATGAATCATTAATAAATGAATGAATGGCTAATATATTTTTATGGTAATTGGAGATATAACTGATTGCAGACTTCCTTAGCTTCTCAAAACGGCACTGAATGAGCAGTGGCTGCCTAATTGTTTACAGATGATATTTATGCCCCCACCCAGTGTTTCCCACAGTTGTGGTTTATCACTGGCATATTCTCATCAGTCCAGGGTGGCGGCTCGCCGAGGACCAGTCTGGGCAGAGGGGAGTGGGCAGCTGCATAACCGTGCTTCCTTCCCTTGTGTTTCTGTCACCTCGTTTGTCTCAGCTCAGCTGACACGTAGCCATGTATGGGCCTCAGGGCCACTTGCTAGCAATTCGAAGACTTCTCTTCTCCTGCGCGTCGGCGGGGCCACGGCCACAACACTGCTGTGGTTACCCCTAGTCAACAACATATAAAGAGTTGGACGCGGACACGGGACCACGCACGCCATCCAACCGCCACTTGCCTTGGCTGGCACGCCCCGAGGAAAGGTGTGGCCAGTGGCCACGCAGCCTGGCGTCTCTGCGGATGAGGAGCCGAAAGAGACCCTTTACAAAGTTTGGTTACAAGCCTGCAGTTCAGTTTGCACCACCGACAGAAGTCCAGAAAATAAAATGGACCGGAGATGCTCCACTCCGTTCCCTGACTCGCCGTTCGTGGCTGGTTAATGGGTTTGGAGGCAACTGCTGTGTTACAAAAATTGTATCCATCGTGCACCTCCGTCACCACCTATAGGTTAAAGACAAAGAGTCTGCATTTGTCGACGATTCTCGTGAAAATGAAAGATAGAATACTGGCCAAATAAGGCTTGTTTAGCTTTATACAAACAGACGGAAGATCAAGTTAAAAATGCAAAGGAGATTACCAATTCTTAATTATAATTATTTAACCAGGTGGGTAGTTTCTCCTAATGAACATTTCCATGAAAACAGAATAACTAATGACAGTCTTAAAGAAGCCTTTGTCTTTCCATGTACTAATGATCACATTTATAAATATGCAGCAAGGCCCCCGTGTACATTGCTAATGATAAGTAATTAAGCACCAGGCGTGGGAAGCCAGTGAAAAGGGTCATGTTAATGCAAGAGAGGAAATTAAAAATGCAATAAAATAAGTTGCCTAGAAAAGATTAAATAAACTTCTGGCTTCTCCTTCCAGAAAGAAAAGAACGGTTCCCCATTCTCACAGTAATGCCGTGTCAAGCCATTCAACAGCTGGTTAGAAAGTCAGACAGTACGGGTGTCAGCCTGCTCACTGCCCCCATCCCCATTTTATCCTACTGGTTTGCAGGCAGGGGGTGTGGCTTCAAAGGGCACTTGGGTCACTGGAGGAGGAAAAAGGACCCCTACAAAAGGCAGGGGTCGGCCAGCAAGGACGGACACCTGCCACTGTGCAATTAAACTGAACTTTGTTGTTATTGCTGATACACCACTTGCTTATGAAACCATACGGACCAGCCTGGGTTTTTCTCATCTTTTAGATGGCAGAGAGGACAAGCAGGCTGACTTTTCCAACACAGTAGAATAACCTCGATCTCTCTTCACATCGTCTGGTTCCCCACCAGACCCCAAGCTCCTGGAAGATGAGATCATGACTCTGTGCAAGTAGACTCTGTATCCCTCACACCTAGCACTGCACCACACATACACTGAGTGCTTAATAAATGCTGGTTGGATAAGTGAATGAATGAGTGTTCAGAATAGAGCGTCTCTAAGCCAAGTTAGCAGTTTGTGAGAGAGTCCTTTAACATCACTCCCAGACCAAGCAGCCCTGCCACAGAAAAACACTTGGGCCCCGTGGAAAGATGTGACACATTTCCCTCTTATTCAGGTCCTGAGAAAGGCACCCGTTCTTTCTTCCATGTACCATCCCCAAAAGGAACAGAAATGTGAGGCTTCAACAAAAAAATCAGTCTTTGCAAAACAAATCATACAGTTGGCATGAAACTCCTGGTTGGTGATTGAGTGGGAATCCCAGCATTTCCGTTAAGCATTAAAGACACACAGAAGGGGGGGGGGAGGGGAGAGGCACCTGGGTGGCTCAGTCAGTTAAGCAATCAACTTCAGCTCAGGTCTTGATCTCTCTGCTCCTGAGTTCAAGCCCCCTGTCAGGCTCTGTGCTGACAGCTTCAGATCCTGTCTCTCTCTCTCTCTCTCTCCCCACCCGTACCCTGATCGAACTCTCTCTCTCTCTCTCAAAAATAAAAACACTAAAAAAAATTTTTTTTTAATAAAAACGGGGAGAAAACACAGAATGAGTAAGTGGACTTCTTGGCCAAAGTAACAGGACTCGTATCTGGATCTCCAACGCTCTTAAATAAGGGCAATTTGGGTTCTTTTTTAAAAGTGTCTTAGTGGGACACCTGGGTGGCTCAGTCGGTTAAGCGGCCCACTTCGGCTCAGGTCATGACTTGGCTCAGGTCATGATCTCACGGTCTGTGAGTTTGAGCCCCACGTCGGGCTCTGTGCTGACCGCTCAGAGCCTGGAGCCTCTTTCAGATTCTGTGTCTACCTCTCTCTGACCCTCCCCCGTTCATGCTCTGTCTCTCTCTGTCTCAAAAATAAAGAAATGTTAAAATAAAAAATAAATAAAATAAAAGTGTCTTAGTGAAGCTCTTAAGCCACTGAAGATTTTTTTTTTCTTTCAAACATTTCAAACTCGCTGATTTCCAGTCTCTCAAGGCTTCCACATTCCCTAACTCTTCTTTCTGGTTAATCCCTCAGCGAAGGCAATCTAATTTTCTGCCGCTGCAGTCCAGGGTTAACAAGAAGGCAACCTTGATCTGAAGAAAACAGCAGCGGCAAACAAAAATTAAACCGTGGTTGGATATTTTGGGTAGTGTTTCCTTTTCCTCCCCCAACCCCCCCCCCCCCCCCCCCCGCCTCTCTTTTTTCTTAAACGAGTTCTAAGAAGCGAGTCACAAGGCAGAAAATCCAAGGCTTGGATCTTCCCGGCCTGTTTTAATATTCCTTCTGAATTCAAATGAACCATTTCCTTTTACATAAAATCTTCGACAAGGCCACACTTCTTTTGTTATCAGAGCGTTGTCATCGGCAAGCCTGCTCGGCTCTCATAAAGGCAATTTAGTACCTGACGCGCGCGCGGGCCTAGATGGGCCTCGCAAATAAGGGGCTCCCGGGGCGCGGGGTGGGGGGGGCGGACCCCGGGGAGGCCGGCCGGCTGCGGGGACACCTAAGGCGCGCCTTGCATCAACTTCTCAGGCGGGGCCTCGGTGTCTCGGGAAAGTCCGGCCCGCGGCAGGGACGCTCGGCAAGCGCATCCTGACCCCCAGCGGCCGGCCCCGTCATCGGACCCACGCTGGTTCCCACTCCTGCGGCTCCCCGCGCCCCCGGGCCCCCTTCGCTTTAATTGACAATTAAAGCAAACTTCAGTTCTCACAGAATCAACCGGGTGAAATTTCGCAACGCGAGTTGCACAACTCCATTCCCTCGAAGCAAAACCGGCAGTTTTTCCCCCCCGAGGTTTCACTCCACACCTCTGCGTTGGTTGCTGAACTTCCCCCTCGAGTTTCTCTTCCCACACACACCGCTTTATTTCAGAGGCAGCCATGGAGACGGTTTCGGTATGTTTCTGGGGGTCCCCGCCTCGTGCCCGGCCCGGTGCTGAGCTGGCGGTGCCGCGACGCCCCGGTGCGATCGGGCACGTTTCCGAGCGGAGCGCGGCGCCCACCCCCAGCCCGGAGGGGTGGGGGCGCTTGTGGCTCCTGCCCGGCCGCCGCCGTCATCACACAACCCGGATAAGGCTTCCTGGCCTGGAACGACACGCAGTCACCAGGCCGGTGGTAGGGGTGCCCGACTGAGCAAGCAAAAGTGTGGCAGGCTGCGGCTCGTCGTTATACTAAAAAAATATTTGTTGTTTATCTGAAGTTCAGATTCAACTCGGGGTTCTCTATTTTATCCGGCAACCTCACCTCCTCGTTTGGTGGTTGTATTACTGACCAGCTGCTGACCAGACCCTTGGATAGTCCAGGGGGCCTGTGTGCCCCCTAAGAATTGAGCAAGGATATATACACATATATTTATATTTGTATATTTGTATATTTGAAAAAAATATGTATTTTTTTCAACCGTAGAAAAATAGAATGGGGTTCTAGAACCTCTCTGGAGGATCGGACCTCCCTGGGCATCGGCCCATGTCTCAGACTGTTAGTCCTCCCCCCTCCCCCTCTCTTCAGAGGGGAGGCAAGCCCCTGTCCTGAAGGGTCTCTTTCCCACAGTCAGCCTTCCAGAGAATCTGCCACCCGAATCCTTGGCCGCAGATGTTGAAACAAAAGTCATAAACAAGGTAATTTTAGGGGATACTAGATTAAACCGCAGCTTGGTCTTTAAGGGTTAGAAGTGCCTACATTCTCAACTGCCGTTTGTATCCACTGAAATGCTAAAAAGTTCAAAAACCGAGTTTTGGATTACTGTTATCTGTCTGCCATTAAAAAAAAAAAAAGAAGGCTATAGCCTTGGGAATACTGTACGTATCTGTTACCAACAACTCTGAAAACCACCTCTGCGGGCTTGTCAGTTAAACCAAATGTTAAATGGAAAATATTTGGCGGGATTCAAAATTAGACCCACACACATTACTTACAGATGTTTCCATGAAAAACACTTGAAACTGAACCACACCAAGCAATAAACCCCACAATGGTGTATTTTTTATACCCCAAGTTAATTTTTATTATATAAGTAGCCATATGAAGAAGGTATTGCATACTGCTTAAATTAAATACGGAGGAATGAAATCAGCAGTATCCCTTTACAGCATGTGGCCCAGCAAATCAAATTACAAAGCTTTCCACATCTCATTAACCGCAATGAGTACAGTGAGTTTTCTAATAAGTCACATCTTTTTCATGTGAGTGGGGAGCAGTGACTTATTGTAAGAATTCACAGGATGACCCTTGTGCTGAAATTAAGAACTAATCTAAAACGGGCAGGGTCATCTGGTCAGGACTGATCATGACATTTCCTCATTATTGTTTTAGTTGGCATTGAAGCATATGTTTTCCCGGTGCCCCAGCTGAAAAATGCCTTTGATGATTTCACTGACAGCAAATAACCCACACACTGCCATTTAATGAGTTCAGGCAGGATTAGCTGACAATAAAGAATATAGTATAAATGTTTTTATTAGAACTGATTTATTTTTTAGCTGCAAGAAGAAGAAGAAGAAGAAGAAGAAGAAGAAGATGTCGCGTGGAAATGCTGAGCTGACTTCCCCTTGGGATGGCCATGGTGGCAATGGTGCTGCACGTAAAAGGCAGGAGTCGTACTGCGAGCCCAGGCCTGGCCAAGACCGTGCCTTTGGGCTGCAAATGGTGAAAGGAAAACACCAGCTGGAACCCACACTCAGATGTCGGGTTCCTTCTTTGCACAACAAGGAAAAAAAACACTTCTACAATTGCTCATCATGTGGCCTTTGGCTGAGATGAATTACCAATTTACAACCTCTTGTGTTTGGAGAGAAGCAAACTGTGCTCTTCCGAGGCAAGAATCAGGAACCTAAAAATCATTCAAACCTTCTTGTTTATAAGGCCAGAGTGAGGCCAAAAATCCATTTCCTTCTGTGCTCTAAGCCCTTTCAATGACGAGTTTCTCACCATCTGCACTAATAAATATGGACTGGTGTGTGTATAACCATGCACGGAGGAGAAAGGAAGAGTGAAAGGAGTTTAAATGGTTGCAAATTGCTCTCCTGCTGAGATAACAGCAGTTTGCATGTGAGCCTCAGTTGTTACACATTAAGAATGGGCATTTGGCTTCTTTTCACACAGCTGTGAGAGAAGGGGTAGGTTTCCACCAGCGAGAAAAGAGGTCTGTTCTTAGGCAGACAGGCTTGCTGGTGGCATCTTGCCCAGAAGCTCTTTCTTCCCAGCTCCAACTGTGGGGACTGGAGACAGGATACGCAGATAAGTCCCGGAGCTGGGAGGGAGGGGATCTTTGGGACCGGTGAGGTGAGCCCTGAGATGGGGACCATTCACCCCAAACCTCAGCAGAGACCAAAGGTATCAAAACGGAGGCAAGGCCAGACAGTTGATGTAGCCAGCATGTAAGAAAGTGATCCTTGGGGCACCTGGGTGGTTCAATTGGTTGAGAGTCCCTTCGGCTCAGGTCATGATCTCACAGTTCATGAGTTCGAGCCCCACATCAGGCTCACTGCTGTGAGGTAAGAGCCTGCTTCTGATTCTCTGTCCCCCTCTCTCTCTGCCCCTCCCCTACTTGTGCGCTCTCAAAAATAATGAATAAACATTTAAAAAAAAAAAAAAAGAAGAAAGTTATCCTTGAGGTCAAGGTGGACTGCTGGAAAGATCTGAAAGTTTAGGCACAAGTGGACATAGGATAATATGTCCCGGGAATATGCAAAAAAACACCATTAAGAAAATGGTGTATGGGGTAGCAGGGCCTGGCAGGGAGGGCAGCATAGGAAAGGCTCTCACGGCTGACTGAGACTCAGAGGTGTCCTCCCAAACAGAAAGAAGTGACTCCTTGTTCGCAACATAATGTAGTGTGCAATTATGGGAGCTTCCAAGAGACTGCCCGGTGAACTACGGAAGAGTCACAGGAGTGGAAAAGCAGCCACGTAAAAGTGCTCCCTGAACATCTGTCCATCAGAAAGTGCACTCTCGGTGAATGCTAAGGAGCATGAAAAGACCCTTCAGTCCAAACACCTAAATACATCCTCCAACAGAATGCAGACTGCTCCCAAACGGGAATACGGAACCCGAGTCTCATACCTCCCCTCTTGGGCGATGAGAATGTGCGGGAAGAGGACCGTAGGAAGCAAGGGAGACTCTGAAGCACTGCGTTCAAGGGAGGAGACAGAGAGCAGGAACTGGAACTGAAGCAGAGGGTCAGCCACTGAGCCCAGGCTACAGTGGGATCAGGTTTGGAAGATGGGCGAGAAAGATCACTCACTAAGGAGGGGAGATGCTTAAGAAGCAGAGCAGCTATGGCTCGAATGCCTGGGTGGCTCAGCCAGCGAAGCAGCCGACTCTTGATTTCAGCTCAGGTCATGATCTCAGGGTCGTGAGTTTGAGCCATGCATTGGGCTCTGCACTGGGAGTGGAGCCTACTTAAAAGAAGAAAGTAGAAGAAATAAAAAGAAAGAAGACGACGAAGAAGCAGCAGCAGCTATGGCTGGGAAGGGAAGGAGCTGTTAAGGGTGCCAAGCCTTCAGCAACACCCAAGACAAAATGCTGAGGTGGGGTGTGGGGGAGTTAAATACAATCCTTGGTATTAAACACAATCCTCCTCACCCAATCCCTGGCGAGAAGGAATTCGTAGTTACCACCCAAAGCAACTGTTCAGGAAAACGGTATGCGGTTTACCTGTGGTTTCTTCTACGTCTTCAAAATGAAACCCGTATTATCATCTAATTTCACCCTTCAGTTATAATGGAAACTGCCAAGCACTTGGTTACACAGACCCTGGCTACTTAACTAGAACCTAGACGAGGACAATCCCTGCGTATTGCTAGGTAACAATAACAAACTAACTAATATTTGCACAACTTTACAGTTTACAATGTGTTGTCATAACGCTTCTCATTTGCCCTTCATTACTTTGCTCTGAAAGAGGCAACTTGGCCGTAGCTAGGAAGTAAAAGAGCCAGATCTCAGAACCTGAGTCTTCAGATGCCAAGCCTGGTGTAATTTTTATTACAGCAAATAGCTTTTATGTACTATTAAGATAACACAAAAATGCTCTGGCTGTCTGAGGAAATATCCATGTTCTGCTCTTGAGAGACTGCATTCAGGGCTTGAGGCAAAGTTCTCCAGAAGAATCCACCCTCTCCTAAGTTCCCTCAGAATGCCTCTAAATCTAATGTATGCGATGGTCTGCCTTTATTCCTCCCTGACTGGCACAGACAGGACAGTCTTGCCAAGATGGCATCCTTAAGACAGATGATTGGTAGGACATTCCCCTCACCCCACCCTTGGTAGCTGCTTATTGACTGTGCTTGGTTGCTTTGGGGCTGAAAGAAGAACACAAGAGCGGCATCTGGGTGGCTCTGTTGGTTAAGCATCCGACTTCAGCTCAGATCATGATCTCATGGTTCGTGAGTTCGAGCCCCACGTCAGGCTCCGTGCTGACAAATCAGAGCCTGGAGCCTGCTTCGGATTCTGTGTCTCCCTCTCTGTCTGCTCCTCCCCCACTCACACTCTTGTCTCTCAAAAATAAATAAACGCTAAAAAAAAAAAAAAAAGAACACAAGAAAAAAAATCACGTACACGCTTGAATGACAAACAAAAGGACCGTAATAAATGAATCCACGTAGCTCTTAACGCAGCATCAGCCAAGGAAACAGCTCACAGGAACCGGAGTGGAGTTACCGGGTGGTGCCCTCCATATGTGCCTTTGCCTTCCTTCTCCTGTGTCTTCCTCTTTCTGTCCGTCTCCACCACTGGTAGTGCTCAGGATATAAGTCGCTCTCTAAAGAAAATAGGAAACTCTCACTCCTTTCTGCATTCTTGCCCCCAACTCCAGCTGGTGAGCAGGGCCCAACTTAAAGAGGGTTCTCGAAGAAGAAAGATATAAAGGCTCCAGATGAATGTTAAAGGTTAGTTGTGCAAGTAGATTATAAAACTTCTGCTCCAAGTAGGAGGCTTTGGAGGCCTCGTCCTCTACCGTAGTTTCTAAAACTTGGTATTAGACACTCCCCTCCCGGTTACCCAAAGCAACCAAACATTGTACAGACGGCCCAAGGCACTTTATGCAGGTAATTGACGTAGGCATTATGGTAATGAATAGGAAAACAGTTTAAACCTGGGAAAACATTCCTCCTGGTCATATTCTTCTTTCCCAGACGTCCCAAATGCTACCATTTGGCCCCACACTATTACCTATAGCCTTCCTTCATTCCAGCCAACAATGGCTTCCAGCAGTCCCACAATTCTCTTCTCCGTCACCTCCAAGCTCCAACCCAAGATACCCCCAGGAGCACTTCCTTCATGTTTTCTGGGCTTTCCCATCTTCCTTTGAAGTTCCTCTCACTGACTCTGGGAAGACTTCGTAGTACTGTGTTCCCCAAATTGCAGATTGGCAAAGCCTTGACAAGTATCCTGTTTATGTACGGAAAAATTAACAATCATTTACAGGTTACGATTCATACAGTCTTAGGGGCTGAAAGGGACACTTGAAGCAGTATTTGTCAGTTTGCAAACATTTCTCTGGCTTCTGACAACTTCCATCTATACAGTGAGGGTTCCGGGCCTTTGTGTCTAATGTTCTAGAAGCTACATAGTTGGAGTTCCAGTGCAAAAACCTGGGCCATAGGTACAGCTTCCTCCCTTCTCATCCACACTCTTCATTCCGTCATGCTGTGTGTGCATGTATAAACATGAGCCAACATGCCTGCCTTCACTCTATCCGAATGCTCATCAATTTGAGACCAAGGAGCAATTTTTATCCTTATACCTTAAATACTTAATATCGGATTGGCCACTGAATCGTATTTTCTTAATTGCAAATGTAAACACTCTACCTTATCCACATTTGTATCCACCCACCACAGGCCACCACCCCCTCCTTGGATGTTTTGCATATCCAAGATGCTGGATAAAAGCTTTTGAATGGCAAAATGAATGAAGAACCTTTCATATCTGGTTATTTCAATGAGTACCACTTGCCAGTTGATTGGAACTAAAGTCCCTAATTTTCAAGCTAGGTTTACCTTCCAAATGTGTTCTCCCATGGTCTTGGCTCCGCCGTTAAATAGCTGTATCGCTCAGCAATTACACAACCTTGCTTTACCTCCGTTTCCTCATCTGTAAAACGGGGATAAAAACTGTGCTTGCATGAAAGAATTAAATGAGGAAACCCATCAAAGCCCCAAGAACAGTGGCTAGCAATACGTCGCAAAATGCTCAATAAAGGTGACTACTGTTCTTTTAAACTTTGTCCAGCATACGCTTCATTACAGATCACTGTGATTCTTGTGTAATGTGTCGACTTCAAAAAGACTATAAGCTCATGTCTGTCTTGGTCTTATCCCCAGCGTGGTGGTCGGGTAGGGGGTAGGTGGTCAATAAATGTCTGAAGGCACCCATACAAGCATGGGAAGGCACACATTTCCACAGCCTTTTTGGGTGCTCTGAATGACAGTGTTGATGCATGCTCCTACACCATTCAAGATGCAGGAGTGGTTAAGATGCCAAGTGGTTAAGAGCACAGATGGCAAAGCCAGCGAGAAAGGACATGAATCCTTGGCTCCACTACTTACCAGAATGTGATCTTACGTGACTTAACTTCTGTGCCTCATTTTCCTCATCTGCAAAAGGGGAATAATAATAATAGTACCAACCTAAAAGGGGTTTTATGAAGATTAAACAAGTTAATGTTCGAAAAGCCCCTAGCGTTATATAAATGTCAGCTGCTATCATCATCATCATCACTTGTGAGTAAAGACAAGACACAAAGAAGACCTGAGAGTGAAAACAGGTGCGTGGCCTGGTGCTCGGGGGTGAAAAAGAAACGTGCCATACAGGCGCCTGGGTGGCTCAGGCGACTCTTGATTTCGGCTCAGGTTTCTATCTCATGGGTTCATGGGTTCGAGCCCCATGTCAGGCTCTGTGCTGACAAAGCAGAGCCTGCTTGAGATTCTCTCTCCCTCTTTCCCTCTTTCTCTGTCCCCTCCCCACCCTCTTAAAATAAATAAACTTTGAAGCAAAAGAAATAAGGAGAGCAAATTAAGCTTCTTTTTTGGGGCACCCGAGTGGCTCAGTCGATGATGCGTCCGACTCTTGATTTTGGCTCAGGTCATGATCTGATGCTTTCTGAGTTTGAGCCACGCATAGGACTTCTCCACTCTGAGCAGCAGAACCTGCTTGAGATTCTCTCTTTCTCCCTCTCCCTCTGTACTTCCTCTGTTCTCTAAAAAAATAAATAAATAAACATTAAAACAAAAAAAACAAAAAAACATTGTGCCACAAATACAGAGAATCTGTGGGATGGCTGAAAAGCAGTGCTCAAAATAAACATGAAGGTGTGCCATGACAATTTAGCTGTCATCAATATACCATGGGAATATTTTAGGTTCACCCAATCAAGGCCATACTTGAGGATAGGGGGTCACGGGGTGGGGGAGGGGGAGGGTTTTCAGAAGCGTGTCTGATTGGCAAAATGCAAACACTGCCTTGCCCACCATCTCCCATCACAAAGGTGGAGGCACACCTGTGGCCCAACACCCCTCCTCCAGTCTTGTGGCTGGAACCGCTCTTCCCGCCTTGCCAGCTCCTCCTGACCTGGGTTTTCTCATCACACTCCAGTTCAGAGACCCTCCAGATGTGGGGCTCTCCGCGGCTCCAGGAAACTTCAGGAAAAGACATCTTCCGTCTCAGAGCGATTGAAGGGCAGGCATGGGATTGGAGGAAGGAATGCAGAGAGCTTTGCTTCTTCTGTTTCCTACTGTGTGCCCACGATGGCTTCAGCGCCCCCTGCAGCCCAAAGCCGGGAGGTGATTTTCAGCTCACCACACTTAGCCAGGGATTGATTTTAAAATTATTCATGATTAGCCATCTCACCATTATCTACCTGCCTCAAGACTAGATGCTGCCCCTGAAATCCTCTTACAAGGGCCTGAAATCAAAATCTCATGGCTGGAATTTATCTGCCAAAATACACCGTGGCTTGAGAGCTCTTTTTTCAAGTCTTTGCATAACCTACCTATTGAATTCATGGCATGCAAATTATATTGCAAATCCTACGTCAGGGACAGAAACATGTCGTGGTTCTGTTACAGTCAGTACCTTATTTGTTATATCTATTGCAGACCATGACCTTCTGATATTTATTACCCCCACCCCTTACCCGTGTGCACAAATTGAAATGGGTCTCTGAAGATACATCATGAATGGGTCAACTTTGCTCAAGATTCTTGGCTCTTACATAACACTACACTTACATAATAAAGACTGGTGTGGCTACTTAAGTAAGTTTTGCAAGATGTTAATAAATATTATTATTTATAATATTCCAAGGAATATTATTTCCTTGGGATGGCCAAACTATCACATCGTGATTGCAGCAGGAATGCACACAGAGGTGTCTGGCTGCCAACAGAAGTTAAAGCCTTTGATATCAGGAAGGGTCTCAGAAGGGATGCAGAGAACATGGTCCACGAGGTTTCTCACTCGATAGATCAGCACAGAAAGCTTCACTCGTGTAGTCACGTGCTCATTGCCTGACTCTGGTGGGCAGATTCCATCCATGTAACATACAATTAAAAACATTTTTTAAATTTATTTATTTTATTTTGAGAGAGAGGGAGAGGAGGAGGGGCAGAGAGAGAGAATCCCAAGTAGACTCCAAACTGTCAGCGTGGAGCTGAAGGCAGGGCTCTAACTCAAGAACCAGGGGATCATGACTGGAGCCAAAATCAAGAGTCAGACACTTAGGGCACCTGGGTGGCTCGGTCAGTTGAGCGTCCGACTGCAGCTCAGGTCATGATCTCACAGCTCGTGAGTTTGAGCCCCGCATCAGGCTCTGTGCTGACAGCCCGGAGCCTGGAGCCTGCTTCTGCTTCTGTGTCTCCCTCTCTGTCTCCCCCAACCTACTCACATTCTGTCTCTGTCTCTCTCAAAAATAAGTAAACATTAAAAAAAAATTTAAAAAAAAAAAGTCAGACACTTGACCAACTGAGCCACCCAAGCACCCCTAAAACATTTTTAAATTTCTTTTTAATGTTTATTTATTTTTGAGAGAGAGAGACAGAGCAAAAGCGGGGAAGGGGCAGGGAGAGAGAGGGAGACACAGAATCTGAAGCAGGCTCCAGGCTCTGAACGGTCAGAACAGATCCCGATGCGGGGTTTCAAACCCATGGACTGTGAGATCATGACCTGAACTGAAGCCGGACGCTTAACCGACTGAGCCACCCAGGTGCCCCCAAAACACTTTTTTAAAGGGGATAATGTCCCTGTTTAAATTGGCCAGGCAGTGGTATAAAGGACGAAATCAAAATTCTTTGTGGCCTTCCCAAGAGTGGCATCACGCTCTTTGGAGAGAGAGGGAAGGGAGGGGCGGAGTTACACACGCTAGAATGTGCTGGGCTTGTGCCACAGCTCCTCTGGAATACAAGACGGCACAAAACCTCTTGAAGCCGATGGGAGTCCAAGGTAAGCTGCTTCACAAACACTCAGCCAATAATAAAATGTTTTGAAAAGCACTTAAGCTTAATGGGTTGAGGTGTTAACTCAGTGGAAGCGTCTGTTACTATGGAGAGGGACTGTGACAACAGGGCAACGCAACGCCCCAGGGCTGGAAAGGGAAGGCCATCAGGAGGAGTCACACCTCACACAGCAAACACATAACGAGAGGGCCTCCTGTAAAAAACGGCGGCCACATCGGGCCCGGAATGATGATGATGTCCCCACGGGACGTGCGATCGGCACCAGGATGGTCTCCAGATCCCCTGACGCCCGTTGGCTCGAATCAGCCTTCTTGAGTCGCTACTGTCTCCAGGCCCTCTCTGAACCAGACCTTCTAGGACCCATACTGATTCTTCCAGTCCCCTCTTGGCCGTTTGCTCAGAAGCTAAGGACCATGCTGAGACCAATGCATAGCCTGGTTCGGGCCTGCTGGTGTCACGGGCTCATGTTACATTCCGCCAGAATCTCTGACACAAGGCAGGCCATAGAGACATCACCAGGCCCAGGAGGTTCTCCTGCTAGAATGATTTTAGTTCCCCATGACTACTCACTTGGTGATTAGTCTTTTTATAATGCGGTTTCCTATCAAACATAGCATTGCCTTTAAAAGGATTTCAGTCTCCAAACTTCCTGTGATTGCATCATACCCTAAATGCTCATGTTCTAGCACCCATGCCATCTGGCAGCCATTCAAGTTCAGGGGCTGTGCATCAAGGGGGAAAACTGGTTCATCCTAACGCCATTTGACACAGGCCTTCCTGACAGTCTTCTGTGGTACAAGACACGGGGAGAGGCTGAGTCATCAGCCAGCTAAGTGCCTTCCTGACCCATACTGTTGAGTCATCTGAACAGCATTCAGAACCGTTGCTGTTGGCTCGGCAACAACTTAATACTCTGAAATTTATCCTTCATCAGGAGTATCCAGTCTCCTAGTCTGAGATTCACACCATTCTTTGAAACAGATAATATATTTTTTAATGAAAGAACAAAATAACATAATTACTTATCTACGGAATAAACGGACCTCTGCCAGCCCAGGTAGAGAATATGAGAAGGAGGGTTTGATTTTTCTAATTACACACAGCTTTTGGATAAGGGTGGTCGAAAGGACACTATTCCTCTCCCTGTCGTCATGATTGCTCTGTTGCAGCTAATCAAACTCTAATTCATTACAAACTGGGACAAAAAACAGAAGAGAAAAATAAATAATGGCTTCCACCAGCCCTTAAGCCCTATGGGAATCGCTGATTAAATTTGGCACCTGGGCCCTGCTAGAATGTGCCCTCCGTGAGAGCAGAGGCCTTGTCTGGCTTGCTTACAAATGTATCTCCAGTACCAAGGTGAGCACCTGGCATATAGGTATTTGCTCAAGGAATGAATGAATGAACGAACGAACGAACGAACGAACTAGGCCAGAGCCATCAAGAGCAGCAGAGAGGCCAAACGTCATAGTGGATAAAGCATGCAATTGAGATAAAATGCCTTGGGTTGAGTCCCAAGTCTTCTGACTGGATGAACTTGAATAAATTACCTCACTTCTCAGAGCCATTTCCTCACCGTAAAATGGAAGTAACAAAAATATGTATTCCGCAGGACTATTTTGCACATTGAATGATAAAATTCCTGTGAAGGTATTTCTTAAGAAAGTAGCAGTTGCCCACACTAGCAAACTGGAAGTTACCTTATATCCCACTGACTCACGTCCTCCCCAGTCCCACCACCCCTGCCTTAGCTACATGAGTCATCACCCAGATAGCTCCTGTCCCTTCCTGATGGACTCCCTGCCTTGAGCCTGGCTCCCCTATGGCCTCCTGCTGCCAATAAGCATCATGGGTAAGTAACCACTGCAACTGCCCAGGACCTCATGCTCAGAAAGACCCCATACTTGAGGTCTAATGCACCATGGTTGCCATCTTGAAATTCTTTTTTATGTATTTTTAAAAGTTTATTTATCTATTATTTTGAGAGAGAGAGAGAGAGAGAGAGAGAGAGAGAGAGAGAGAGAGAGAGCGCACAAGTGTGGAGGGACAGAGAGGGAGAGAGGGAGAGAAAGAGAATCACTGCACTGTCAGTGCCCCAACATGAGGCTTGAATTCACGAACTGCAAGATCACGACCTGAGCCGAAGTCGGACACTTAACTGACCGAGACACCCAAGCACACTTCCGTCTTGAAATTCTTAATAATTTAGTGTTTTGGAAGTAAAGTCCATGAGACAATGACCTGTGTGCTGAGGACTTAGGGCCTTGGCTTATATGGGTCACACCTTCCACCACCTCCTACCTCCTGGGACAGTTTCTCAGCCACCCACTTACCTGTGTCCTGGCACCATAGGCCCTACCCAGCCTCCCGCCTCCTTAACCCCTTCCAGTGACCACTGCCAACTCCACCAGCAGCAGGGGGCTGGTCACAGGTGTGAGAGGTCAGGGTTGGGTGAGCAGCCCTCACAATGCCTGGGGGTGGGCATGATGATGGCTGCCTCCACCCTAGGCTGACAGTGCATTTGGCAGGGACTTTCTGCAGGCAAGCCTTGCAACTAGTGCATCCTGACACAGACATTGTGATACCCTTTTGGGGGGCAACTGCCTGCCGAGGTGGGGGGCATCTGGCCTCTGGGAAGTAGAGATGCCTGACTCTGCCTGGAGCTGGGGCACAGCCCATTAGTCCAGCAGCTTCTGGGAGTGGGATCCCAGCAGCTAGTGACCACGCATGTCCCAAGTCTTGGGGTAGGGCCCCAGGATTCTGTGAGGGTCTACACTTGCCCCATGGATATCCCTGTGCCTCACAAAGGTGATATTAAATAGCAAGTTTAAAAAAAAAACACCATGACAGGTTGAGACTACCAAATAAAGGGAAAAAGCTCTTTTCTTTTTTTAAGTACCATTAACAGCAATTTTTTTCCTGTTTTTGAATAGGGAGCCCTACTTTTTTTTTGTACTGGGCCCCCTAAATGACCCTCTAAAGCTTGCCCTTGAATGTGTCAGTCATCTGTCAGACTCCTTCATTAAACTTGTCCATAATGTGGGTCATAAAGTTCAAGCTTCCTGGCGAGGCCCCCAGGAAGACCCTTCCTCGTCTGGCGCACAGTGACTTCCTCGGCCTCATTCTTTTCCCCTCACCCACATGTACCCTTCTCCTTGGCCAGCTTGAAAGATTAGTAGCTTCCCGAATGTGGTTGTCATTGGTCCTCACATATCCTTCCCTGTTACCATTCCTCTACCCCACTTTTATCTAACAATGTCCACTCAAGCCTCCCTTCCCTTCATGGCCTTCCCTGACTTCCCCAGACCTCCAGACTGAGTTAGGTGCTCCTCCTGTGCTCCTATATCAGCCTCCACTCTCAGGAGAGCCTTGTCATGACCCTCATCACTCTGTCCTATAATCCCTGAAGCTCCTACCTGGCCTCCCCACCCGACTCAGACAACCTGGTCCTGATAACAGGGATCATGCCTTTGGGAATTTCTATTCCTAGCACCAGTTATAGTGCTGCCACTTTTGGGGGGAACTGAATTCAATACTAAGCCGGACATGCTGGCCCTCTCTGCTCGTCCCCTTCACTGCCTGCTTAGGGAGATGATCTGAATTAAACAAATCACATCAGCCACTTTCTCTAGAGAGAAGAGTCTTTTCAACAACAGAGATTTCCGAGGTATGCTTTTAAACCTATTTTATAGACCTACCGCTTTCTGACCATGACCCCTTGGGTTTCAGCCCTTGCTTATCACCAAGCCTCAGCCACAGAAATTGGAGCTAGAAAGCACTGGACTAATTTTCTTAAGAGAACAAATCATTTTTTCTCTTTAGCACATTCATAAAGCTCCAGCAACTCAACCCCAGGGGTTAGCTCTTCCCTCTACCATTTTCCTATGGAGATTAATGCCCCATCTATTAGGATTCATGATCCTGGACCCAGAACCTGAACATAAGCTATTTGATCATCTGGTCCTCATTTTATAGTTTCAGGAGGCCAAGTGGCAGCCCCTGATTCTGACCTCTGGGACCTTGCTCCTTACACTGCTCCACATGGGCTCTTGTGAACCAGGAATGTTATTTCCTGGCTTTTAATTCACTCTTTTGCCCATCTCTCTTTGAAGATACAAAGTCATCCTTGCTTCTAGGTTTCTTTTTCTCAGGATCTCTAGACCATAGTGGAATCCCATCAAGTGTCTAGTAAGTATACCAGCCAGTACTAAGCGAACGAGGATTCGGTCATTTTCAATCGTCATTTCTCACCGGTGCTTCCCCACCACTCCCCAAACGTCCATCAGGTGGTTTGGTAAAAGTTGGGAAGAAGGAGGGATGAGACTATTGACAGCTATCGGTGACAAGACAATACAATTTACTTCACTAATGTGGGGGAGAGCCGATGATAAAGAAACGATCCTTGATGCCACGTAATGTTGACACAGTAGCCACACAAACCACATTCATCATCTCCCTGAACCAGCTGTCTCCTTGCTCTTGGGGGCAGTGCAATTGCTGCTGCCATGATGTCATGAACAATCCCCTCCTTATTCCACCACCATTCACGGATTTGTTAATAAGCTAGTAAGTTTCTGTTCCGGGCAGAGAGCAGTATGCAAGTCAGAAGCTTTCCAAATAGTCTGGAAATGGGTAGTTTTATGGTACATATCCCTAGTCACTTTGCTAACAGCCTCGGCTTTCAGAAATGTCATTAAATATTCCTTTCAAGAAACACATGAACCCCTAAATATGGCCCTCCTCCTCCTCCTCCTCCTCCTCCTCCCTACCCCTCCCACAGTCTCCATCCTTCAGGCACACTCTCAACTCCGAGAAATGTGGCCAGGAGAGAGCGAGACTATTTAGTGTGATGCAATACAGCCTGCTCAACTTTTGCATAGCAATTCAGCAAACACAGTTTTAAGCATTCAATTCTACTTCTACAGCTTCTTAAAATTCCCTGCAATATAATTATACTGATGGGAATGCAGAAAGATAATTGCTTTTAGAGGAAAGTTTCTCCTTTGTTCCATGTTCATCTGGCTTCCAGAAATGGAACAAGAGCCCTTGAACAGCAGAAATACGCATCCATGTGTCTCTAGTTATCATTTATTTACAAAGATAGACCTTGACAAATGTAATTTGTTCAATAAAATTAAAAGGATGCACGATAATTCACTTAGACAAAGAGACTTGAAAGGGGACGTCATCGGCAACAGCGCCGTCCATCATTCCAAATGATCAGCTGACTTTGAAGAAGTGGCAGGTGTTCCCCTTTTGGAATGCAGCATTGAAATAGTATTTAGAAGGGGGGGAAGAAAGAAAGAGAGCTCGGAATTGGAGCGATTCTTTATTCAGGCAATAATTATACAAATTAGATCTATGAAAGCCAGAGAATGACTGTGCCTTGAACCCTGTCTGTGTGCATAGAACAATGGGGAAATTAATAATTAAATCTATTACATATGCTCATAATTCAATACAAAAGATACCTCAGTAGTTCAAACACTCCTGTATTTTCATTTGAATAAGGCTTTCACACATTCTCCTCATTATATATGTATTATATTTTAAATTTAACAGCTTATTTTGTTGCCTTTATGTTTGAATTAATAAGGGCACACTTTAATGCACTAATGGGGAAATGCATTAGCTGGCTTTGCAGACATAACTTTGAAAAATCTCCAGTTTCCCAAGGGTGAAATCAATTTGCCCCATAACGTGTTGTCTCGCAGACACATCTGGAATCTTGGAAGAATAGCTCCCCTCTACAAGCTTCTGATTTGGGCCCCTGGATCTGAAAGAGGATCCCCAGAGTAGAAACCTTTGCTAAACTGAACAGACACCTCAAGATCATCTTCTGGATTCTGCAACGGCTTACCCAGCTATCACATGGTTTTCCGTGCCTGGCCCATGTTAGTTTTTTCAAGGAGCAAAAATAATTCGCCTATGAAAAAGTAAAGGTTTATTTTGAATCCAATAATTCATTTTCTCTTTTTCTGCTTTCTCACTCTCTCTCTCCCTCTGGCTCCCTCCATCTCCCTATTTTTAACGCTCCTTCATACTACTTCTGAGCCATGGAGGGTAGTAAAGAAATGGAAGTTAGAGAAGATAAAAGAGAGAGAGAGAAAGGAAAGTATAGAAAGGAAAGTATAACGTAGGGTGAGTAATGGTGGGGGGGGCGGCTTTCACCACTGCTGAGGCACCAAGAATTACTGGGGTTCCAGCATAGGGGGAATGCTGGTGAAGGGAAGCCCTAAAATCCAAGAGGGCAAAATGAGGTCACAAAGTGGGGGTCCCACTTACTTAGAAAATAGAGTGAGTCCCCTGAGGACTGAATGCTAAGGATATAACCAATGGAAAACAATCCATCCCCCTGCAACCAGGGAAAGAGACAAAGAAGTCAGTCGCTGAGAGAGAGAAAGAGAGGAAGCCTAACCAAATGTTCATATTTTGGTGCACAAGCGCTGCCAGCATACCCGGGGCGCCCAGGCCCACGCGGAGGCGCCGCTGCCACAGCGGTATGACGAGGACCGTGCCTTCGGAGGAGCGGAGGAGCGACAAATCCAATGATGCTAATTGCATTGCAGATTTCCAGCATCATTAGCAATTCTTAAAATTACATTTGCCCTGCTTAAGTTCTCTATTTCCACGTTGGTATACGGAGGGGGGCAGGTCTCCGAAGGGGATGCGGGTTACGAAGAAATTCAATTGGACACATTGGCTTCAGGTGTGCGGGTGGAGGCAGGCCAGCAGGGATTCACAGCCCAGGAAAAAATGCTTGTTTGTCTTATTTTAAATGCTGATTGCCGGGAGAATAAACAAAACCCGCAGCTAAATGGGCCTTAAAGGAACGCTGGGAATTTTGGAAAGAAAAAAAGCCTTACCGAATAACGGCTGGAACTAGCCCTGTGGGTCCTATGGTGACAAGCACCATCCAAACACCCCGAGCGACAGAGGAACTTGCATTTGAAATAGTTGGTGCAGAAATAACCACTTCTCCCCTCTCCTTTTGTTTGTTTGTATTTAAAACAAATGAATAAAATCCAGATGAATTAGTGTTTTTGCTTTGTTTGTTTGTTTCCTTAAAGAGAACATATTTGCTCATTAGGAGAGCTCGACAGCCAGCTCCAGAAACAAAAGCCCCAACTCCATGTCTCTTTTGGCAAGGACACCTTCCCCCAGCATTCCCCAGCTCAAGCCCCTCCGTGCTGTTGGGACAGGAAAGGAGCATCCCAAGAGGACAGCAGAGGTCAGAACCTGCCTCTCCCAAAGCTTTGGGGCCCTGACGCTGGGGCAGGGCTCTGCGCAGCTGGGACTTCCACTGTGGAGTCATTGAGAAGCCACCAACGCCACCCCCTCACAGGGTGGCCTCTAGTCTGAATCTAGCAACAGAAAGGGGGCCAGCTCCCGGGTATTTTTCCAACAATTTATGCCATGTAATTAAATTGCTAAGTATATATAT
Source organism: Puma concolor (assembly GCF_028749965.1). NCBI lineage: Eukaryota > Metazoa > Chordata > Mammalia > Carnivora > Felidae > Puma > Puma concolor. The sequence continues at coordinate 73,902,498 of NC_141674.1, read as the reverse complement.
ATAACACATACACACGCTTAGAAATATATATTATATATACAGCTCTATATATAAACACACACATACAAAGTATGTATAGCTTTTAATTGGGCCGTCTTTTAAAAATAATTAAGCCAGTTTTAATGAAATACTGCTTAAGGCTGCTGGCAAGTGAAGGAGCCATCTTGCGCAGAGCATTAATAAACTGAGTCATTCGTACTAGAGGATGGCTAGCTGCATCGGCCAATTCACAGTATTTACTACCAGACAAGCTCAGTTCTCTGCCGCGGGCCCAGGACCACCGTGGGGGGGTACTGAGGCAAGAGCAGCAAGTCTGGGCCTCTCCTGTTCACTGTCTCATATGGTCCTCAGCGCTGCAATGCACTCCTGGCCCTGAGCTGGATGAAGGGTTTGTCTCCTTCCAGACAGGATCACAGCGGGAATCCGAGTCCACTCACTCTGCCCATGGAAGGATGAGGTGACCAACCACAGAGGCTGGTGAGACCTTCAGAGACCTTCAGATGCCTGTGGGCATACTGGACCAGGACTGGGAACAAGTGGATGATCAGTTTCCTCTTTCTGTGTCTCAGTTTCCTCATCTACAGAGTGAAAGGTATGTGCTTGTCAGCCCCATAGTATCAGTAAGATAAAAACATAGACAGCATTATTCACATGCAAGGTGCCGACGTGTTAATGTTTCAAACTCAACACGAGGGTAGTATACAACTTAAGCTAACACAATGTTATATATCAATCGCATCTCAATAAAATAGGAAGAAAAAAGATAAGGGTAGTCATTATTTTATTTTTAACGTTTATTTTTGACAGAGAGAGAGAGCGTGAGCAAGGGACGGGCAGAGAGAGAGGGAGACACAGAATCCGAAGCGGGTTCCAGGCTCTGAGCTGTCAGCACAGAGCCCGATGGAAGCTCGAACTCACGAACCATGAGATCACGACCTGAGCCAAAGTGGGACCCTTAACTGACTGAGCCACCCAGGTGCCTCAGGGGTAGTTGTTCTTTAACAGCACATGACCATCTCTACACAACAAAACAAGGCATTTAGATAAGACTGTTTTTAGATTTTCGGTAGCAAGAGGTATTTAGAGGCGAAGGAATGTCTGGCTTGGGTTTTAGTCAAAGGGATGGCTGACACAGTCTCCCATTCAGAAATCTTTACAAGCCTGCTGACTTCCACCAAAACCAGAGATGGGCATGCTGCCATGCACAGGTCTATTCCAACAAGATGTTACAGCAATGTTTCTTGACGGAAGGGGCCTGTGTGAGATTCCCCTTGAATAGGGGAGGAAGCTGACAAACCCCACATTACCCTGTTTATTTATCCCCAGTGACTGGCTACATCATGAAACGCTCTCCTCCAAACTCCTAGGAGAGGAGTGCCGGATGGCTCAGGAAGTTAAGCATCTGACTCTTGATTTCAGCTCAGCTCGTGATCTCACGGTTTGTGAGATGGAACCCCTAGTGGGGCTCTGAGCTGGCAGCACGGAACCTGCTTGGGATTGTCTTTCTCCTCTCCCTTTGCCCCTCCCCCTGCATGCTCATGCATGTGCTCTAAAAATAAATATTAAAAAAAAAAAAAAGAGTCCCAGGAGAAGAAAATAAGCCATTTACCCTCTCTTCCTTTCTAATGAGAAGAGGACATTGTAGCCCCATAAAATGAAGGAGAATACTAGTAACTCAGGGAACTTTCTCCTAATCCCACAGTGAGAAAAGCTGGTACTTTTAGATGTCTGTAATCAGCAAGGTGAAAGATTAGAGCAGTGGCTTAGATTGGATCACGTGAACAGCTGTCATATATTAGCCTTCTCTATTTGCCAGGAGGGCACTTCATAACATGAGTTAATAATCTTCACCACAACCCTATGAGGTAGGTAGTAGTATTCCCATTTTACAGAAGAGGGAACTGAGGCTCAAGAAGCGAAGCAACCTGAATTGCTTGAGGTCACAGTCCCAGAGGTCACAGATGTCAGAGGCAGGATTCCTCCACCCCAGGTCTGCAAACATGGGGCCCCTGGTTCTTGTAACCCTTCCTGGTCCTCCCTCTCCCTTCTCCTTCCCCTGGGACTCTTGATGCTCTGTCTAGTGTCTCTTTATTCTCACAGCTGAGGCTAATGTAGTTGAAGTTTCCATCAACTTCCCAGGCCTGCACTCCCAGGACACAATACTTCCTAGTCAAAAGGCAACTTCTGGGGCAGAAAAAAAAGCTGCCTTTATTCACAAATCTGACAGCCCTGGTAAACAGGAAAAGCATAATACCTGAAGTGTGCATACAGCACTAAGGAAGGAAAGGGACAAAACTTGGCTCCATTCTTGACTCTCCAGAATGGGGAGGCGGCGGGAAGCCTTGGTGTGGGGAGGGACCCCGGATCCGGCCTAAACCAGGGCCTGAGGGGCAAGACCAACCAAGGGACCTTGGAGAAAGGAGCCGAACTGGAGGAGTGAGGGGGGTGACCCAGTGGGGGCCAAGAAGCCATTTGTCTGGATGGAGCAGAGGAAATTGGCCAGGTGTAAATGGTGATGTGGACGTGAGAGAACAGCAACTGACTTTGAAGTAGGGAAACTTTATTGCGATTTGAGAGGCTGCTGGGAATCTCTGCGGGATCCTGAGGGGCACCGAAAAGAAGAGGGGCGGGGACCCCTGGGCTGCGGGAGGCGCGCCGATCCCCGCTCCCCCGACCGCCTCCAGGGGGCGCCCGCGGCGCAGGGCCGGAGGAGAGGCCAGTCGGTTCGCACCTGGCTGAATAGCGTCGTGACACCTGAGCCGGGCACCTAAACTCCCTGCGGCCCCACAGCCCCCGCGACAATCTCTCTAGGCCGGCTCGGAGGCGTCCATCATGCAAGCGTACCGTGTATGACGTCTGCAGCCTTTCAAAAGAGAAAAAAAGGGAGCTATAGTTAGCACCCCAAACCCCTGGAATGATGCCACTCAAGGCAAATGAATCTTTACTAACACAGGGGGCGGGGGCAGCGAAGAGGAACAAACACGCTTCGTCCTTTGGGGTTTAAAATGCTGAACTGGTGAATCCTAAAACCAAATGGGGGTATGACTCCCATCGCCAGACAACACCAGGGCTTTCCCCAGAGGGAAGCCGTGCTTTTGATGGGAGGACAGGGTGGCGAGAGGTGGCCAGCCGGAACCCCAGCCCCGAGTGGAAAGCCCGAGAATTCCGTGGCTCAGCGGCGAGTCCTCTCCACCTGCCACCGCTCCTCGAGCCGCGAGGATGTTCCTGTGGCGCCACCTAGTGTCCGAGGCGCAGACAACGCCCTGACGAGAGCTCCTAGGACCTTAGACTCAGGCCACCCGACTTTGGATTAGGCCTGTCATCCTGAGGACGAGTAACAACCTTAGGCTGCGCAAAAAGCTTCCCAAGACCCCTGTTCCTGCTGCCACCAAAACTAAGTAGAAAATTTGCCAGAATAAGTGGAATAAATGACGCCTTTCAGTGAGACGTCCATGAGGTGATGTCTGGTTTTTCCTAAATACAATGGCAAGTCGATTATTAATTCATCCAGAAAAAATATAGATGCTGTCATCGTATAAACATGAGTCCTAAGCAGAACTGAGCCTCAGACCATCTGGAGGAGCCGTCTGAGAAACACTGAACTAGAATTTTGGGCGGGACAAAGAAGAAGCTTTACTTTTAATTTAATGGCAAGTTGCAGACCTCCAGAGAAGAAGATTCCACAATGTAATGGAAAGAAGAGAGATCTGGGAGCCAGGATCCTGGGGTTCTGACACTGGCTCTGCCCCCAGTTATATGTGTGACCTCGACCAGGGGCAAACAGTTTTTACCTCTCACAACAATGCTGTGAGGCTCAGATTACTATTTCCACATGATAGAACCTCCGAGAGGTTACCCAAGGTCAGGCAGCTGGCCAGTGTCAAAGGCAAGCTTCAGACCCACCTCAGTTTAACTCCAAAGAGCACCCTCCTTTCACAACACACCGAATCCCTCTGTTTGGGCTTCCTCACCGACACCATGAAGGGGCTGTGCAAAGTGGTCACTTGGTCCCTTCCAGATACAGCAGACTCTGATCTAAGGTCTCAAGGGTCCCTTAAAACCCACTTCTAGTGCTCACAAACTCCACGGTGATAACAAAAGGGCCTTTAAAAAGGATTTATCTCCCTATAAGAACCATCGGACTTTATTTTCAGCTATGGGCAAGGAAACACCAAAACAGACGCGTCAGAACATCAAGCCTCCTTTAAAATTTAGGACTGTGGGAAAGAGGAGAAAATCTGCACAGGGCATTGAGTGACAAGTTATGGATCCGGGTCAGAAACCAGACCTGCGGGGTGCTGCTTATCTCTTGAGCCACTGGCCTCCCAGGGGATAATTGCCTTCTGATAATTGTTTAGACTTGATAAATACAAGAAATCAGGCAGCCGGCAGTTTATCTGGCTACCAGTTCAGATCTGGACAGAACTAGATTAAGGAGTCAGGCACATTTGCAATAACCTCAAAGATAAAGCCTTCCTATCTGAAGCAGTTTATCTCCTCCTCAAGGGTCATGTTGCCCAGTAACTGCCACCTCCAAAAGTTGGAAGGGAGAAACACACCAGAGGGCTCCAAATCAGCCCCGAGCCTTCTCTTGCTGCCAATTCTTACAGGTCACCAGCTTGAGAGCAAGGGGGTGGTGCTCTGCCCTTGTCTGGAAAGCCCGGGGAAATATGTTGTCCAAGTGGGACCTGGGCAATTAGACCCCGCCACCAAGGTCACCTGACTCCAAGGTCAATGGTTTTCTCATGGCTCTTCCTCTATCTCAGAGGGACAAGCTAAAGGAACCTCAACTGTCACCAGCAAAGATAAAACCAGGAACTACAGCTCAGATCTTGGATGCTGCTGAGCTGCACACTCACCATGTGACCAAAGGCCAGTTAAAACTCCTCCGGACCTCAGTCTCCTCAACTCTGAACTCAAGGGTTGAAGCAAATAATCTCTGAAACCCTCACTGAGACAGTTCAAGGACCTGAATCAAACAGGGAGGTACCCTTCTCCCCATCTCCCTCACTTGCACTCTCCCTCCACCCGCTTCTCAGCCTAAATTCCTCTCATTCCCTGAGCACGCTTCTCTTATTCCCTGGTCACTTCCCTGCATCCTCCAACCCCTTCCATCTGCTAGCAGCTGGCTCTACCGGGTGGCTGGGGAGCACTGGAAGAGCATCCCCTCAGAAAGCAGCCCCCCTGGGAGGACCTCTGAGCGCTTTGCCTGGGGTATGGACACAGCGTTTATTATCCACTCGTTACCAAGAAGTGAGGCCCACCTGTTGTCCCCCCGTCCCACTCGTCTACCTTCCAAGGGCAGCTCTTTGGCTTCCATAATATACTGCCGGGGAACAGCAGGACATCTTCTTCAGACAAACTCACTTGGGGTCAGATACTGAGGCAGCCCCACCCCTCCTTCACACGCCAGCTCTGGAGAAGGGGCTCCATTAGGAAAGCAATGCACAGCAAACAAAAGTCTTCTTCAACTTCCCTAAAGGCCTGGCCTGACACCATCTCTTTTAACAAAAAAAAAAAAAAAAAAAAAAAAAAAGAACAAAAAAACCCACAAAAACACGTTGGGGGCCTTTAGGGGACTCATAATTGAGCTGTATTCCAGGAAAGAATTTTCTAAAGAAAGGAATAAGGCATTGTTTTTCCAAGAACATTTTCTCCCTCAAGAAACTCCAAATTAACTAAGAATATTGTGCCTTAGTTTCCTTTTGGTTGCAGAAGAGGCCAGGGAAAGAGTATGATCTTTTTCAGGAAAGAGAAGTCCCACGGGGTTGAGGTAAATCCTTTGTGGAGACAGAATAGTCTACTTCTTTCAGAGCTGCCCCCAGTAGGCTGGCCCCACAGTAAGCATTTACTAGATGTGGTTAATTGACTGGAGGCAACGGTCAGATGGATTTATTCAGGAGAGTAGATTACAAAACTGGATGCCAGCAAAGACTAGCCAGTCCATCAGACAGGCTAGCCTACTCATCAGACGGCCTCACAGCCACCTCCCTCTCTGCCAGCCTCAGACCAAAGCCGGGGGAGAAAGGTAACGTATGCCCTATCAGGAAGGCCCTCTTCTGCACCCCGGGGGCCAGAGTGCTGTCCCTGGGTGCCTCTGTTCTGTGCCTTCCCTCTGAGCAATGATTCATGGCAGATATTAGAGAGGAAACAGCATCCTTCAATTCTTTCTACAATTCGTTATAGGGTTCTTATTAAGCAGTATCTTCAAACTTATTTATGTGATGTCATGCTAGGAAGCAGTGCCACTTTCCATGAGCACCGAATTCAATATAAGTAAGAGCCAAATAAATGCCACACGGTCCCCATGCAGGATCTTCTTGGGGAGGCAGGACGGGGGGCCTGGATAATCCCAGAGAGAGGTGGTGAACTCCGGAAGATAACCAGATAATGCAAACCTGGCTTCTTGGGCAGTTGAAGAGCTCTCCTCGCCTCTTCTCTGAGTGATTACTCCAGGGAAGCCGGCTTCCTGCTGGAGCACGACTTCAGTATGCTCTTAGAACCAACTCAGAAGCAGGGACACAGAATCATAGGTGCTGCCCATTGCCAAAGGGCCAGGACGTTACCCTTCACATCCTGTATCTGTTCTTTTTTTGGATGTTGTAAAAGACGCACAGATATACGTCTTTTATCCCTGTTTCCATGTTGAAAATGAACGGGCCAGAGAAGTAGGGAAGGAGAAGAAGCTAGTCCCGGAGCACGTCAAGTGCCAAGCACTGTGTTGGGAAATTGGTGAGGGCCCAAGCCCTCCAATTTTGGCCAGTGGGGAAAGGGAATAGTCATCACCAATTCCTTTATATTTGAATAAATGCACATATTTGAAAATGGCTTGAGCCACAACCAGACATGGGTGGGGAACCCCACAAGGTCTCCATGTCTTCTCTAAGAGCCCCTCTTTCTTCCAATCAGGTAGACCTCCTTTCATCCCCCGCTAGTTGATCATGTAGTTCCCTTTGTCTTCAGTACCTTCCCACTCTCCGCTCCCTCATTCCCGACCCCTTTCCACTCCTCGTGACTCATTTAGACATCACCCTCAAGAAAGCCTCCCCAGTTCTCTCCTGTCCAATTTCAGCTGGGTGGGCACCTGGATGTATAGACATCTTGTATCTCGTTTGCCACCACTGTGTTGTAATACTCTGTTTATATTGTCTGCTTCCCCAAGTTACTGTGAGCTCTTTGAAGACAGGGTCTTTTCCGTATTTGCACCCCCAGCATCTGTGCATTGAATTCTAGGCTACCACTTGCCCAGACAACCCCTCTGTGTTCTCAAACAAAAGATGTTCCTTTCGGGAGAATGCAGGCCCATTCCTCCTACCCACCCCCTACATACGCAATTGGCCTCCAAGCAAGACCTGACCAGTATGTGACTCTCCTGTTCAAGTCGGAAGAAGATGCTCTTTCCCCCTAGTGGCTGCAGCCCTACAGCAGGCAGCAAGGCCTAGTCAGGTGAACATGAGCTGGATTTCTGTACTCACCTGCCCCTGCTCCCAGGCAACCTGAACAACTGTATTGGGTGGCCCTGCTTGAGTCAGTCACTCAGCCATGACCACGGTGGCCCGCTTCTCCTGACCTCTGGTTCAGCTTCCAAGGCACCGGGCTGCTTTTCCACCCTGTTTTCTACCACTCCCCACCTAACCACAGCTGCTCATGAGACAAATAGCTGATGTGTCCTCAAAGTCACAATGCCCCCACGAAACCCAAACACAGCATCCAGGAGAGAGAGGCTGAAGACTTCCCGTTTCTTCCAGGTTCATTGCTGGCCTGCATTCAGGCCCAGGCGCAGGGGCTCGTTTGCATGGCTGGTTTGGAGCCCTTGGCAGATGAAAGTGTGCAGATAGTTTTATATGTGTTGCCTATCATTAAACCTCCCCTTCAGGGTTTCTTGTCGCCTTTGGTTTGTGTCTCAATCTGGAGCAAATTGAAGCAAAGGTTTAGGCCTCTGTGTTTTCTTGGTTTAATTAATAATTCATAATAAAATTTAATCAAGGCATAAGCTTTTGTGGAAGGTTATAAAACACTTTTATTTGCCCTGGAGATCAGAATGACCACTTTCTAAATCTGTGAAATGATTTTTTTTTTTTCCCAAATGAGGAAATTTTACTCTCAACTGTAAATTTCAGCTGTTTGCCATATGTAACCACAGAGAATCTGTTTATTGACTTAGTATATTAGAAGTAGTTAGGCAGGAAGAAAAATAAACCAAAACTCCAGACGGGAGAAAGTGCGGGAAAGAAAGGAAGAGCTGGAGTAAAGGGTCTAGCAAAACTCTAGCCTCAGAAAATAAGGAGACAAATGTCTGAACCCGCCTCCCAAGGGAGAAGACAGGGAGAGTAACCAGACTGGGAGACAAAGACAATGGCTGGACGGTAGTCACAAGCTAAATCAAGATCTTTGGAGAAATAAGCCGAGAATGCAACAGGGAAAAGGCGCCGTGAAAGGATATCAGACACTGCAAGGGGTCCCCAGGGGGGTATGGAGTCCTGCTTGTTAAAGTCCAACACAGGGCAGGTTTCCACCTGCCTGGAATAGCAGAAAGGAAATTCTTGCCTAATGGCAGAGGAAGAATCTAGGCAAGGGGTAACTCAAACCCCCATCTGTGGACAAAGCCAAACCACTAGGAAAGCAACTTAGAAACACGGATTCCTCAGCATCTCCTTTAAATGCCTTATAAAGCTCTGCAGGTGACTCATGTGCAGCCAGGTTTGAGAACCAGTGTTCCAGATGACCTTTCAAGGATCAGCACTCTCTGAGATTAAACAAATTAGAGCCAGAGAGGAAGGACAAAGTTGATGCAGAAGAACTAGACACCAGCCATGGATTTAGGCAATAATGTGTGATAAGAATTACTCTGTAAGAATTCCTGTAATAACAACATGTTATCAAGTGTGTGACAACAATCCCGAAGGAAGCGAATTATGATCTTTGCTTTACAAAGGAGGAGATGGAGTGTCAGAGAAGTGAAGGGACTGGCCTAAAGCCATACTGCCGGTGAGCAGCAGGGATGGGTTTCTTCTTAGAGCACCACGAGAAGGAGACTTTGCAAAATGATAAATTGTGGCTCACAACATGCTTAGAGTACACGCATTTCTCAGTCTTCAGTGTAGCTTGATGACTTCCCACTAAAACACGGTTCAGTGAAACTAGAAGGTGGGGCAAGGGAGATACCATGCGGTCCAGATACGCACACTGATGGCCCAGGGAGGCAGGAGAAATGTCTGATCCTGACGCCGTGGGACGCCAACCTGCATGGACCCCATATGGGGGACCTTGGAACAGCACCTTTGGTATCCCATGTGGACTTGCAAATATTGCCACTGGCCCACCCACCAGAGTTAACACTGATATGAGGCTGGTGTCCCCAAGTTCTCCAGATGGGGAAAATTCTTCCCAACTCAGCTGTCATGCCAGGAGGCTTCAGGAAAGCCTGTCTTCAGTATGTCTACCTGATCCCAGGTATTTCTGAGAATCCCCGAGGAACGTGTCCATGTTCCAGAGGTCAGGCCTATCTGTCACTTGTCACATTGTTCCATTCTCTCTCAGTCTCCTCTGTCTCCCTCATGGCGTAGGCACAGGCCCCTCACCTACTCCCCCAGAACATAATCAAGACCAACCTATAATATCAAGATTATCTGAAGCTTAAAGATAGCAGAAGGGAAGTACAACATAGAAACAGAAAGCTTAAACCCTGGTGAGAGAGAGTCCCAGCTATCTTTGTTCTTGTCTTCTAACTTGCCCCACATTTCAGGGGCTAGCCTAATTTTCCCCCAATTAAATGCTCTGACTGTGTCCCTTGATTAGAATCTAGGTTGCCCATACCTTGCAGGGTAAAACAAGAGGTAGAGACATCTTAGGCTGATCTCCAAGTCAACGGCAGCTCTGCGTGCAGAGAAGACAACCCCTCGCCTTATTTTACAAGCCACCTAGCTCCTCTTTGTCTGGAGTCTCTCCAGTCCAAATAGACTTTACTTGAACATGCCTCAATGCCCATTAAAGTGCTTCCTCCGAAATAAAGCACCATTTCCCTCAAGGATGAATCATATGGTCGCAATGAGTACGTCTCCATTTCTAGTTATCATGTTTCCAAAATTGCGGGGCACCAGCTAAGTTCCAACAACACCCTTTTCCCACTTCCGCTGAGCAGAGCAGAAGGGGCCAGGCTCATTCCTTCTGCCCCGCGTACTCTCTCTGGCAGTGGGCAAGATTGCTTTAAATGTTTGTGGGTTGGTAATTTTTGGACTCATTTGCAAGGCAAATGCAGACTATCTAAAATTAAGGTTCGGTGATGTGGGGCCCTAGCTGAGGATTTCTTTTGTTTATTTTGTTCTAAAACCACAGTCTTTCTCTACAAGATCATTATTGCAGACCTCGCAAGAGGGCTGATGGCTTTTATTCAAAGTCTGTGCTTTCCTCCCCATAAAACCTGGATGAACATGTCCTACTGGAAGGGACTGTCAAGGTGGGGTGGTTGGCTGGTTGCTGCTAAGTGCCAGTGCCGCTGGGGACAAGTCCAGGCTGGGAAGTTGGCCTGGCCTGGGGGCTGGTCTCTGTGCCAGTGTTATGGGTCACAATCCCCAGTGGGGAGGCTTTGGGCTGATTCCCCTTAGTGAAGTGTGGTGGTGGAGAGTGTTTGGTCAACTTCAAAGCCCCATGCAACTTCCTCAGCTCTTTAGTTCGGATTCAACCCAAGTCCCATCCGAACGAACGTGGGAAGTGGGGGCAGGGAGGGGCGGTGCTTAGTAAACTAAACTTCAACTGAGTTTACTCTTGGCAAAACAGATCTTCCCGAGTCTCAGGGGGGAAAAGCGCAGCTTAGACAGATGTAAACAGGCTCTGAGACCCTTCGGACATCAAATAACACTAGCAAAACAACGTTTAGATGAGTTAAGTGTAAATCAATCAGAAACATATGGACTACATTTCCCTGAAAATACACAGGGGTTTACAAATTACAGGCACAGGGGTTTGGCAAAAATGCAATTCAGGTTTTGCCAAACCTAAAATGTTTGGAGAAGATTTAAAGAAAGTAGACTGACCCAAAATGCCTTCAACTTCGCCCATCCCTGACACTGATAATATCCCACACAACCGCAAGCATTTAAGTGCATGGGTTTTAAGAGATTTATATGTTGAATAAACTTAACTACTCACAACAAGCGGAGATTCTTTTCCAGACGAACGTTCAGAGAAAGCTGGCTGCCAAGTGTCTGTACTCGCAGAAGGCAGAAAACATCTACCTTTTGAGTTGGGCCAAGGAGATATACCTACACGTTTCAACTTGCAACAGAATGAAATATGCTAAGCTCCGAAGCCTAGAGTTGCATATTCATGGAGCACAGGCTCCACTTTTCCACAGCCCACGCTTATCTTTCTGTCTTCGCACGACTGGCGGTATGGGTCCCCGTGTAGGGACAATATGTTGATAAAGTCCCTAGAGTCTCTGTTGCACGGTGACTCTCCCACATGTGGCAGCAGGCCATGACCCGTTTCTGTCTCAGAGGGAGGTTGTCCCAGTGGAACTAGGGCACCCAGCACCCAAACGTTTAGGTTTTGAGACTCCAGAGTGAAGACACAAGGTAGGGCAGACCTTACCCTGGGAGGAGGTCAAGGCCCCACACTGGCTTGGAGACAGTGAGAGCAGAAGGGAAAGAGAGGACTGAGGAGGGACCCCTGATAAAGCCCTGCCATGGCTCTGCTCCCCCGCAGAGGTTCGTCTCAGAGGGTCGTCCCTTAGGGGAAGGAGGGAACCACCCAAGAGGGAGGAGAATTGAAAAAGAAAGGTCACCTCTGCCCTTCCTTCCTGTGCTGCAAGGGCCAGCTGGCAGGGGTGGAAGTGACCCTTAGTGTGGGGAAGGCCTGTGACAGTCCCAGAGTTCCCTTAGTTTAGCAGCAGCGTGGGCGGGCAGCGGAATTTCCTGTAGACCCTCTTCAGAAGGGGCCTGGAAGTCGTTAGGGTCTGTGACCGAGGGTGGGACGGGATGATACAGTCCTGGGAGGCTGGCATAGACAGAGGAACTGGGTCAGGGGCCACCTCTCTCCGCTCCCCACTCCCCCCACTCTCCAGCTGCGATCATGAGCCACTCAGAATGGGGACATAATCACCAAGGACAAAAAGCCTATCCAGCAGTCACGGGAAGTGCCAGCCGTCAAGCAGAATAGGGATTTGAAATGGAAAGGACGCTGATGTAAACAAAACGTAACCTTTCTTGCACCCTTGAGCTGTGGTGGGAGAGTCTTGCCTCCTCAGGTGGATAAGGTCACAGGGTTGAGCAGACATACCCTGACCCCTAGGAGGCAGCCAAACCCCCCCCCCCCCCCCCCCACTCCACTCCAGGCTGAGGAAGGAAGGAGATTTGACCTGGTCTTCAGGGGGGTAGGGGAAGGTGCAGATTGCAACGGAAGGAACAAAGGGATCGTGAAGGGACCTGGGCTGCGTGGATAACCCCCTTTTGTTGTGTCCTCACAGAATCTCAAACGTCTGAGCGACTGATTAGGAAGATGGCGTCCATAGACCTCTTGACGTCTTCCCACCCTCCACATCAGAGAAGGCCCAGAAGACCCCAGAGAACCCTCCGTAGTAAAGCAGGCATCACCGAGAAGCTGAGCCTCTCTTGTTCTGTCACTTTATGGGGACCGGAGTCCTCCTCCTGCCATCAGAGACCCTCAGGGCTAAGACTGGGCAGGGGCACTGGGCCAAGGGAGCAAGGAGGCCCGGCAGGTGCCTCCAGCAGGGAAGACGGTGCCTGGTATTTCACTCAACAGGGCGGGCGTTTAGTTTCCAGGCAGAGAAAATGCAAATAGTAGCAATAAAAATTACAGAGGATACAAACACCTTTTTTCTCACTTACAAAATGCCTGCTCCTCTAGTGGGAGCCTCTGAGGGGAGGTTTTGATAATTCTGTGGGTTGGTGGTTGACAAGTAGGGACAAACTGGCCACTGAAAAGAAAAATGGCTCCCTCCATCCCTAAGGGTAGAAGCTGGAATTTGTCTTTGGGGCAGAGGCTTTCTTCCTTTCCGGGTGGTTCCTTTTGGTGACTCTCTGAGTCATGCAGGAGTCACTCAGGTGTCTCCTCTGGTCCCGACCTTGGTGAAGCTCTCTATGATGCAAAGACTGTAATCTATACTAGGGGCTTTGGAGCAAAAAATCTCCATTATTTTGAGAGAACCACCCAATAGGAAACTACTTGAGAGAGACAATTTTATTGTAAATAGGAGGGGGAGAAAAAGTTCTGTTGGAGCTTGAACTTGAAAAATAAAACAAAAGATTAAGTTAAGCTTTTAAAACTCTCCGATCTAACACAAGTTATAAATACAACTATGCATTAGTTCTTACTGAACAAAAAAAAATGAATTATTTAAGAAACATTTTTTAAAAATATTTGTACAACAGCTTTGTATTTTACTTTGATAGCCAATCGCACAAAGAGACATTTTCACAAAAGTATGCAAGAGGGTTATGAATTTCCCCAAAGGCTTCTCATGACTGTTTGATACACACACTTTTTCTTTGAAGCGCCTCTGGTGTCCCTGTCTCTGCCAATTTTTTGTTTTCCCATCATTAACTGGTACACCCCGCCATGCCCCTATTTTTGACAGCTTGCGATGATTTGAGCAATCCTCCAACTTCATTCTCCTTAATGCCACGAAATCTTCCATTGCTTGCAAGATCTGAAACTTGACTTGGAAATGGATTTGCATCACTTCCACTGTCCTGTCAGATATTTATAATATCACACAACCATCAGGAGTCTGATCCAAAAGGGGCTTCATTCCGTAGTCGGGTAGGAGAACGAGACGGTGCGTGGTCACGGGCAAACATCTTTGCATTTGTCACGACTTTCATTTCCCTAAGCAACCTTCTAGCTACAGGGACTCCAGTGATGAGTCCTTGAATATAATTCTGCTTATGAACATTGGGGAAAGAAATAGTACATCCCTACAGGAAAGGTTGTTGTTTTCTATTGTTTTGTTTTCTGAGCAAGAGAGAGAGGGTGCAAGTGAGCAAGGGGTGAAGAGAGAGAGACAGAGAGAGAGAAGCAGGGCTTGTGTTTTACCCAAAGTGGGGCTCAGACTCACCCCATGTGTGGCTCGAACTCAAGAATCGTAAGATCATGACCTGACCCAAAGTCAGATGCTTAACGACTGAGCCACTGAGGTGCTCTGGGTTTATTTGTTTTTGACTTTTCCTTTTTCTCTCTCCTTCTCCTCTTGGCCTTCTTGAGGAGAACATTCAGCAATGTCAGTCTTTAGTCTAGGCCTTAAATTTGCAGTTCAGAATAATTCCCGGAGGTCTGCATGAGGGCCGTGGCAGTTCGCCAGAATAGGTCAAACAGTGATTTGAGGCCAAAGCTCTGGGTAGCAAGAGAGCTCATTTGCCTGGGTGTCCATGAAGCCAGAATGAAAACGGTGAGTGGTCAATAGTAACAACATAACTGGTATCTTTAACAAGAAATAAAGGGGGTCAACAGAAAAGACTTGTATTTGTTGCTCCCCCACTGCCCGGTCAAGCCCACCCTGAGGGCGAGCGTTCCCCCATATCCCTAGGAAATCTCAGGCTACCCCACAGCTTTACCTTTCCATTGAGGTAATTAAGTCTTCTGGTCACTTCTAATCACAGGAACAGACACAGCCTGAGCTAGTATGCCCGGTTCATGTAGTAAACAAAATACCAACTCACTTCTGTCACCTGCAGTGTGCTCCTGCTTCAGGCTGGAAGGTTCCAGCAGTAAAGGCAGAAGGTGAGGGGTGGAGGCAAGCTGGGCTCTTCTATTTCCTGCCAGGTGAGCCACAGGTTTACTCTTCCCGCAACCCCCTCATGGAAGCAGAAGAAGGCTCCGTGAGAGTGAAAGGGGGGCGAAAAGGAGGAGGGGGCACGGAGACCCCTCCCGTGGGTTGGGTGTGGTTGCCTCTGACTTCGGTGGAGAGTAATCTCTTGTCCAAGTGGAGACACTTTTAAGAGTGAAAGTGGACGTGCTTTATAATTACACCAGAACGGCAGATGCAAACCAGGACTGTCCTGGACAAACGAGACTAGTGATCACCCTACTTAAAGCGGACTTTCTCTGGCTCTGCTTGGATCTTCCAGCTCGTCTGAAGTTCTGCTGACCCAGGCACTGCACCCTCCCTCACCAGCTGCTTCCATCCCCCACCTGCCTGCGGACCTCTGCAGACCTCTTCCCCATAGGTTCTCTTTTGGGGTCGCACCGCCCTTCCAGGAGGGCCTCGTCAACCTGGAAGACAATTCCAGTCCACTCTCCTAGGGGACCCCTCAAGTCCACAGAACACACGTTCACCACCCTGCTGGGCAAGGAGGAAGGTGCCACAGAACACATATTTCTTTTGAAAGAAATTTTCTCTCCAGCCTCGGTTACTCTCTTGGCCTCTGAATCTTCCGATTGTCAGCTCATTGTTGGAACGCCAGTTCTGGGCCACATCTTTCACCTCCTGCTTTGGCGGCCAGCATCTCACTATGAAGACATGGACGAAACTGACACTCATTGTCTTAAAAACTTCAGCTGAAACTACCTTTCTGTGGTAGAAAGGGTCTGTTTTGCTAACCTTTTAGAACAGCAAAAACAATAGTAACAGAAGCAGTCGCTCTCCCTTCGTGTTACTATAACACGGTGACTATGCTTCGGGCCAAAGGGATCATCTCATTTAACCCTTACAACAACCCCAGGAGCTAAGTATTATTATCATCCATAGTTCAGAGATGAAGAAACTGAGGTCTAGAGATCACACAGCTGATGAAGAGCAGAGATTCACATTTATGTTCCTCTCACCATAGACGATTGTGGAAATTCAGAACTTTGGCTTTATGGGGAGACTCTGCTCATGGTAACTGTTTTGGGGCCAACTAATCATGCACCTTTCTAATGTAGGGTTTGGGACCACTGAGGAGTCAAAACATGAGCTTTATTGCTGAGAAGAGCTAAATTGGAAATACAGCTGAACTTCCAACCAAACAAGCCTCCTGCTCTTTCTCCTCTGCGTTGACCTCACCCCCTCAACACCCACCAGTCTAGGAGTAGAGCCTGCCCAAGACGGCTTGCCATGGTGGGGAGACTTGGCACAGAGGGGAGAGGAGGGCACAAAATACCCTGGGGGTCATTGAGGCACATCTCAAAGGCAGAACGGGGTTCCAGTGCGCCTCCAAAGAAATCATTTTCCATGTCAGGCCAACCAGCCACATCCACATGCTGGGGAGATGAAGGGAGGGGCGGACAGACACGAGGACTTCTGAGGTGGCCAGTGTGCTCCATCCAAGGCTCCGCTTGGAGAGGTAGATGCTGAGGGCAGAGGGGCCTGGAGGCACAGTAACTGTGGAGGTGGGAGCAGCTTGGAATTGTTCAGATAGATATGTGCCATTGGCTTTCAAGGGCTGGCCTATGTGGGTGGTTAACCGAAAGAGAGGACTCATTGCCCTAGAGGAAATCCCAGGCCTTTCCCCAGCTTCTGTGGCACAGAGGCCACAAAGGCCAGCCCGCAATGTCCCTATTCTCCCCTGCATGTGGGAGTAGAGGAGAATGGGGCACCGGGTGTTAGGGCTTGCAGCGGTTGAATGTGAGGCTGCCTCTGTGCTCATGAAAGCACCAGAGATTTGACACGGGCCTCATCAGTACGAACTACCCAGGGAAGCTGCCGTAACCAGCCCACCCACTTTTGTATCAATATTCGACGACTGCTGTAACATCACCACCGACTTAGCAATGCGTAACGACACAGATTTATTACCTTACACTTCTTGATGTCAGAAGTCCAAAACGGGTCTCACTAGGCTAAAGTTAAGGTGTTGTCAGAGCTGGGATCCTTTCTGGAATCTGTTTTCTCTCCTTTGTTATCTTCCAGAGGCTGCTTGTATTTTTTGGCTCTCAGCCCCCTTCTGTCTTCACAACCGGCCATGGCCAATGAGCCCTTTCCCTTCCCATCCCCTGTCACTGATTTTTTTTTCCTCTCCCAACTTCTAAGGGCCCATGAGATTACACTGGGCCTAGCTGGATAATCCAGGAGGCCCTCCCGATTTTAAGGTCAGCTGATTAGCAAACTTAATTCCACCTGCATTCTTTTTTAATTGTTTTTAACCTTTTTATTTATTTTTGAGAGACAGAAGCATGAGTGGGGGAGGGGCAGAGAGAGAGAGAGACACAGAATCTGAAGCAGGCGCCCAGGGTCCGAGCCATCACCACAGAGCCCGACGTGGGGCTCAAACCCATGAACCGTGAGATCATGCCAGAGCTGAAATCAAGAGCTTAACTGACTGAGCCTCCCAGGCATCCGGGGTGGGGGGGGGTCATTGTTCGGACCAGCATACGCCCCTGAACCCCATCGAGCGCTGAGCATCTGCTAATACACACACACACACACACACACACACACACACACACACACAGAGGACATACCTAAACACTTCTAAAGAGAAAATCTGAACAAGGAGCTCACTCATATCTAGTGGCTTCTGCATCTGCTGTATATGGTCTCCCTCCTAAATGAGGCTGATTTTTACTTTTTCATCAGACATTCACTGCTTGCTGATGTTTAATCTTCTATTGAGTTAGAAATGCTTTAGCCCAATTAGGAACAGCGTGTTGCATGCGGATGTGATCTCAAGCCAGTTATTTCTTTATTTCAACCGGGCTTCTGCCAAGCAGAGTCCTTTCATGCTCGCACGCTCCCTGAGGTGTGCTCAGGAGGGCTCGGCCCAGCCTCCGCACCAACACCTGCACGCTTTCGGAGCTGCTTCCCAGCAGTGGAAGTGTTAACGGCATGATGAAAGATCGTGAGAGAGAGAAATATTTTATATTTTGAAAACCCCACAGTTATCAATCTTTATTATAAAAAACATATGCGCCTCCCCTCCTGTAGTAGATGTGTTCCTGACCGGGTGTATGTAAATCAAATTCTTTATAAATTGAGTCATATTTTAAATGCACTAGGGGAGCTGGCTATTTAAAGGCATCCTGCTGTGAATCTTTTTGTCAAGCCAAGAGGCTGTGTGGGATGCTAATTTTCACCCCTTAATTTGTCTGTTTGGTAGGTGCAGATTTTCATAAAATCCCCCAAATTCACAAACCCAAACAAGGCACACCTGTATGCTCTATTTCAAGGGTATCTTTTTCATAAGAGCTCAAAGAGCTGTCAGGTGGATTATCTCATTTATCTTCTCAACATTCTTCCAAAGGAGTTTGGGGCACTCATTATTATCCTCAAAGGAGGTATAACTGTCTCCCAAACAGCCACTGCTTGCAGGGGGGCCCATGAAAGGAGAAGCCATGCTCAGCTGAGAGCTATTTATTTTCCAATTAACAATGGGCTCTGTCCTGGGAGGAGTGCTTGGGGAGGGTTTCTTTAGGCCCCAGAATGTTCTTTTTCGCTACTCTTTGTCACTACTGTCCAGAGAGAGAAACAGAAGAACAGAGAAATAAAACGCTCACAAATGTTTTCAGTGTTTACCGAATGCCCACCTTTGACAAGACGTGCTAGTGCAGGTGGGCGGGGCAAGTGTCACGACGCCCGGCGTGGCCCTGACCTGGGGCTGGCCACCTAGGACACAGGCAGGTTGACGATACCTAGAATGCGATATTAGGAAACATGGACACCTTCCGCTCGCCCACGATGTTCTTCTCCCAAGGATGTTACAGACTCGAACTCATTCAATCCTCACGACACTGTTACGTAAGGTGGGCTTTGGCTTTACTCTTCGTAGATTAGTGATTTTCCAAAAGTCACATGGCAGGAAAGTGAGGGAGCCAGGACTTCAACCCAAGAAGTCTGTCTCATTCCAAAAGCACACGTTTCACATCTCTATGACTGAGCACGGGCACAAGCAATGGCCTTTGTGGGTGTAGTGGCAGGAACAATGGATTCTGACTCTTGGGATCAAAGAAACGGTCCCAGAAAGATGCTATTTGAACCAGGCCTTGAATGGTAAGGAGGGTTTCCACAGAGAATTGAGAAAAGAAAATGGACAAAAGCATGAAAGTGTATGTGAGTGGTCTGGTGTGACCACGTTCTGAGAGGGAGTCATAGTGGCAAACATGCTTGAAAGGGGAAAAAGGGACATATCCTAGAAGGTCTTAAATGCTTTACTAAAGGAGCTGAAACTCCTTCCTACAGTGGTGGGAAGCCACTGAGACTTTTCAAGTGAGGAAGCAAATTCTCTTTTTGGAAGACAGTTTTGTCATCAGTGTGAAGAATGAGTTTGAGCCAGAAGATCAAATCTCGATAATTAAAGTCAGATAGTACTCTCTCCTCTTATAGAAAGCAAGCAAAACCTTGTGGATACTGCCCTAACCCCTGGTGAGAAAGGGGGCTGTCAGAACTAGAAGCTGCATGCCTGATTCCAAGACTAATCCTTTTCTTCCTATCAAACAAAATGGCTGGACCTTTGAATAAAGAAAAGAAGGGCAAGTCATGTACTAGCCAAAGCCCCCACGGGCTTACCTCCCCTCCCTCCGCACCCAGTGGTGCCAGGCACAGAGAAGTAGGCCATCTGTGTTCTGTATTTCTCTTCACCCTCGGAAAGCTTCACAGGTGCTAAACACAAGGTTGCTGGGGCGGGGCGGGGGTGGGGCGGAGCCCAAATCTCACTCTTGCCCTTGGAGGTGACTGTGTCTTCCAAGGCACCTGTTCTAAGGCACACAACCACTAGCTGGGCCTGGTGAGCACCTCTAGGGGCACAGGAGGCTAATATAACCATACCGAACTTTCTTCTTCTAAGACACAAGTCTATTAGACTCATCTAAATGGAGTCCCAAGGTCTTGGAGCCGCAAACCCAAGAAAGAAGATGGTGAAAGCTGGTGGGGCATGGGGGCAACACGAAGCCTCAGGTCTCCGTTCCAGATCCATACCGCCCACCAGAGTTTATGAACTTCTAATATCCACCTTTCAGAGCAAGTGTGTAAGTCCGGGAAGGAGGAGCAGAATTGGAATACGGTGGATATTTTCCCTCGGTTTGTTTTTTTGTCCTGCAGCATAATTCTCGCATTCGTTAAAGAGCTTGGGGCTCCTGGCAGAAAGGAAATTTAAGTATAAAAGTGAGTATGATCAAATTGCTATTAGCAGTCGTGGGATTGGCATGAGGCCTGGGCCACCCGGATACCAGAGGCCTAAGTGACTAAATGGGAGGCTCAGTCTGACTCAGATGGGTCTGATCTGTCAGCCAGAATGGTGCTGGGAAACCTCCCTGAAACACAGTGGGAAGGGTAGGGGGTGGGGAGTTGCACAGGGGGAGGGAAAGAGGCAGTAACAGAGGGTACAGTGGGATGGGGGGCGGTTCTGGGGAGTTCAGGGCAGGTGCCACCTATGAAGCAAAATCTCTGGGGGCAGGAAGCCCTCCTGCTCACGTGCTACTGTGCCAACCCTCCTTGCTTATGGATCCTGGACTTCCACGAGGCAGAGATTTTATTGCTTGAGCGTCAGGCTTTGTATACACTGCAAATTTTCCACTCTGCCCTCCCACCCTGGGAAGGTTAGACTGACTAGGCATTGGTATCTCCAAAGCCCTCTTTGCAGAAAGTGCCTGGGTGTGTAGAGGGGGGAGGGTGTGAACAGTAAGCCACAGAGGGGAGTGAGGGGGTGACCAGGAGGGGGCAGAGACACTGGGAGACAACTAGGCTTTCTTGGGTCCCCAAGTTGGACCATGGAGCCAAGTCTGCTCCATGCAGCACCTAGGAAGACGTTTAGCACCTGCCACCTCCCCAGGGCAGCCTGGACAACCGCCTGCCAAGGTGGCTCTTATGCAAAAGGTGAGGCTTGCATCCGGAGCCCCTGCTAGAACAGAGAGCCCTGGGGGAATTTTCCAGGATGTCCCAGCTGGCCCCGGGGAGCCAAGGCCTCAGGTTCAGGCTGCACAGGTACACTGAAAAGCAGACACAGGGCACCTACGGTGATTTTCCAAACGCCGGATCTGTTAATCTGGCTACTCAGTGACAACAACAACAAACGGCCATTTGTTGACCTGGGAATGATGCATGAAGAAATAGAGAGTAGGAGGAAGCATTTCCGAAAGCAAAATGGCCTGAGCACGCCCTTCCCCACTCCCAGTTAAAAGCCGTCCTGGTGGAGGCCTTTGCTGGGCTCCAGCCCCAGCTGCAGCCCACGTGGGTACGTGCCACGGCTCCAAGGTCCCATGTCTCCCGCTGCCAAGCCCTATGGGGCTGTGCGGCCAGACGTTCAGTACAAAGCCTCTCCCTTGCCTGCCACAGCCGTCAGAGTCTATGCAGCACAATGGTTAACAGATGGACGTCTGCAGTCAGACCTGAATTTGAGTCCCATCTCCACCACTTCCCAGCTGTGTGTTTGTGGGAAAGTGGACCTCGGTGAGCCTCATTTTCCTCATCTGTAAGATGGGGCTAATAGGAGTATCTTCCTCAGAGTGCTGAGAGTGAGAAGAGATAATGCAGGCAAAGCACTCGGTGCAGCGCCAGCTGCTAGGAAGTGCTCTGTGGGTGGGCAACAGTTCTCCTCTTTCAAAAAAGAAAGGCTCAGGCTTCTCCTTTGCTGATCTCTAGAGCCTGTGACAGAAATGCCTTGCCTCGCGGGTGTGTATGTGTGTGTGGGGTCAGTTCTGGTTTCCCTGGACACCCTTGGAGCTGTGGCCTAAGCCTCCGTTTGGGCTCTTGCTTCAAGGAGAAATAAAATGCAGGTGAAATTCATGAGAACCAGGTGGGCATTTTTGTTTATGCCACACAGCTGGCAGGGTCCACGTGTGACCTCAGGCTGTGGATCTCAGCTAGGAAAGTCCCGCCAGCGAGGACAGCACCAGGAATTTCCCATACCACCTGAACCCACACCTCCACGGATACTGCCAGGCAGGGAGCAAAGAGCCCTCTTGCCATGAAATCCATCATAGGAAAACGTCAGGAGTGAACAAGAACACCGGACCCGGAAAGCTCTGGGTGAAATGTGCATAGCCTGGGCAGCCATTTGGGACCCTCTGCTCTACGGCTGGATTTCCTGCCCTTGGGGATTCTAGTGGTGATTTTAAGGGTCCCCCGCGCCCTGACAATGTTCATCTCACCCAGAAACCAGAAAGTCAGTAGATGGGGCAGAATTTGTGCCTTACATCCAGAGATGCGTTTCTCTCATTTTTTTTTTAATGTTTCATTTATTTATTTTCAGAGAGACAGAGTGTGAACAGAGGAGGGACAAAGAGACAGACACAGATTCCGAAGCAGGTTCCAGGCTTTGAGCCATCAGCACAGAGCCTAATGAGAGACTCGAACCCACTAACCACTAGATCATGACCTGAGCCGAAGTTGGACGCTCAACCGACTGAGCCCCCCAGGCACCCCTGAGATGCGTTTTTCTTATTGACCTTTTCTCCTCTCCCCCACTGGATATTTCAGAAAGGAATTTACCAAAATGGAAAATCTAAGATTATTTTAAGGAGCCCACCCGGAAAACTCACGGCATCGGAGACGGACAGACTTGGGTTCAAATCCTAGCTCACAGGCTCTTTGTCACGGGAGGCCTTTGTCATCTCATCCGTGCACTGGTGCCCTAGGCTAGTGGCTCCTGAACTTGTCTGTGTCAGAACCTCGCGGAGGGCTTGTTAACACAGAGATTGCTGGCTCTACTCAAAAGGTCTGGGGCCCGAGCAAATTGCCTTTCAACAAGTTCCCAGCTGACGCTGATGCTATTGATCCAGAGACAGCACTACACTTTAAGAACCACTGCAACAGTTAATCTGTAGCAGAGCATTTATTCACACAGAAACAGGAACACAGTGAGAGGAAGCTCAGTTTGCTGGCCCAGGCAGCCTGGGGGCTGGTTACTCAGCCCATCTCCCTCTTACTAGCTGTGTCGGTTTCCTCAATTGCCAGTGAGGCTAATGATAGCCCCCCTTTAGGTGAGAATATTGGGAGAAAATAAATGTGAAAGAGCCTTGTAAACTATAACATTCCTCCATGGTAAAGGACTAAACATGAGGATTATTCTAAGGGTTAATCTTTATAGTGCATAGGGAGGTCTGTTGTGCAGTGCCTGGCATGTAGTGGGGCTCATTAAATATTAATTAAATGAAAAAAAAAAACAGCAACTAAAAATAGCCACTGACTCCACGCCAGAGATTTTGGTCTCTGTCATATATTTAAACAAACAAAAAATGGTAATAAAGTTACAACACATGAAATTCATATTTCGATCGTGGGTGGCAGGGACCTCCTTCCTGGCTTCTGATCCAACTCATTATTCAAATCCTTTTACCATCGAGCACTTCACTGCTTAATGTGGAACCAACTATGGATCTTGATAAGAGGGAAAGACTGGGCTCTGTTTCCACTTTGCTCTTGGCAGTACTCAGGCCTCCAGGATAACTTTCTTACAAAATGAATAGTGTTGGCTCCCAGAGAGACCAATCTAATCTCATCTTGTCCACTCAGAAGATCCGTATCAAACATTACAGACTGTCTGACTGCAGGAAGGGGCATCTAATTCCATCTGGATTTGGACCAGTGTTTTAAGTGATCAAGAAGGGAGCCATTAGCATGGCAGAACTGGAGAAGCAAAATATAACTGGCCCACTTTTTAAACATTGTTCTTGTCTAAGGTTTTATTTGAAAAGCCCCCATATGAGACAAAGACAGAGAGAAACAGAGCATGAGTGAGAAAGCAAGAAGAGGGCCTAAAGCCCATAGCCTTCTTTAAAAAAAAAAAAAAAAAAACCACATATGAATGAACCAACATCCTCATTTTTACTGTTTACGGGCATGACAGTCTGATCAGATAACAATGCTGTGCCAAGAGACCTAATTTCAGGTCCACCAGAGAATTTAAATTACTTTTCAGAGGGGGGCAGAAAAAAAGTCTGTGGTTACTCTTGGTTGAATAAAATGTCGCTTATTTCCAGTCAGCCATTTTCAGAAAGCCTCTGCCCACTTCATCAAATGGCATTACTGGTAAGCTGTTGCTCAGAGAAGGGGTAACTTTAGCCAATCAGTTTTGAGAGCAGCTTAAAAACATCAGTTTCTAACACATGAGGCTCTGAAAACTCTCAACATTGTTACCTACCTCTCAACGTGGCTGTGTTAAGGGGGCCCCCGAATGAGTAAAAGGGATGCAAATTAAATGTTATTGCCACAAACACTTTAAATCTCTAGGGATGCCAAGTGAAATATGCCAGTTTAGGTCAAAAAGGTTCACATTTGTGAGAGAAAACCAAAGTTCAGAAGCCAGATCACTTGGGGACCAGAAGTCTACCCTTTGCCAGATTTTAACACTCAATGAGATGCAGGCTAACGCTTTAAGTTGCTACTTTAAGAGGGAACAATCTTTCAAAAAACAAAACATCAGATTAGGTGTTCAAATGTCAGAGTTTCTTTGATGTCAAGTTTCTACTAAGAGATTGAATGATTTAAGTTGGAAAGAAAGAAGAGAGGGAGGTGGAGAAAGAAAGAAGCAAACTGTGACGCCAGAGTCCCGGGATAATCCCTCTTGGATCTGCCTGAGTTCCACCCTCACAGAGGATTGTGGCTTCCAGTGGAGGCCCAGCAGGAGGAATTTCCCAACACTCTCACGGGTCAAAATACTTGCTGTATGTTGCCTGTTTGCTGGGAGGGCAGGGAGTGTTCAGCAGTAAAACCTGAACACGGGGTAGTTCCTGCACTTGCTGGAGCCCTGCATTCCTTTCTCAGCATCACTGATAGGCCGACAGCTCTAATCATCTCGTTGCCCAATGTTTGACTGAAGTTCTAAAATGAACATTGATCCAACAACGATGCTTTCTCTATTTCCCTTTAAATTTGCAGTGCTGATGATGTGAGCCATTTCCAGGCATGGCTTTAATTTTGAGGCTTTGGCTTTAGGCAAATCAGATAAGGCAGAGGCTAAAGTTGACTGATAGGTTTCACTAGATGCCACAGAGCGGTAGCAAAGTGTTTGGGAGGTTCTTTGCCAAACCCTCACCCGGGTCACAAAATCTGAATGTGCAAAAACAGGCATGGGAGTCAAATATCTGATAGTGAGACAGTGAATCCTGTCTTAGTGATCCTAGGTTCTTTGGGCAAACACTAGCCTGTTTTATAAACTTGCACTTGGAAAATAACCATCATTGCATAACTGGGGCAAAGGCAAGAGATGGTGAACATTTGTACTGTTGCCGTGTTTTGCAAACCCAAATATTTCCTCCCACTCTCCATTTACTGATCACTTCCCATCTGTCACCAAATGTTGGGGGTTTTGGCCCTGAGACACAACTGCTTCTCCCCAACCTTGTAATCGCTTCCCGTGACGACTGCAGAAACCTCGGAGGTTTTCGTGTTCCCAGGTTTCAGCCTGACAGCCCATTCTGTACACCGCTGCAAGTATCTTTTAAGAACGCAAATGTGACTATCCTCTGCTTACAACCCCATCATCCACAGGTGGAAACAGAAACTGCTTACTTTAGGAGTCAAGACTAAAACATCTCCTTGGGGGAAACAGCAGAAAAACAGGAAGGGCATAGCCCTTAGCTCCCTCTGCCCTAATAAAGGGATAAATCCTTTCGTGTTTAGATTAAACCAACTTTTGTGGGCTGTGCCCATGTGTACATTGGTTTCACATGGGTTTCAAAGAACTGTTTTTAATAAATTCTGAGAACACAACCCAATTATAAGGTCGGGGCTAGGTGTATTGCCTTATTCGTATTTCTTAGTTTTACTGACTTTTGAATTGAAATATAATAGAATTAAATATTACACCTGAATGTTAGCAATGCCTCTCACAGTAAAACCGTATCATTTTAATCTATGAACCCAATTAGTTGTCAGGTTCGTTTGTCATGAAATTAAGCCTATCATATAGATGACTATGGAGGTTTACATTTTGGAGCCAACTAATGGGTCCTAGGCGTCTAGAGCTTGATTACTTGGGCTAGGTTGGTACCTCTGCGATTTCAAGGTTAAAATTAAGAGATGAGCCGTTCAGTGTATTAAATTAAAAGGTCTGGGATGGGTGTTATGAATCCTTAACAGTAACAAAATAGGTGATTTACCAGGAAGGCAAAAAATAGATTTTTGCTCAGTGCTCTTTCTTTACCTCCTTTCTTCTTAACAAACAGAGGCCAGGACTCTGTTGTTCATCTTTCACATTGCTCGTGCCTGGCACATGTTAATGACTGAGTGCATATACACCTCAACACGGGATATCCGAATCTTTGCCATAGAAGATCATGTTGGCACTTTAGAGCTCACTAGTAACAGGAACTAAGTAAGTGCTAAGTAAGTTTACACACATATTAATTATCTCAATCCTCAAACTGATCGTTGATATTAGTGTTATTTTACAGAGGAGGAAACTCAGCTTTAGGCTGATTTGTTCTAGACCAGGCAGCTAGTTAAGTGGTGGCACTCCAGAGCCCATATCATAACTACCATAAAACTGGTTTTTCAGGGCCAATCACAGACCTATCTTTCGTAACTGCATCTTTCAAAAGTGACTTTCAGTAGCCCAGCTACGAGCGTGTGCAGAAACAATATGTCTGTGGTGAAAGGCTGTGGGGGAAAAGGAGGGAGGCCCTGAGTCTTACGGGAATAGCAGAGATCAGATACAGTCTGAGACCTGTTTTCAAGGTGAAAAGCAAGGATATCAAGTTTTTCAAAACAGGGCATGGTAATCTCACCAGGTTGGTCATCTGGTTTTGAATAAACATGGGGCCCAAAAGTGGGGAGAAAGGAGTAACGAACCAGTCAAACCTTGGAGGGTTATCTTCTCATGAATTCCACAGTTCTCGTTTTCAAACCAAAAAAAGTAACCTATTCCAGGGACTTTATTCTCTCTCATAACAGAGATAAAAGGCAACAACAGCAACCACAAACTTGACATTTTTCCTGTTGTTTCCCCTCATAGGTCTTTTTTTTTTTTTAATTTTTTTTTTCAACGTTTATTTATTTTTGGGACAGAGAGAGACAGAGCATGAACGGGGGAGGGGCAGAGAGAGAGGGAGACACAGAATCGGAAACAGGCTCCAGGCTCTGAGCCATCAGCCCAGAGCCTGACGCGGGGCTCGAACTCACGGACCGCGAGATCGTGACCTGGCTGAAGTCGGACGCTTAACCGACTGCGCCACCCAGGCGCCCCTCCCCTCATAGGTCTTAAGTGGTAACTACATTATCTTCAAGCGCATTATACCTTAAATAGGCCCTTGGAATATTTTTTAAACTTTATGTTCCGTCTCATGCAACTAGAATCTAGCAAACCACAAAGAGAATAGCCTTTATAAAATCTTCCCTTGTTTGCTCATTCCTGGAATAAAAAGGGGCAAACTTGCATTTTGAAGACAATTTTGTCGGTGGTGCGGTTATTTTTTGTTTGGTTGCAGGGGGTGGCGGGGGGGGGAGACATGTGTGCTCTGTGGTGACAAAGGTGAGACTGGGGCTAATGAAGACAGGTAAGGCAATGGGTAGGGAGATGCCTACAGACAGACAGTGATCTGGAATGTGCATTTCTGTACTTGTTACTGCTGGGAGAAAATTCCAAAAGCTTAAGTGCTGCTTTAAAAAACAGACTGTGCCTGGCTCAGTCGGTAGAGCATGTGACTCCTGACCTCGTCATGAGTTCCAGCCCCACAGAGGGTGCAGAGATTACTTTAAAAGAATAATAAAGCTCACTAGCTTATTCTATTTAAAAAAAAATAGGTAGTGATGATGAGAGTACAGTGAAAATGTGAAGGCTGAGGCAACAATCATTGCGTACTAAATTTGTTTTTCAGATGTCCTAAAACCCTGGGATTCTGACATGATCAGCTGATTTATAACTAAGGCAAGTGTTCTCTTTTCTCACAGAGTGTAGTTTTTTTCTTTCCTGTTGAAAGAGGGAGAGTCGTTTCAGTCTAGATATCCTGAGCTTTATACAAGTACTTCTCGGCAGTCCACATTGTTCCCATATGATGTGCGGACACAGCCACTGCTGGAGGCAAGTCCAGTCTCCCTTAGCCCAGCGAGTGGCACCCCCCATCCCCCGCTTCTCTCATAGGAAGTCTGTAGATGGAGACAAGAGCAGGTATGGGAACCATGAATGTCTGTTATAGGCTCGTAAAGAGGCATTACAATAATCACTCGTCAGTAAAAAGTAAAATTCAGTGCCATTCACGATATTTCTAAAAAGATCTTCGATAAGGTGACACAACCCTCTGCAGGGTCAGAAGGGCCGGCCGGCTTCCTCCCCACATTCTCACAGAGCACGTAAAAGCTGTTAGTTAGTAGTCTGCCTCGGGGTAGCACTTTGTATCCGTGATATCCAATCCTCACAACACTGTTCTCTCCATCTACTAAAGTCACACTGCTAAAGGCAGGCCCTTCTGACTGTCAAATCAATGCTCTGTGGGTGCAGACCAAACTCCGTGTTTATCACTGAACTGGTATGTTATTCAACACGATACCATACAATGTAAAAAGAACCAATGGCTTGCTGAGAACAACGAGCCAGTGGCTGGGAATTGGCAATCTATGTAATTCAGAGTTTCTCCTTTAAGGACGAAAGACACGTAATCATTAGAAATGTGTTCTCAAAAAACACTATGGGCATGTCTACACTGTGAAATAAACGTTAATCAGATTAGCTCCCCCTCCTCAAAAAAATTTTTTTTATTCTAAGTTGATAGTCCTTTTCTTATTTCCTTTATTCTTCTAATTAAGTGTATATCCTAAGTACATGTTGTAAATTTTCTATCTGAACATTTCAATACTAATGAGGAGATAAATACAAAGCAAAAAAAAAAAAAAATGTGTCGGTCTGTATGTCACAAATAAGCCAGAAAAATCATTACAGACCAGTGATGATGCATACGTTTCTGGTGGCAATAATAATTGAGGCATTCAACACTGAGTCCGCTTGGAAAACGTCCATCAGTGTCAAGGCTACGGAAGAAAATATTAAAACAGGACACCAAACCATTTTTCCCCTTCCCACTGAGTGTTTATTTTATAGCTTTTGCATTAGGTAATCAACTGAAACACTTTTCAACAACAGAAAGCTGGCAGAATGTTAAGGAAAAGGAGTGATTATCTCTCCAACAGATGTGACAAAATGGCTTCAAGTTGGAAACAGTATTGCATAAATGAATCAAGTGAATGGGGGAGGAGGGAGAAGGGAGAGAAAGCCGAGACAGAGGAAGGAGTGAGCATCTTCCGGCATGGATTGTGGGGGGGAAAAGGCACTGTTTAGCTGTCTGTGGCATTCATAAAATAAGAGTCAAAATATACAACCCATGTTCCTCAAAATTACATTCAATGCTGCTTTAGAGATGCTCACGCTCCTGACTCTCAACAGAAAGCTAGGGAAGCTGTCTAAAAAATCAGATCGACAGCACCGGTAGGTCTGAATCATAGGCTCACCAGTTATGTGTTTTAAAGAGATCATCATCATCAGGGTCCTTCTATAAATAGTACTGCAAAGGTCACAAAGCTGCATGAACCTAAATTATAGGATAAATCTGACTAACTGATCGCCCATTACAAGCTCTAAAATTCCCACTGCAGGAAACCAGAAAGTAAGCTCCACTCCAGAGGAGCTGAATTGGCAGTGCATTTGAAACAGGGATGCTTCTCCCTCAAAAGGCTGCCTGAGCAGCAGTTCGGTGGGCTTGGTACAGCAATTCTGCAGAGGGTAAATGGATGCAAAACTCTCACAGCGATTGCCCTGCTTCCTCTCACAGTGAATAGCACTAATTTATGAAGAGGCGGATTTTCAAACCATAAAGTAGAAGCACCTGGGCCTCTTACAGACAAACTTCATAAGAGGTTACAGTACCATACCCTACTTCTCATAATAAAGGCTTCTAGGACCATAGGTGTGGTTGGAAATGATCAATGGGAAAACCTAGATGGCTTACACAGATGTTCTCTACATAGAATTTGAATATAAATTAAAATACCAGCTATGCACTTGGGAACCAGCCTTTAGTTAAATCCTCTAGTGCGTTTAAGAACTTTTATTTCATTTTATTAGAAAAAGAGAATCATCGTCTACAAACTATTTTCTTTCTAACTATGCAAATACAATGAGCAAATCATCTGTAATATCAAAATACTGTTTGTAAACCACTGATGGCACTAACAATTTCAGGAATTTCCAGTAGGACATATATTGAGAAAGAGCAACACCAGATTTCAAATTATAGGCATTAACTGAATTTTAAGACTACAAAATAAAATTTAAAGTTTAAAAGTCAGTAAGTTTAAGTTCTCTGATTTTCAATAATTGAAACCCAATCACCAAGAATTCAGAAGCACCCAGTATGTTCAAAGTTGCACAGATGGGTATGGATGATAGAAAAGTAATCCCCATGCAATATTTTAAGTGTTGCTATCAGATATATTTAAGTGATACTTTACAGATTAAAGCTCCGTAAAACCAAAATATATCCTCCCCATTATATTTTAAAAGTCACAATAATTTATCAACAGTTGCCATTTCACAGCAATTAGAAAACAGGAGTTGATACAAGTTGAACAAAAAAAAAAGTACTTTTTCCTCTTTTAGGAAATAAACATAGATGTACGTACACACACACACACACACACACACACACACACAACATCGTTTTTTTACAATACAGAGTGGTTCATTTGCTTTTGTATTATTAAAAAAAAAATTCCCTATGGTCAAAATACTGAAAAAGCGCAAAGGCTGAAAAAAGGAAACCACATTTGCCACTTTTAAAAAATACATTATTGTCTCAGTGGTTCTATATTTTTATTTTTATTATTAATATAAAGTTAGGTATTACGAGGACTCTGCGGTTGTCAGACTCCTAGGGCTGTACTGGACCAGACGGAATTAAATTTAACCCTTTCTCAGTCTCCAGGAAGGATACTCCCTAACCTATCCTACAAGATGACAGAATAAATGCCTCTATTCCAAACTGTTAAACTGGGAAAGAAAACATGCTCACCTGGAAGCAATCTAACTCATGAAAGTTTATGAATCTGTGGGAGAGACCGCCCGAATGAGAAAGATATTCTTTGGATAGAAGTTAGGAGCTTTTGGAAGTATATAAACTTTTAGGTCACTAGAATACAGATTTAAAAATGATTTTTCCATAAATAATGATCTATTACAGGAGTTGGTAAACTACAACCAATGGTCCCTATCTGGCATGTCACTTGCTTTTGTAATAAAGTTTTATTGGAACACAGCCATGCTCACTCATTTATGTGCTATCTATCCTTGCTTTTGTGTTAACATGACAAGCGTTGAGTAGTTTTGACAGGGACTGTACAGACTGCAAAGCCTAAAACATATACTCTCCGTATCTTCAAAGGAAAAGTTGACTGAACCCATGATGTAGGGCACTCCATACTACTCTAGTTTCCTAAGAGTTAGTGCACCTCAAGAAGATTTTAGCATGTACTCCAAGAGTAACCTGCATACTGGGGGTTCCTTAGCAGAATAAATGTCAAACACATCACCTTAAGGTGGTGCTTTACTTTTGGGCAAGGGAATAATTTGTATAGATTTTCAACAAATATCTGTAAAAGTTCATAAATACACAAGAAAGAAAGAAAGCCAAGTAAGAAAAGTGTGCCTGCCAATGTTCTCTTAATATCCTCCTAGTATTGGAGGTGGGAGGGAAGGGCGCTAAACTGATTCTTTCCACCAACTTCCTTTAGCTTTTCTTTAAATCTACGTTTTTTCATTAAGTAGTGTTCCCTCCTCACCTCCCATACAGTTAATAACCTTTAGAGTAGTCTGCCTAAAATGTTTGCCTAGTTTGTGAGGACTTGTTCAGGAATAGTGTTTATTTAAACTAAACATAGTAAAGATTATTCTTTTAGAAAACGTGTCTAAAAATCTTAGTTACTCCAAGAAGGGAAAGATGGCAAAGAACGCACAGGGTAATGAAACTCTGCAAAATATACCTGAACAACCAGAGGTAAAAAAGAGCTACCATTTCTGAATGGTAATGGAAAATAAAACCAGACAAGTCTCTCCAAAGTTGAAGAGCAAATTGTACCCTGCCCTGAGTCAGCTAAGAAAGTCTTTTTCAAACAGGGAACCTCCTGAACTCAAGCAGCTGTTCATGAATCTTTAAGAGTTAGTTCACAGGTGTTTCGTATTTCCATAGTTGTTGAAACAGAGAAGATAAAACAGAGAAGATATTTATCAAACACAAATTTCTATCAAGATTCACTTTTTTCCCCAACCAGCTAATAAGTGGACTTTTCCCTTTCTTTGTTAAAAAAATGAATGGTAGGAAACCATATGTTAAAGATGTTTCCATAATACCTTACGTTTATATAGCGCATTACAGTTTTCAAAGTGCTTTCACATGCCATCTCATGTAATCCTCACAACACCCCTGCGAGGTAGGTACAGCAGGTATTAGTATCCTCATTTCAAGATGAGGAAATTGAGGCAAAGAGAGGTTAAGTGACTTGCCCAAGATCACCCAGCTGATAAGCGGCAGAGCCAGGACCAGAAATCAAATTTTCTGACTCCTTGTCCAGTACTCCTTCCACTATAGCTACTGCCCCAATTATGAACAATGTACTGTGTATCAAAATTGAAAGGTTACTGAAGTTCATTTCAGTGATGTCTTACCAGTAAAGTTAAATGAGAACTACAAGAACAGTAGGTCTGATGATTTTACTTGACTTCATAAAACGGGTGCAAAACCACTTTTATCTAATTACGTCTAACCTTTTGGTCCAAATACATAAAATATGCAATATTTACAGCATTTTCCTTTCTTTTTTTGTAAATGCAATGCTTTAAAACACATTATAAAGCACCTTAGTAAAAATAGTCTACAAGTAAAAGTACAGAAGAAGTAGGAAAATCCTACCCATACCACAGCTCACTAATGGAGTTATAATATGGAATCACCAATGTCAGTTTACTGCTTTACAAATAACCCATGGGGGAACAAATACTAAACTTACTTTTTTGATATTAATGTGTGGAAGTCTTAAACTAAAACGTCAGCATTCTTTGAAGTGTCTCCCCAGTCTTAGGTAGTGGGGAGACAGGAATGAGAAATACTGCTTTGATTATTTTAAAATTGGTTTTTAACACTAAAGATCTTTTTTTTTTAAAAAACAATATTAAAATGGCCTACATAAATATGGGCAATTCCAACTACAGCAGAGACATTCTCAGCAAACAGGATCAAACATTCCAGTAAATTTCATGAGACAGGATTCACGAAAACAAAGCACACACTGCCCAACAGTTAATAACACTATTTGGTACAGGTGTGTATCTCGAACCTCCAGGTGAAGGTGGAAGTAGCAAATGGACTCATCTTCATTCATGGTTAGTTGGAAAAAAAATGCTTTATCAAAAAGGGAGTATCAGAACTTTTTTGTGAAATTGTATTTAGCCTCTGACTAGACCTGCTCTGTGTTGATTTTTAGGTGATGTGTAGGCTTTTTTTTCCAGGCAGGAGATTATAACTCCCATGAAAATGTAACCAAGGGGGTAAAAGAAAGAAAGAAAGAAAGAAAGAAAGAAAGAAAGAAAGAAAGAAAGAGAAGAAAGAAAGAAAGGCTGAAACTTAAACTTCTCAGGCCACTGAAACTTACCAGCCAGTATCTACTTCCTCGGTGTTTCTGTTTCCTAACTTGGCTCAATACAAATTGTCTTATACACCTATCAGCAACCGAGCTGTAGAGCTGAGAACTAAGGTGAAGACAGGGTCAAAGTTTTAGTTCAAGAATCGAACAGTCACACCTGTACTCAGTTCGATTTAGGGTAAATCTTTTCATAGAAAAAGTTTTGTGCGAGGATGTAGAGGTCTCCGTCTTTTTCTCGTACGGCGTGGGCTCTGATGAACTGGAACTGCTCCAGAGCAAACTCATAGAACTCATTCTCCATTTTCCATATGTCAGACTGCTGCAGTTTTGCAATGGTTTGTTTAGTGGGGAGCTTCTTCTCCGTGGTTTTCCTAAGATGAGATTTCTTTCCTACTTACAAATGAGAAAGAGAAGAGGTAAATACTTGTGAGAACAAATGATGGATGCTTCTTTATGTGAAAAGATGAAGTCAATGTGGCACATTGAAGGGCGGGTAACAACTGTTTTGCATTAATATCATTCAGACAAAAATGGTGCCCTGAACCTACCAGAACTGTGATTTACTCCTTCATAATGTAAATCCTCAACCTGTTTACAGACTTAATTAGCTGTCAAATAATAAAAATAAGGATCACCATCAGTAAAGAGTAGGCTGTCACCTTACATGCTGTAATCTCAAATGCTTGGTGTTCTGACTATTTTTTAAAATATGACAAAATATCTAACTAAATACTAGTTAGATATTCAAATATTCAAACTAAATGCTAGTTTTACCATAACCTGCATTCTCTATGTGTTAGAAGCTAGGGCCCATGCATACTCTAGGAAGAGTTGCTAGACTGCATTTTCGCAAAGAACAGGGGAAAAAAATCAGAATCAGACTGGACCAGAGCACTGTCACTTTTGGCTATGTCACACTGTCAAGGCTGCTGAAGCACACTTAACCATGACAGACACAGCACATGCTGATGATCATCATGAACGTGACTCAGTCTCACCATCCCACCCCTACTTTAAACAGCGTTCGGCCCGTAGATCTAAGGTGCAATATGGTCATAATGTTTGGTATCTGCCATTAGTTAATATTACACATTTCTAACTAAGGCTGGTTCTGCAGATCATATTTTTCCACTATTCCTACAATGCCTTCTAATTATCATCTAATGCATGTTTATTCAAAAAATATTTTGTGCGTGTGTGTGTGCCAGGCACTGTTTTGTATTGAAAATGGTAAGAAGAAATAGGCAATATACCTGCTTTTCTGGACTTATTTCTTGTGCTTTAGTCAAGAAACTGGAATCACACCTATTTTTCAAGTTGCAGACAAAGTTAAGGACAGCTTACAAAAGAAACCCATCCTTTGTATACCTGTACGGTAGAGTTCTGTAGCACCCCTGAAGAACCGGGGCAAAGCTGCCTCCAGTAACATGATAAAATCTTCAAGCTCTTCAGTAACTCCCACCAGAAAGTATTCATTAATTAGGTTATACTTGGCTTGATCCATGGCCCACCTGCTTCCCACATTCCTAAAACCAAAGAAAAGGAATTAAAAACCTGGCTGTGAAATCTGCTAAGGACTTTTGATGCCTCTGACCCTATGTATTATGGAGGAAACAAACACATGTCCATCCAAAGCCTTAATGCTCTTTTATTAATGTTCCTCGTGGGGAGGGGGGTACTTGATTTCAAAGGTCCCTCCCACTTCTATGAATCTATGGAACAAACTAAAAAAGTTCATTTAAAATCTTCTCAATAATGTCCAAAAGAGCAATACCCTTTATTGCTCTAAGGTCGGCAAACTTTTTCTGTAAAGTGCCAGAGAGTAATAAATACCTTAGGCTTTGCAGGCCATATGTTCTTGGTCACAATTATTTAACTTTGCTTTTGCAGAATAAAAACAGACAATAAGTAAATAAATGGAGATGGCTGTGTTCTAGTAAAACTTTATAAAACCAGGTGATGGGCCAAATTTGGTCTCCAGGTTGTAATCTGTCAATCCCTGTTCTAAGGAAATGACTAAAAATTGAGAAGATGTTCTTCCTATGCTTGTTATGCTGTTATTATGCTCTGATATAATCTATTAAGAACTTAAGGCGCATAGTGATCCAGTAACATGTCTCAAACAATGAGGAAAAGAATGAAGGCATTCTTTGCATTTCTCGCCACAGTTTTAAGGAAGATATTAACTTTGTGTTCCTTTCTAGTTTTCCTATTAAAATGATTGATTAGAACATATAAATATGTATAAAAATGTGTCATTTTTTTAAACTGTAAACTCTGCACATGCTGAGGAAATAAACTCTTTATTGAAGATAAAATACCTTTTTATTTTCCACCTCACGTTTATTGGTAAACTAGACCACAACCATAATGTTGGCTTCTCTCAAAGTAAAAAGTCAGTTAATAGTAAAACCTGGTGAATGATTTACCCACTAAGCCTTTTCTTGATCTAACGTGAGTGGCTAAAACAATAAGCTTAGGAGAAAACGAGGTTTATGAAATAACCCCTGAACTCTAAATGAAGAGCTCTGCTGGAATAGGGCAAAACATGTAACACCAAAAACAAAAAAATAAAAACCAGCATCTGATGGGGCGCCTGGGTGGCTCCGTCAGTGAAGTGTCCGATTCCTGATCTTGGCTTGGGTCATGATCTCACAATTCGCGGGCCTGAGCCCTGCACTGGGCTCTGCACTAACAGCACAAATGGGCCTCCATGGAATTCTGTCTCTCTCCCTCTTTCAAAATAAAGAAATAAACTTAAAAAAATAAAAACCAGCATCTGAGAAAACGTTGCAAGGATAAGATGTATGAAGAAACTTTTCAATGCACTTAAAGGTAACTATAAAACTAGAAATTACTTAATTACACGTTATTTTTAGCCTGGTCTTTCACTAATTTCCCTATACCTAGCCCTTGACGAATACATTCACACTTGTGAAATACAGATGCTAGAGAAAACAAAGAAGAGCATCAATTTAAGCTTTATCTCCCTACCAGCATTCCGAGCTGTGGCCGCAGAAGAATGGGATTTGAAGCCAGAGCTTCTCCGGAGCACAGTCTGAGCCGCCCTCAGCTACACATTCATCAAAGGTCTGGAATAAACACAAAGCAGCACACATGAGCCCTAAACCCAGGTCTCACCTATCAACTACCCTAACAGGGTAAGTAAGTCATTGAATACACGAGGAGCAGCAGGTGGAACGAGCTAGTGAACTAAAGAGATGGGTGGGTTATGAAAATATACTTAAGATACTGAGGAAAATACATGGATTTTCCTCCCGTCTTTGTTTTATGCCAATCAATGTATATAAGAGGGCTTTTTTTTTTTTGACTGCATGACTTGAACCCTCTCCCCCACTTCAGATAATTTGTCCTTGAGTGTAAATACTGGTTTATGTTGAATTTGTGTATTTGTAATTTCTATCCCCCTTAGGAAATTAAATAAAAATAAAGCTAAAGATACTCTATGTGAAATAACCATTTGAGAAGAATATAAAGTAGGGCTACACTTAAGTCTTCTCTCCTTTTCTCATTAAAGCAAACAAAAGCTCGTTGTACAAAAAGCAGAAATGACCTCAGACACTTATGACTTGCGTGCCCTCCTGTCCATGGTATCTGACTGAATTAATTAAAAGGGAAAGAGACTCACAGGGTATGAACGTAAAATTAATCAACTCCACTTCCTCAAGCACTTACTATCTGCCACAGGCATTTTAACAGTAGGCCCTGTCTACCTGAAATGACACTGAGATACCAGAGAGCAAACTTGGGAACTCGGGTTGTGGTGATGAGACACCCACAAATGCCACCTGTTATTTCTGAGAGGACAAAGTGTGAAAGAGTGGAGTCAAGGCTCTTGAGTTTCTGGAAGCAGGTTTGACCATATTTCAAGTAAGTCTTTAAGGACTCCAAACCTCAGTTTCTAATCTATGCAATTAGATAAACTCAAAGGGCCCTTTCAACCAAAAATCTGAGAACAGGGCAAAAAAATCTTTACACCCAGTGTTGGGTGGTCTCTTTATTCTGGCAACATTCAAAAGACAACAGCAAACACAGTCCACAATCTGCCCATTTCTTTTACCGATGACCTCTTCCATGATACAGTAAAAAGATCTATGACTTGGGTTTGAACCCTGAACCCAGAAAATCTAAGTTTTGTGTTTGTTCCTTATCTAAAAAAGCAGGACAGGATCTTACTTTGAGGAAGAAATAAAATCATGGATGTAAAAGAATCTACCACAGCGACTGGTTCACTGCAGGCATTTGATAAACAGAATGTATCTATGTCTGTGCTTGTCTCTCTCCCCTCCTCCCTAATAGTCAAGTACAATGTCTTGTTGGTTCTTGTTCTCCTTGACCTTCACAGCATTTGACCACCCTCTCCTTTCTGAAATCTCCTGGTCTCTCTGTCCCTAAGAGATTCTTGTTTACTTCTTTGGACACTGCCCTTTCTGGCTTTGCTGGTTCTCTGTACCTTTCTGAATGTATTATTATTATCTTCTTTGAAGGCATGTTTTGGTCCTCCTAATAGTTACGGAAATTCATCTCAACTATCTTCTCTTTGCCCACTCCCTTCCTTAGCTTATTCACATTTCCTACTTCCTTGGCTTCATTTATAATTTCTAGGCAAAGAACTTCCAAATCTGTACCTCCAGATCCATTACTTTTCATCTTCTAATACCTCGTGTGCATTTTCATTTGAATTTCCACTATTACCTCATACTCAATACTTCAGGCAACAGAATTACACTGCCTGTGTAATTCAGACTGAAGATCTCAGAACATTTCCTAACACTTCCTTCTTCTCTCTCCCCTAACATCATTGAGGTCATGTCTTTCCAATCTATCTTTTCTTTTTTCAACCTTGCTTTTATCAGGGTCCCACAATGCTGTGTTTCCATTGTTACAATCACTTTCTAATGGGCTCCCCACCTTCCTCCCTTCAACCTGTTCTGTACAGGCATCAGATTAGTGGAAGGAGTCACTTGTAACTTCCTCTACTCAGAAACCCTCAATGGTTTCCGGTGTGTCAACAACAACAAAAATCCAAATTTTTTATTCTGGCTTTAAGAAATGCTTCATACTCTGCCCTCAATATGCTAGTCTAGCTCATCGCCATGTGTAACTTCCATCTTTACCAGATTAGCCTGTTTTGTAGTTTCTCAAGCATGTGATATGTACCTTAAATCTATATACTTTTGTTGACTACATTTACTTCCTCTGAAAGTGCCTTCCTTCTACCATTGTAGTTTACTTGAAGCTACTCTCTCCAATGATTCTGGCCCAAAGTGACTCTTACCTTCTTTGGACTCATATAAATTAATGATATACTGCCTTGTAATAGCCATCTCTTAGGATCCAGATATGTGTATCTACATATATATCCTTACCTGAAGAACTTGCTTCATGTACTTTTTTTTTTTTTTTTTATGTGTGTTATGTTCTCTCTCCTCAACTACAAAGAGAAGTTCTTTGAGGGATCATGCAGTATGCATTTGTGTCCTTTACCGCACACAATCTACTGCCAAGCAAATTGTCTGCATAATCAGTAGTTGTAAATGCACTGCAGGGAACTTACATAAATACTAAAGGCACAGTTCCAGTGAGGACGAAGATAGGGGCAGTAACATCTTTTCATGAAGCATTTTGACAGTCCTTAGAGTTCTCTCAAATTCTCTTAGGATCTCTCTATAGCTAGATACACAAACACAAATTATATATACACAAATAAAGTGAAAACACCTCAGTTTACTCTTCAGACTCAATAAACCCCATTTTAGTGGCCATAACGTTATTGCTCAATCTTACTAGATGGTCTGACTTAGATGTGCTGGCCTAAATCACTTCCTAAAAAGTAGTTTTATTATCATTTATGCCAACTTGTAGCTCATAAAAATAAAACAACTGATGTATGTATCTCTACCATGTTCCAATTTCCAAGAAATCTTTGGCTCAATGAACTGAGTGATGATATATTGGAAGGTTTCTGACTCCATGCCTATCCAATTTAAAAAAGATCCTAGATCATAGTGAGGTGCCTCTGAAGCTCAGAAGAAGCACTCTGCTTCTTTACGCCTCTATCTGATTAAAGTCCCAGATAGAAAATAAATGAATTATTAAGGTGATTGTGGGTGAATGCACAATCTCTACCACCATTTTGTGTAAGACTCAAACATTAAAAAGATTTTGCTTAAATATAAGAAACTAGGATATTAAAATACTGCAGTATTTTTTCTTCCTTTTTTAATTTTTAAATTTTTAAGTGACCTCTACACACAATGTGGGGCTCGAATTTACAATCCTGTGATCAAGGATCATATGCTCTACCGACTGACCAGCCAGGCGCCCCTAAATGCTACAGTATTAGAAATTTCCAGAGTTGCTCTGTGGACAACTTTGGGAATTTATCCACTATTGGAATTAAAACAGATTAATGAATAAGCATGTATTAAATTCTATAGTTAGCCAACTCCTAATTCCTGTGCTCAACTCTTGAAGTATTTTTGTATTTCAAATAAAAAAAATGTGTAGATATTCTTCAAATCTACTTTTGGCCAGTGATTTTAAATCTGCTAGCCCATTCTGGGAGTCTCCCAAAATCCATTCTTCCAGAGTCATAGAAATTTACCTTCTCTTACAGTTAGGTATAGCCATGTGACTAAGCTCCTGTCAGTGCATTGGAGGCAGAAGTGATGTGAACAGGTTCTGGGTCATTTGGTTATTAAAAGGAAACTGCGGGGCTCCTGGGTGGCTCAGTCGGTTGAGCGTCCGACTTCAGCTCAGGTCATGATCTCGTGGTCTATGAGTTCGAGCCCCATGTCGGGCTCTGTGCTGACAGCTCAGAGCCTGGAGCCTGCTTCAGAGTCTGTGTCTCCCTCTCTCTCTGCCCCTCCCCCGCTCATGGTCTGTCTCTCTCTCTCTGTCAAAAGTAAATAAAACATTAAAAAAAAAATAAAAATAAAAAAAAAAAAGGAAATTGCTTGCCTTCTACTTCCTTTCTTCCCACAAGCGAGAAGGCAGATATAGTGGTGACCCAAATCCAACCAAGCACATAAGGACAATGTCTTAAAGAACAGCACAATAACAATATGGAAGGAACCTAGGTCCCTGAATAACAGTGCGGAGCTTAGTTGCTCTAAGAGCCTGGGCCCCTCACTTTTAGGGTTTTAAGTATAAAAATATTATTTAAATTATTTGGACTTCTTTCTTTTAGAAGCTTAGCATCTATTTTAACTAATTCACCTACCAAATATTTTATTAGACAACATAAAGGTGGAAAAACAGATAGGGTTTTGCCTATGTGGTTCCTTCTTATCATTTGGGGGCAGAGTTTTGCTCCCATCAACTAAAAGAGACGATCTAAACATGGCTAGTAGCAAGGAAGACGTGGAGGAAACAACGGACTATGAATAATAAAAAACTGGTGAATGTACATGAGTGTGCCATGTCTTAGCATAACAGAAATTCTCCCATTTCTACATAAATATCTGATGAATAAAGTAAAGCATTTCCTAGCAAGAGAAACCAAATTAAGATAACTCAATACCACCTTTAGCACATCACCCTGATAAACTGGTCCACTAAGATTTTAATCAAGATGAGCTGTTTCACTGACTCCTCTACAGTGACATTAGTACTTGGGTTTCTGTATTCATAGCAGAACATGCCATTCAAATGCATGGTCATCAAAATTTTCCTGCTTACCTGCTAGCTTTTATTAGCTTTGAACACATTTTGGTCATATTTCAGAAATAGGATTTTCTATACATAAATCTTTTTCTCTTATAAAATTTCAAGTCCTTAAGATAAAAGGCAAAAACAAATAAAAACACTCCAGACTCTGTTCCTCTCCCACAAAACCTGGTTCAGTACACCAAAGAAACAAAAAATTATGATCACCTTTTTCACTTAAAAGCCATCTTTGTTTAGAAAGAACAATTTTTTTGTCGACAAGATACAGATATTTTTAAAAGCATGAAAGTCCAAATATTCTCTAGACTATTTAGATTATTAGTTTAGATACTTAACTCTTAAAATTGAAGTTTAAAAAAATTAATCAAAATTTGATGCTTGATAGTGATGACAATTATATTTACATTCAAACCCTTTTCTGCAAATGAACTTACATAGAAAACCAAAGCTAAGAGTAAGCTCCCTCAATTTCCTGCTTAGACAAAAGCTTATCTGCATCTCTAGCCCCCTGCTGCCCTCATATTTAAGGAGGTGTTTCCTTCTCCTATCTTTGAATACCATCCTCACCCCTTTCTAAGACCATGCTCTATCAATTTTCTCTACTCTCCTGTATCACCCATCACCCCTGCTCCCCTTGGATACATAATATGCCCAAGTGTCTGTCATCTTAAAGAAACATTTCCTGATGTGTTTTGTTCCTTCTAAAGCCAAACTTCTATCTCAAGAGTAGTCTTTCCTCTCAGTCTTAACTTCATTTCTCAGTTACTCCTTGACCCTTTGGATTCTACTTATATTACTTTCTCAAACATCCCTAATGACCTCCCCATTGACAAATCTAAGGGACAGTTTTAAATCCCCAATGCGCTAACTTCTTTGCAATGGAAATTATTTTCCCACCTATTTCAAGGACCTCATTCAAGGACCTGATTCTCTGGACCTCAGTCCCCCTGGCCGTGCTCCTCTTTCTCTGCCTACCCCTTAAACGCCAGCAGTCCCCAGAACTACATACTTGCTCCCCCTCACTTTCTTCTTTCTTTTTCATTTGGTCCTCTTTTCACATTCTGTATGTCTTCCAAGTGCAACTTCATTCAATCTCTTGTTTCAATTCCCACCTAATGTTGCTAACTCCCAAATCTGTAGTTTAGTTTAGACTTATTTCTTGAGATACAAATACAATTTCTAGTGGCTAACTCCACTTACTTCTACATGACTAAAGATAATGTCCAGTTTGAACTCATCATCTCTTTCTTAAACTCCTGTTTTCTCTCTTTTGGTGAAAGGAAACACCTATGGTTCAATCAGAAACCTGGGAAGAAGACAAGTCAAGGCTGACTCTGGGTTGTGTACCTTTTACTGAGCTGTAAAGAATTATATTGCTTTCCTGTGATGCTTTTTCTATATAATAAAATACTTTCTGTGCAAACAGTAATTTCTCACATGCCTTTATGAGACAGAATAGTAAAATTCATGCTCTATATACAAACCATGGTCAGGGGGTTGTGAATTGCTAAGAACTTCGGAGGCGATATTTTGTAAGTTAATGGCAGGATCAGGTAGTACGGATTTCTTCTAAACTCATTACTATCTTTTATAAGTTAACACATATTTTGAGGTAGAATATTCTAAATTCACTATTATACAGCAGCTGTCAATTAAGTCTAG
This sequence comes from Puma concolor, assembly GCF_028749965.1. NCBI lineage: Eukaryota > Metazoa > Chordata > Mammalia > Carnivora > Felidae > Puma > Puma concolor. The sequence goes on along the minus strand of NC_141674.1, from coordinate 73,859,654 downwards.
TTAATTTAGAGTAAGAAATAAAAAGAATACAAATTGGGGTAGGAATTGTAATCCCTGGGACCACTGAGTACTTAACAACATAAACTGACTCTCCTTCAGATTGTTATTACAGCAAGTTAACTACTCTAAGAATAACCCCACCTTGGTGTTCTGCTAATAAAACAATAGTTAATAAAAAAATGTTTAACAATCTATAGGGGAGTTCAAACCTGAAAGATTTATAAAATAAATTTTACATATTTAGAAAATGTGAGTGATGAGAATTATAGGTGCAGTTAATATTATTTAGAAGCCACAGGAAGGCCTACATTGAAAGAAGGACTGAGAGAGAAACCATGGTTATTCAAACTTGGATATTTGGTAGATATTTTCTCCAAATCAACAGTGTACCTGTCACTCGGCAGAAAACGACAGTGTTAGTAGCTCAGTGTTTTCAAATGGTGACATCTGGCAATGTCTGGAGACATTTTTGGTTTTCGCAGTGGGTGGCGGTGGGGGGGGGGAAGGGGGGACAGGATGCTGCTAGTCAATGATCAGAGCTGCTGGTAAACATCCTACATGTATAGGCAGCCCCTCACAACAAGCAGTTGTCTGGCCCAAAACAACAGTGTTGAGGCTGAGAATTCTGTGGCAGTGACAAAAGTTAAGCTTTCAAACAAAAAAATAAAATTTCAGAAAACTTGATCTGCCACCGTAAGTTTGACAGTTTCCCAATACTTAAAGACTTCTCTGATGTGATCAGTGGTGATATTAATGAATAGTCTTATATTCTGGTACTATATAATCAAATGCGTCAACATTTGGAAGGTCCACATAACTCAGTGTGTGTGAATATGTTTCCAATGACCAATGCATGATGTTACAAAATTATGCTCTGTTAAAAAATCCATTCAAAGTATAAAATGTATCAATGGATTTTAATGTAGCAGAGCATAAAAAGTTCACCGCTGTGTTTTCAGATTCCGCACTTCAAAGACTTTAAGAAACTACTACTTGCCAGGTTTTAGTGTAATATTAAGAAGAACATCTATAATCTTCTAAAAAGGCTATTAAAATCCTCCCTTTTCCAATTACGTATCTGTGCAAATCTGGATTTTCTTTATATACTTCAACCAAAGGAACATATTCAACAGACTGGTTCAGTAGCAAATATGAAAATCCAACTGTCCATATTAAGCCAGATATTGTAAAAAAACTTGCAAAAGTGTAAGATACAACTCTGTATTTTTTTGAAAATGGTTATTTGCACTAAAATATATTATTTATGATACCATATGATGGGCTTCCAACTGTTACCTTTAAATTAATATTTTCTAAATTTCCCAGCAAATTGATACATTTATTGATACTGCTAAATATCAACAGCTGTAACCCACACAAACAAAAGCTTTTTCCAGATCCTTAATAATTTTTAAGAGCAAAAGGAGATCTGACACTATGAAGTTTGAGAATCACTGATTTCTCTATATAGGTTTTTATTGCTTATCTTTAGGTTATTTAATATCCCTACTTTCCAGATGCTGGCCAGAGATTATACTAAAGCAAAACTCCAGTTACAAAATACAAAGAACAGAGTATTTGAAATTTCCCAAATAAATCTTTTGTTCCTTACAAGATCAACTGAAAGCTGTCATAGGCATGCATATGCCTGAAATGTGTTTGAAATGACTGTTTGGCAGTGTAAGGAGGGAGCAATGTAGATTACGGAGTACTGCAGTTTAAAACATAATAGTTGCATATTATCTGATATGCTTCCAAGCATCACTTGAGATGTCAACAATATACAGTTTAATGGAAGTGAAGCCAATGCAAGGTATTTCCAACCTTTGCCAGGTACTTCCTGCATCATTACAGCCACCTTTTAATCCCCCTTATCTTCAAGTGCCCTGCCATTTAAAAAATGTTATATGCCATGCAGTCTTATCAACTCTACGGATACGAGTTTATTAATTAATGAAAGCTCTTGCCAGTTAGATATGGAGTTATTTGTAATAAAACAACATCATACAGGTTTAGGTCCGAGAATGTTGCCAACACTTGTGTCATGAGAAAGAAGCCAAATTATTAAAAATGTATATTTCAATACGTTTCAAGACCAAAAAGTCCATTTTGCCTATCATAAGATGAAGTAATTGTTGTAATAAAGCATTTGTATACGGCCCTGTACTCATGAGAATTAAGGTAATAGCATTGTGTTGATGTTACTAATATTACATCTAAATACAGATATGTATTAATATGTATTTTATGATGACATAAAAAGACAAAAACAAAAACAAACCAAGCCCTATAATATCAGGGGGAAGAATGGTTAAGTCTCTAGGCTTGAGAGGGCGTATCTACTTGAAACTTTCAAATATGAAAGGAAAATGCCTGAAGTTTTCTGTGGGGATTGAAAATGCCACTTTGGAACAACTCTCACATACAAATGTTGGGTAACATCTGGCATTCCCTCCCTCCTTTATAAAGGGTACAGGGGGCTTAAGACTGTGAGCTCTGGAATTAGAGTACTTGGGTTTAAATTCCAGCTCTACCATTTACTGGTAGCATTAACACTGGGCACGGTACTTAACCTTTCTGTGCCTCAACTTCCCCATCTGTAAAGTGGAGACAATAACAGTACCCACCCTACAGAAATGCTGTACAGGCTACCTGAAAAAATACATATATATAAGTTAAAACAGTACCTGATGCACAATAAGCACTCAATAGATGTGAACTATTATTGTTGTTATATTAAGTGTTATTATTACCTAATTCCCCAAACTACATAGGGCAGCAACCACTAAACCATGGTATCCAGGGCTGACAGTGACAGACAGTGCATGTAGGAACCTCTGTGACTGTAAATCTTTTCCTTACTGACATTAATATTCCTTTGGTCAAAGGAGGGAGATGAATACTAACATTTACTGAGTGAAAAGAGTGTAAATGAGAAGGCTAAACTTTTAAAACACTAAAGGAAGGAAAGGAGAAAGAAGCATTAAAGTGAATTTAGAAATAACTATCAATAAACTGTGAAGTACTAGGTCACAAAAGAGTTTTATTATTAGATTTTATAAAGAAAGTAAATAAAAGGAAATCACCCACTCAAGTGACACAGAAAGCCCATCTAACTTAAGAGAAAAAGTAATTGTTGGATGTTAATTATTATATCCAGTATCTAGCATCATGATTACGCAATTCTTTACGTAAAAGAATACATTAAAAGGTGTAGAATTCACTCATTCAACTCATTTGCCAGGCACTTAACAGATGAACTGGGCACTGTGCTAAACACTAGGGAAACAGGGAGGAATGAAATATAGCCCTGCTTCAGGGAGTTGACAAGCTTTTAGAGAAGACATACATGTAAACAAATAACTCAAATATCACAAATAAATGCTTTAAAAAGGGGTCTGAATGGAGTGCCCTGGGAGCCTTAAAAAGGACACAGCTAACTGCTTATGGGGCACCAGAAAAGACTTTGTCTAACAGTTAACATTTGAGCTGGACCTTAAAAGTGGACAGTTTCCCAGAGTGAAGGAGAGACATTCTAAATATGGGGACAACACGTGTGCCAAAATTATGAAGGAATAATAAGTTTGGAGGACGGTGACATTTCATGTGGCTGAAGCACGGGTGCCTGAGGGAAAATGAGGCAGGAGAAGTCGGTCTTGGGTTTCATCAGATGGTGTCTCCTGTGCCTTGGGCAGACTTGTGAGCAATGGGGTCCCAGTAAAGGTGTTCCACCAGAAAACTGACAAATCAGTTTGGTTTCTCAGAAAAATAACTCTGGTGCTACTCCGGAGGAGCACTTCAATAGAAGACAACCCAAATCTGAATGTGCTTATTAATAAGTAAGATTATTCGCATCTTGCCTGAAGAAAACAGCTGCTTTGGCGAAACAGTGTTCCTAAACCAATGAGCACAAATCAATATAAACTGCCATCATTAAGACTAAGAGAACCAAAGTACTTACTCAAAACCATCATACGAATGAATAATTATAATGGTCTCATAGAAAACGGTTAGTTAGGACTATTGTAAAAGAAATATTCAGCTCTAGAACTAAGGTAAAATATTTTTTAAATGACAAAAAATTATGTGTACTCCAAAATATCAACTATATTTTACTTTTGCTTCTTTATACTTTTGGGTTCTTTTCAAAATTTCCACAATAAGCTAGTAGTACCTTCATAATGAATAATAAATTTTAAAGGCAATTATTCATTGCAGTTGATAAACAATTACCTTCAGAAACATCTTAAAACTTAACTATTACCTTTTTGTCTCCTTGTTTTCGTCTTCTTAACCCTGGTCTATAATCATCTCCGAATCTCAGAAAATAATAGTAAGAAACTAGCCTCTCAATAGGATCCCTTATAACATTAATGTAAATTGGCTTCTTCTTCACACCAAATCTGAAACAGAACAAAACGTAAAAGGTGAAATCTATATTGTCATTTGTTTTGGGGTGTCCTGAAATTGTAAGTTTGAGGTATTACTTCTATACGGAAAGAAGAATGTGCATTTATTTAAATAAAATAGACTATGTGGAGATTAGGAAACAGTTTATGATTATTTGTTACAATATAATAACCAGGAAATAAGAATTTAAAAATCACTGCTGAAGATAAAGAAGGGAAATTTGAACAAAAAGAATTTTTTAAAATTTTACTGGCAAGAATTACATAAAACATCTTAATTTTATATAGCAATGATTTCTCATTTCTGGCCCACCAAACCAGACAAACATTATCAACGGATACAGCATTAGGTCCACACAATATGACCACTGGAGTAAACCTTCTGCTCTTGCTGATTTTATTTTTATTATTATTTTTTTAAATCTTCATTTATTTTTGAGAGAGAAAGAGAGAGCGTGAGCTAGGGAGGGGCAGAGAGAGAGGGAGACACAAAATCTGAAGCAGGCTCCAGGCTCCGAGCTGTCAGCACAGAGCCCGACACAGGGCTCAAACTCATGGACCGCGAGATCATGACCTGAGCCGAAGTCGGACGCTTAACCAACTGAGCCACCCAGGCGCCCCATGCTCTTGCTGATTTTAAAGACAAGAGTGAAAGCCATTTGGTTTCAGCACTGTTTCCTTGGGGAATGAGAAAGAGTTGAAGGAACAAAGGAAACACAGAAGGCTTTTACTTTAGCAACCCATGCAGCCCCTAGAATTGTCCAGCTGGCTCCTGTTCTAACATCCTCACTTGTCCCAGTCTTGAAACCTTCGTGTTATCTTGATCTCTACTTTCCTTTATTCTTCACTTAGTACAGTTACCAAGTCCTTTGATTTTTTCTGCTGTTGGCTTCCCCACAGATCTGTCCTGTCCTCATCATTCCCTTCCTTTCCACCACCGCCCTCTCCCAAGGTCTCTGGTTTGGATTACTGCAATAACCTTGCTGGTTTTCTTGCATCAGTGTTTCTCCCTTCCAACCTACCTTTTAGAGCAATTCCCAACTGATATTCCTAAAACACCATTTATTAGATCACTCCTCTTAGAAACATGAAATAACTCGAATCCAAACTCCTTTGCCTGGCTGCTAACGTCTTCTGGCCTATGTCTCAGGCACCACCTTATTGACCTAACTGTATTTTTAACTGTCCTCAAAGAAGAAGCCAGCTATCTGTTATGGTTAGGCCCACCTCTTCTACCTCCCCCAACTTATCACAGTTACTCCTCTTCCTCCTTGCGTGCCTTCGCTCATTTGGTCTTCCTTAACCAGAATGCCAGTCTCATTTTTCCATTTTTTTCTGTCACATTAACTAATTTAAAGAAACACTTTTTTGCCTATGCCAGCACTATTATAATATGAAGAGTACAGTCCCGGCAAAACAAATTCCTTGGCTTTGTGGAGCCAACGCTCTACTTGGGAGAGACAACATAAACATAGTAAAAAGTACTAAGGAAAAGAATGAAGGGAAAGGAACAGGGACTGCCAGGAGAGGTGGGAAGGGTACAATTCAGAAATAGGGTTTTCCAGGAAGGCCTCACTACATGATAGGAGGGAGCCATGTAGATGAAAGTGTTCCAGGAAGATGGAACTCCAGGACTATGAAGCCCTTGAAGCAGCTAGGTGCCAGGTGTTCTCAAGGAGTAGCAAGAGGGGTCTGGCTGCAGCAGAATCAGAAATGGAGAGAGAAGGGGGTGGGGTGGAGGAAATGCAGATCACGTGGGCCCCGTAGATCTTGATGAGCATCAGGACGGCAGCCTGACTGAGTCAGCAGGGAAGTATCATTATGGGATGTAATGCACAGCATGGTGACTGTGGTTACCAACACTGTATGGTAAACTTGAAAGTTGCTATGAGAGTAGATTTTTGAGAAGTTCTCACCGTAACAGCAGCAACAAGATGGAAATTATTTGAGGGGAAGGATGTGTTAACTAACCTTATTGTGGTAAACATTTGACAATGTATACGTGCATCAAATCATCACATTGTACACTTTGAACTTACACAACGTATATCAATATATCTCAATAAAGCAGGAGGGCAAAAAACCACCATTGGCTGCTGTTTTGGAGCAAACACAGAGGGCTAATAACGCAATCTTGTAAAGTCTAGACAGCCTGTGGCACACGGTACTATCTGCTTTCACGGACACCTGCACCCAGGAGCTACTGCTCTCAGGCAAGTCTATCCACTGCTTATCTTACTCGTGCTTGTCTTATAAGTTGAGCATTTTCTCCTTAGCACCATGATCAACCATTTGAGAATAGGCACAGTACTCTACATTTCTTTTTATAGATTTCACAAGGCCTAGTATACATAAATACTTGCCCACTGATTAATTAGTACTAATTTGAAAGATTAGAAAAATACTAACAATCTCTCTGAAAATAAGAATCACGATGAGAAATGATAAAACTAAGCCTGGGTTGTAGGACTCTGGTAAGAGACAAGTGAAAGTTGCTTATTCTTTTAAACCACTCCTGGTATGTCCACTCATCTGTCCACAGAAACCTTCATTTTAGTGAACAGCTTAGAATTTAAATTTCCCCTCTTACTAAAATCTTTTTCCGAAGGCACTAAAAAGCAAATAGCTAAACTAACCAACCATGTCTCCCCCTTATTTCTGCCTACTGCAATCAATGTCTTACACACAGCGGGCATTCTATAAATGTTTTATACTTAATTCTTAAGCAAATGAGTAGTGAAAGAGACTACAGATAAGAGAAAAAGCAAGGTGCCTGGATGACTGGATTCTTTCAGTCTCTAAATTACTGAAAATTAACTAAACAGGAAGTTTCTAACCTACAAATAAGCTGTATTCTACAAGAACCGTTGTGTGTGTAAAAAGTGGTCAGCTGTCTTGAATTTCAGTTCTTTTCTCACCATTAACACTTAAGGGCACTAAAATTTGTGTTCACATGGAAATACTGAAAACTACAGAGAATCCTTTTGTAAAACATTAATTACAATATTACAGTTGTGAATTGTTGATCAGAATTGGGATGCATTTTTTTAAGTGAACAACTCATAAAACTATAAAACCAATAATGCAGTAAAAATGTTTTTCACAATGTTTTAAAAGAGGAAACAATATCATTACAAATATATGGCACTGTCACACTGGGTATTACAGTAGAAGCTCCGTGAGGGCAGGACTGTTTCCCTCTTGTTCATGGCTTTGTTCCTAGTATTCAGCACAGTGCCAGACATACAAGTGTCAAATATCACAGAATTACATTGAACAGACTATTGGGAAGTAACCACTTAGGAAGCCTTTCGGTGGGACAGTGCACTCAGCAGTGAGAAGAGGTGGGGAGGCATCAGGAATACACAGGTGCTACATGAAATAAGTGGAAAGTCTTGTAACAGGAAGCAACAAGGAAGGGAAAGTACAAGATCGTGGGGTAAGGGCTCCAATCTTCAGACTGTGGGATTTCCTGGGAACCCCCTTACCATCTTCTCCATTATTAGCCACTGATGACTCTGAGTCATTCTCTTGGGAATTACCTCCTTCCCGTATCATCTTCCACCACTGCTTCCTCTTTTTTCCTTCCCCCTAGTCCCCAACATGTGGGACAGACAGCAATTCTTACCAAGTGGCAGTGAAAAGGGGATATGGCACTTTACCAAATTCTCCTTGCTGTCTGGAAGATGACTTTCTGGAACATGGCTTTGGATGGCATTTACCTGTATGAAGTATGATTTCAATGAAATACATGAATGAATGAATGAATGAATGAATGAATGAATGAATGAAACTCATTCTGAAGATGGATAAGACTACTGTTTATAAGGTAGGGTATGGTTATAAGGTAGGATATGGCTATATAGACAAGAAAGCAAGAGATTCTAACAGAAAACAGGCATGGTAAAAACAGCATCTGGACTGTTTAGCTCAGCTGGTTAGGAAACAGGCATACTTTTAGGTTTGTGGGTTTAATTCTTTTGCCAACCAGGTAGTTTTGTACAGGGGGAAGTGTTCTATGGTTGTAAACTCTGCCTTTAACCTGACCAGGCATCTGAACTGTTCCTCAGGAGGGCTCAGGTGGAAGAAGAGACAACCCATCTTCATTCCAAAGAAATATAAACTATTATTATTGACCTGTTAGAACATGATCTTCCTAGGAAAAGAACAGCATCATTTGGTAGGCATCTGTAATGTTCTATAAAGATCAAAAGGCAAAAGTCTAATGTGAGCAGCAGGTTGGTAAGAAGACATTTTAGGAACCTTGCTCTTGCCACATCAGCATATGTGGAGTGACAAAGCATGGACACAAACTCGGCTCGTTTCTTTACAACCACACCCTACATATTTCGGATAGATGAGCAGGCATCAAGAATTGTCAATAGAGCAAGTACATACCCAGAACATCTGAAAGGAACCTTTTCAACAAGCTGGACAGATCTCAAAGAGGGCTGACCAGCCTTCAGGAAGCACAATGCTTTATGATTTCTGCTTCATACTAGGTGTAACATCTCTAGGAAAGCAGCAGTCTCACAGCTTAGATGGGACACTCCCATCTAATATATATTTATTCCAGACTCTCTTAGCCCTAAAGGGTTCACAGAAATTTCAAATCCTCCCCAGTGTGGCAGGTTCCCAGTGTCTTGTTTTGAAAATAGTATATGACCTGTTGGTATTTGTTGGTTCTGCTGGTGATGTTGTGATTTTTGTAGTAATTATTTATCTCTTAAAAAGGGCATTCATCTACTATGCGTCTACTAAAATAGCCCAAATTTAAAAAAAAATTAAAAAAAGGTCTAACAATACCAAATGGTGGCAAGAATACACAGCACCTGGGCCTCCCATACATTGTTGGTGAGATTGCAGAGTAACACAGCCACATGAAAAAAGTTCTGCAGTGTCCTAGAGTTAACCATAAAATCTAGCAGTCCCACTTGTAGCTTTTACCCAAGAGAAACGAAGACATACGTTCACATAAAACCTGAATGCAGGGGCGCCTGGGTGGCTCAGTCGGTTAAGCGTCTGACTTCAGCTCAGGTCATGATCTCACGGATTGTGGGTTCGAGCCCCATGTCGGGCTCTGCGCTGACAGCTCAGAGCCTAGAGCCTGCTTCGGATTCTGTGTCTCCCTCTCTCTCTGTCCCCGCCCTGTGCACGCTCTGTCTCTCTCTCTCTCTCTCTCCCTCAAAAATAAAGATTAAAAAACAAAAACACAAGAAAACCTAGGTGCAAATGTTTCCGCAGCTTTATTCATAATCAACAAAAGCTGGAAACCCAAGTATGCAGAAACTGGTGAATGGATAAAGACTGTGGCATATGCACACAATGGAATACTACTCATCCAAGAATTAACTACCAATATGCATAAATATGCATAAATTGGATGCATGTCAAAAGTCTATGCTAAGTGAAAGAAGCCAAACTCAAAAGACCTGGTGACTAATTAAAAAGTATGTGGTGAAGAAAAGGGTTGTCCAAGAGGACTCTAGGTTCTGGCTTCGATGTCTTGATAAATAAACACAGGTAAACTTCCCAAAAGGGAATAATGGAGGCAAACACAAGAGTCTTGAGCAATACCTTAGCTGGGAATAGGAAGGGCCAGCACAGATTCAGGTAGGGAGAAGAAGAAAATACCGGTAGGACAATGTGGTAAATGAAAGGAGACAGAATTTTATTTTTTTATTTTTTTTAAAATTTTTTTTTAATGTTTATTTATTTTTGAGACAGAGAGAGACAGAGCATGAACAGGGGAGGGCCAGAGAGAGAGGGAGACACAGACTCTGAAGCAGGCTCCAGGCTCTGAGCTGCCAGCACAGAGCCCGACGCGGGGCTTGAACTCACGGACCGTGAGATCATGACCTGAGCCGAAGTCGGACGCTTAACCGACTGAGCCACCCAGGTGCCCCAAAAGGAGACAGAATTTTAAAAGAACGTTAACACTGCTTTGCGTGAGACACAGAACCTACTGCTTCATATACATTATCATATTTAATCCTCACAACCACCACGAAGTAGTTACTTTAATTATCTTCACTTTATAAACGGGGAAAACGCAGACCTGAAGTAACGTGCTGGTAAGGAACCGAAGGGATTTAATTGCAGGTCTGGCTGGCTTCAGAGACAGCTCCCTAGCAGTCTACGGGATCAGTGTTGCAAAAAGGGCTGGTGGTACGAGGTCAATAAAAAGGCAACTCTCGCATATGGCCTGTAATGATTAAAATAAGGAATGTTTCTCTAGTGTTGTGACGTATTTGTTGAAAGCTATAGAAAATGGTGCTGACTTCAACCGGCTCAGGAGAGAATTACAAGGTAAAATGGACAATCTCACATAAATCTATAGACCGACAAACTATATTAGGCCTAAAATATTGTCACTTTATTATTCTCTAGGATACCTTAGACCTAGTGAAGCACTCAGTTATGTGTCTCTTGTCCTGACGTATCTGTGCTTTACTGATTGACCTTAATTGTTCTGAAAAAGACAACAGGGGTGATGTGGACAAACCAAATGACAGTGATAAAAACCCATACTCTTTCCTGGGGACAACCACAAAGGTACACACCTGACATGTACCTGAATAAAACTGCTGTACCAAAAATCATTTCCAAATAGCTAAGACAGATACCGACATGTTAGCCATAGGTAGCTAGGTCATAGACAATCTCAGCGACTGATCGAAACCAGCATGAACAGTTTTTTTGTAGCTGAATATTATTCACTAGAAAGGCAAATGTCACTGAAATAAACCAAAGAGATGTTCTAATGTTTTTATTTTGTAAAATCTGAAAAAAATCAAAGTGGAGGTAATAGATGGTGCTGGTTAGGAGTATGAATTTAAAAGGGAGGATGATCTGTAATATTTTCACTGTTTATAATAAAACATAATTCCGGGGGGGAAATGGGGCTTCAGTGAACTCACTGAAGACAAGAACTACAACTTATTCAACTTCATGTGGCCGATACTCTAGGACATTTTGAAAATGTCCAACCTATACAATTTTCTAAGTGGAAAATTTCTACATTCATGACATTAATGATCATATCTGCATTATTTTAAAATTATGGTGTTCACTAACTGAATAGAAAAAAAAAACGTAATTGTACACTAAAAAGAATGAGGAAATATGCTAAAAAAAATCGAGAGTAAAAAAAATCAAGAATAAGACTAAGACAGAAAGGAGCAAGACAGGACAGGAATACAAACTTGGAACAAAGATATTTCTGTTATTATGCTAAAGTTCTGAATAAAACCAGATAAATATAACCAAAACATGGCCTGAGCACATATAGGCTTACATATAAAATGTGTGTTTCTTAGTGACTGGTCTAAACCAGAAACCACTTTTCATTTTTGATTTCTTTATCTTGCTTCCTGGGTTTCTGGGGACATACTGAGTTTATATGCTTTTCAGGGACTCTTTTAAAACAAATGAAAAGCTATGTGATTAAATATTTCTTTCACCAAATTCAACTGTTTTCTCCTAAAGACAAGTATTTTAGTGGACTCCACAAAATACTATGGCAGTCCAGAATACATTATGAAGAATAAAGTATTTTAAAAATTAGTAAGGTTATGTTTCTTTCCTCTTAGTCATTCATGGTGAGTATGCCTGTTACACTAAAATTTATTTTAAATTTTTTTTTTTCAACGTTTTTTATTTATTTTTGGGACAGAGAGAGAGAACAGAGCATGAACGGGGGAGGGGCAGAGAGAGAGGGAGACACAGAATTGGAAACAGACTCCAGGCTCTGAGCCATCAGCCCAGAGCCCGACGCGGGGCTCGAACTCACGGACCGCGAGATCGTGACCTGGCTGAAGTCGGACGCTTAACCGACTGCGCCACCCAGGCGCCCCTAAAATTTATTTTAAAAGATACTAGTTACATCTACCATAGTTCTTGATGATATACATCAAAATACATTTCCTCTAGGTGATTTCTTTTAGGTGTTTATTTAAAATCTTGTAAAAGTCCGTTGAAATATTTTACAATATTTTTAACCTCTAATAGCATGAGACCCATTATGAAAATACTCAAAATCTTAAATATTCGTTAGTATTTAATAAATGAGATTAATCTTTTCAAGAAATTTTGTAACTTTTTCATCTGCAAGAACCCTAGCATATACCAGAGCTTCAAGTACAAGACTTTTGCCAAAAGCAAAGGCACTCGATATATTATTTTAATAATGGAAACCTCAAGTATTAGAAACCAAGCTGTATTTGGAAAAAATAAATCATTTAGGTGAAAGGGTAACAAACATTCAATTGAAGGATAATGCAGCCCTCAGGGAAAATATGCATATGAATCGAGTTTATGAAATTGGTTCAGTGCCTCTGCAAGGAAAAAATAATTAGTTTATTTTAAAGCTGCCCATAAAATGTTTTCAATATTGCATTATGAATTATTTACAGAAAAATGTACATCTAACTTTAAAGCTACCATTTTACGGAAACATCTTGAGTACTGTGGAGCTAGAAATAAGAATATATTATTTCATGTACATAATATTCTGGAGATTCCCTTTTAATTACATGCTTTTCAAAAAGTTAAGGCTTAGTATCTGAATCAGTAATAATTCACTCAACTCTTTTTCTTTTCAAATTCAAGAAGTTAAAATGACTGGGATATCAATTTAATTTTCAAATTTTACACAGAATGTTCTCTGGAGTTGACAAACACATGACAGTATATTACTTTGAAGTCATGACTGCTAATGAAATGACTGAGGGGACCATGTCTGAGCTTAAATCATTTTAAAAATACATTTTAGATGTGTCTTTGAAGTTAGTACAGGTTATTGAGGAAAAGATTTGGATTTGAGGTTTTACTATATAATGCTACACTATGTGCTGTGAAAAAACATTCAAATGGATTCACAGAGTAGCCCATGTTTAGAATACACCTTTGCCCAGTTTTTGGAACAGTATCTTAATAAGGCACAGACTCCAGGGGGAGCCACACAGGACTTGCATACCATGCAAATGCCTGGAGTTTTATGAACTTTTCTTGAGAGAATTATGATAGGAATACCCTGAACCCATTCCACCCCAAAAATATAGAAAATGAGAATTATTTATCTCGTTTCAGACAAATCACCATAAAGGAAAATCACCATCTTTTTAAGAGTCTCTTTTGAATACACCACAATTTTAACACAAACACAAGGTGGCCTAAAAGAAAGTGTATACTTTTCTACGTCTTGGCTGAAATGCAGAGGCATTGGGTAACCAAAAAGTATGTGATGGGGTTCTCTGCTTTCTCAGTTCTCGGTCAATGATGTGTTAAGTCAGAATCTGACTGGCCTCTAGGTTAAAACGTGGGGCTCTCCTAAAATAGTGTCATTTGGTTGTAAAAGACACATAAACACAATAATGATAAATAACTTTAAAGAGTATTACTTGCATTTAGTCTAATTTGAATTTCCAAAATTAATATGACAATTTTCAATTTATGAACACTAGAGGGCAGTAAAACACTAGAAGGTATATTTAAATTACATTATCTAAAAGTGGCAAAGGCAAGCCAGTAGTACATTTTTAAAAATCAAAATAGTAACAATTTAATACATTTGTGTCTTTTTAGGTTGCTAAGGTACAAAGCATTCTTCAGTGTGTCATTTCAGGTATAACTTACTTTGCAAAATCCAAATAAGAAACATGTCCATGATAAAACCCTGGTTTCATCTCTTTCCAGGAAGTTATATTCTTTACAAAGCGTACCTAAAATAGGAGAACACACTCATTACTTAAGTTCAATTTAAAGAAAAATGAAATTTGATGATAGTAAAATAGTTTCCATTTAGGCTTTTAAAACAAATCACACGAGTTTGACAATTACAGAGCTTGAAACACAGGTTTCAACTAAGGAGAGCACAGTGTGATCTGTAATTACCAATTCGTCATAGAGAGAGCTATTATCACCACACTCAGAAAAGAGTGAGACAGAAGCCTGAAAAACCCACACAATGCAATCATTTACAATGCTGCACAGTGAGTAATTCACAAGGGGTGAGGGGAGGGTGGGTACCAACACACGCGCTCAAGTCTGTTTTTGACTCCCAGAAACTCATTATTCACAAAAAATCGTATTAATGGCTCAACGAATGAAACAAAAAGTAATCCTTAAACCAAAATGATTAAAGATGATGATTAATCAGAGAACTTTAAAGAACTAAAGATATCATAAGATTGTTGATAAAAAAGGTTAATAAAATTAGAGATGTGATATAGAAAAAATTTTTTTAAATCTAAATATGTCACTATCACTATTTTAATTTGCTGGAATTAAAAGTATGCAAAAGATTAGTTAATAAAAAATTCTTTTACTGCAAATATATTTTAAAAATTTAAAGAACTGGTTAATACAGAACTTGATAAGCCTAAGTATCACCAGCTATAAAAGAGCAGTGATACACAATTTCTCAAAGAAAAATGGCATCTGTTTTTGATAAGCAAATTTCTGAATGATAAACAGCAAGTGGCTAAGAATCTTCTAGGGACTAGATATAGTGTAGGGGCGGGTTAGGGGGTAGAGAAGGGCTAAATGAGTAGGGGGCCCAGCACCCTAAACTGCACTGAAAGCATCTGCAAGCTGTGACCACAGCCTCTAAAGCACAGGCCTATCAATTGCATACTTCTGACAATTTATCAATCTTTCATTTACATTTTAGAATAGTTAGTCATATGGAAATATTCTGGACCACTTCTACCAAATTAGTCAATAAATTAATAGCACTGAATGATGATGGCTGCCTCCTAGAAAAGGCCTGTTGGTAGGGCAGAGCACAAAACAGTGCAAAAGCAGCCATATGTCAGAGAATGTGAACTAGGGAAAAACAGAAGGTTCTGAGGAAATTTATTTTTTAGGGGAAGCATTAATACTCATATGCTAACAGAAATAGAGTTCTGGGGTGCCTGGGTGGCTCAGTCAGGTGAGCGTCTGACTGCAGCTCAGGTCATGATCTCGCAGTTGACAAGTTCGAGCCCCCACATTGGACTCTGTGCTGACAGCCCAGAGCCTGCTTTGGATTCTGTGTCTCCCTCTCTCTCTGCCCCTCCCCCACTCATGCTCTGTCTTAAAGATAAACAAACATTAAAAAAAATTAAAAAAGAAAAGAAGTAACAGAGCTCTTGGAAGGGAAGTGATACGAACCTTATCTTATTATCTTATACACACACAACACCCTTAAATTAAATCTGAAAACTACTACCATCATGTAGATGATAAAATTATGTTGCCTTAGAAAATACACCTGAGTGCCCCACAGTTGGTTGAGCATCCAACTCTTGGCATCGGCTCAGTTCATGATCCCAGTGGGATAGAGACCCATGTCAGGCTCTAAGCTGAGTGTGGAGTCTGCTTGAGATTCTCATATTCTCGTATTCTCTCTCTCTCTCTCTCTCCCCTTGCTCTCCCCAACTTGTTTTCTCTCAAAAAAAAAAAAACAACAAAATTATATTTTATCATATATTTATGATTGTTCCCCACTAAAAAAAAAAAAAAAAGAGCCAAATGTGTGATTTGAGCTTCTCATGTTTCCTATCTGTTTAAGGAAGGCAACAAATAAAATAAAAATATCAAATTGCAAATGAAAAACAAACAGAAAATGAAAAATTAGATAACCCAAAAACTGAATCCTTAAAAAATTTTACATGTTGATGGGGCGCCTGGGTGGCGCAGTCGGTTAAGCATCCGACTTCAGCCAGGTCACGATCTCGCGGTCCGTGAGTTCGAGCCCCGCGTCGGGCTCTGGGCTGATGGCTCAGAGCCTGGAGCCTGTTTCCAATTCTGTGTCTCCCTCTCTCTCTGCCCCTCGCCCGCTCATGCTCTGTCTCTCTCTGTCCCAAAAATGAATAAACGTTGAAAAAAAAAAAAAATAAATAAATAAATAAAAAAAAAAAATTTTACATGTTGAATATGAAAAGTCCTTATAACTGCCATTTACTAGTAAATTATTTCATATAAGCTTTTGCTTCTGTGAAAATCAGTTCCATTACTTCAGCCAAAAATGAGGGGGAAACAGAAAAGAAGGAAAAGAGAAAAGGAATGGGAAATGGTGGTTTAAGGGTACTTAAGGCATAGTTAGCAACTCAGCTTTATTTCCCAGAAGCCTAGATTTAATGGGGATGTGATGGTGTGGGAGAGAAATGAAAGGAGATGCTAGACTGGAATCTGAGAAAACAGTGTTACATAAACCAAATGTTAGAGCGGATCAATGGTACAAACTGTGAGTACACTGTGGTAAAAGACTCAGGTGGAAATAAGAGTTAGGTAAAGGGGCGCCTGGGTGGCTCAGTAGGTTAAGCGGCTGACTTCAGCTCAGGTCACGATCTCGCAGTCTGTGAGTTCGAGCCCCGCGTCGGGCTCTGGGCTAATGGCTCAGAGCCTGGAGCCTGCTTCCGATTCTGTGTCTCCCTCTCTCTCTGCCCCTCCCCCGTTCATGCTCTGTCTCTCTCTGTCTCAAAAATAAATAAACGTTAAAAAAAAAAATTAAAAAAAAAAGTTAGGTATAAATATAAACTTCAAGCATCCCTTATTCTTCCACCTTTCCTAAGGATGGTCAGGATTAAACTGAACCCTCCTAAGAACATACTTTATTCAGCACGTGTCCTTCAACGTGAGGTGAAGAGCCCAGGAAGCTGGATAATATCTGGACTGCTGCAGGGCTTCTCAAACTCAATGTGCAAATGGATCATCTGGGACTCCTGTTAAAATGCAGATTTTGATTCAGCAGGTCTGGAGTGGGGCCCAAGATTCTGCACTTCTAACAAGTCTCCACATGATGGCACGTCAATGGACCACATGGAGGAGCAAGCCTCCAGCATGGGTAGGCCCAGGAGCTTCCGCTTGGTTTTATTTACACGAAGCTTGTTTTTGTAGTGCTTTGCAGAGGAGGCCCTGAGGTGTATAAAAGCTCTTCAGCAAAGATATAGCTCATATTCACTGCTTTTATAATAAGGGAAAAAAAGCGTACTGAAATAGAGTGAACTTTTAAAGACTGCCTTGTAAGCTCCCACAGTACATAAAACAGAAGTGAGGACAGGGGCAGAATAAACCCTGCCTACTCAGTCTCCTCCTACCCACGCAGTGATGCCTGGGGCATACTAGAACCAAAGGATTCCAAGAAACACTATTTAAAAGCGAATAGAGGGGCGCCTGGTGGCTCAGTCGTTAAGCGTCCAACTTCAGCTCAGGTCATGATCTCACGGTTCGTGGACTGGAGCCCCGCGTTGGGCTCAGTGCTGACAGCTCGGAGCCTGAAGCCTGCTTCGGATTCTGTGTCTCCCTCTCTCCCACTCTGCTCATACTCTGTCTCTCTCTCAAAAATAAACAAACATTAAAAGAAAAATTTTAAAAACCTAACAGAAATGAGAAAAAGGGTTGTGCCTTCCAGTTGGACTCAGGGAAGTTTAGTGATGGCGGAGAACAGAACAAGGCAGGCATCTTCCACTGTTGTCACCAACCTCAAACCCTCTTGTTTACAGAATCAGCATTTTAGATGTGAAAGGGACTTGGGAGATCCTGTACCCCTTATTTTATAGATAAAAAACCCTGGAGCTCAGGAACCATATACTGTAGATTTTGGTCCAATCATCCTTCTAGGCCACATGCTAACTTCCTTAATACATTATTGTTCAATTTAAACAAGGAGGAAAAAACCCAGAAGGATGTGAAAAGGAGAACAGCATTTGTATCATGTTTCTGATCAACAAACTTGGGCACTGAGAATTTCAGGTTTTATCCACTGCCAGGGAAACCCCTCAGATCCAGTCATTCAAAACTCCTCAACCTACAAGACCTCAAAGCTGTTGACAAAGCTCTCAAAACTGTTTATTTTCCTGATCACATTCATTATACTCTCAGCTTCCAATTCACCCTGTTCACTACTCTCGTATTGGACAACCATTTTTCAACAATGACCGTTGACTTACTCTTGCCTTTTTACTGACTTGGGTAACCTCAAGGGGTGCTGAACACCGTCAGCCAAAAGTAAGAGACCTGGTTTATATGTCTATGCAGGGCTTTTGAATTTTATTTCCTAAAATCATTCTGAGGTAAATTCACGTGAGTTATTGCTTTTAAATTCTCTACACTATTACTGTTAAAGTCTCTCGAAACACAAAGAATCTTCCGCTAATCTCCAACTCTGACAACACCGAAGGCTACGTATGTGCATGTGTTTTTTTTTTTCCTTTCATCTCACAAACATTTTACCAGGGCGATGTGTTAAAGTCTCACTAATAAAGCTGTGGCTGATTTACAATCAGCAATAAATCAAAAGATGCTGAGCTGAGATTTACCTTCTCATTACAGGGAAGAAAAAAAGTGCTAAGCAAACAAATGAGGTCAATAAGGTTCAAGTGGTGGTTCAGACTAATCTGCAGGGTAGTTGGAGCATTTAGAAGTATCATTTACATACCACTGAAGTTCTATAACCATCCTTTAACCCCCTTTGAGGAACAGTCTTTTTTGAAAAGTATCCTTTTCAAAGTATGAATTTCGCTGCTTGTCCCGAGTTTCCCTGCCTCTCCACTCTCCATCCCCCTTCTCTCCCTCTGTCAGGAAGCCTCACTGCAGCTCCCGCTCTACCACTGGCTGCCTTCTCACCTGTCCTGCACCATTCGCCTTGTCAGTTTCTCTTCTGGCTTTCCTCTGCAGTGGGGCATTATGCTCCAGACCTTGAGATAAAGCTCTGGAATACAGAGGAGTGAGTGGAAATCGAGATCAGGTGAACAAGCTTCTGCAGCATTCACTGGGTGCACTCTCACCGACTATACTTGGCACTAGTGAAAGGTAAAGGGGTGGGCGAAGGGAGCAAAACATAATAGTGGCAAAAGAAGTTAAAGAGACGGAAGACCCTGAAAACAGTGGCTTGGGGAGAAGACATAATGTCACTGTAGTGACTTTACTCAAAGAGTAGTTCCATACCCCCACTGAAATAGGCTATCAAGAAGGATGTTTCAGAAGCAGTTGTTAGATACGCTACATGAAAAGAGATGTTTTCATAGCTAGCCTGAAGCAGATCCGAAACTGTGATTTTTGTCAGATTTTATAACTCAAGCAGAGTCAGGCTAGCAAGTAATCAGAGGAGACCTTTAGGGAAAACCCAAGCAATGTAGGGAGTGGTGCTGTGATTTATTTGCTGGTGGAATCAGACTGAACCAGTGCTACAGGAAAAAGCGAAGAAAGCACCATCTCACAACAGTGCACCTAGACCTACATTCTTAATAAGATTAATCTCAACATTATGATTATCTGAAAGAACTTGTTTTCACTATCTAAAAGTAGCAATGTCATCCTGACAATCCTGGCCAAATTCCAACTTTGTAATTACTACCTAGTGAACGAATACTACTATTAACTCGGATAATTACTATCTACCAAACTCCTACTCATGCCTATACTTAAAATAAATATCCATTGTACAGCTGTGGGTAGTTTTTCGAGACTAAACTAGAGAGAAAGTTTTCTATGCAAAAAGGAAAAGTGAATAATAACTGGATAAAACATAAGAAAGGTTCGGCAGCAACAGAACACAGTATCTTCACCAAAGTTCAGGATTGTGTTGTTCAGGCTTTCCTTTGCAGGAGGCACAGTGGGTGTGTCTCAAATCGCCTGAGGTAAGGGGAGAACACATTGCCATCGATAAAAGGGGCTCATTCTGCCAGTAATTATCATCAGTGGTACTATGCTCAACTAGGAACTACTTTCAGTACCTAAGTTCATTTGTTCTCTCATTCATTCTTTCAACAAAAGTTTTATGGAGCATATATACTATGTCTCAGACACCATTCTAAATACAAGGAATACTGGAGCACCTGGGTGGCTCAGTCAGTTGAGCATCCAACTTCAGGTCAGGTCATGATCTCACAGTCTGCGAGTTCAAGCCCCACGTCAGGCTTTGTGCTGGCAATGCAGAGCCTTCTATGGATTCTCTGTCTCCCTCTCTCTCTCTCTGACCCTCCCATGCTCACTCCCTCTCAAAAATAAATATTTAAAAAAATTTAAAGATTAAACACAAGGAATATGGTAATAAATAAAACAGACACGGTTCCTGCCCTTTAGGAGCTTATACAGAGGAAAAGACCAATAGTAAACAAATGAGTAAGTAATAAGAAAGATACAGAAAGAATGCTGATGGTACACAGTAACTTGGAAGAAGTATTTAATATATAGGATGGGTAGTAAGGTTTTTCTGAGAGGATGTCATTTAAGCTGAAATGTTAAAAAGGATAACATGAAGCCAATCAGGAGAAACCAGAACATTCTAAGATGGAATGGTTAAGTGCAGAAGCCTTGAAGTGGAAAAGGACTGGCGCAGACAATGAACCAAAAGGCCAGTGTGTGGCTGGTAAACAAGAGGATACAGCAATGGATGAGGACTAGATTTAAAAGAGCCTGTTGGTCTAGGTAAGGAATCTGGATTTTGTTGGGGAGGTGGGAACATGAATTGAAAGATTAAGCTTCACTATCCTATGAAGATTATAATACGTATGTTCTCATAACCCCACTGAGACCTGTGTTCTAGATATTTTGCTACTTAAACTATAGTTCAAGGACCAGGAGAATCAGTTTTGGCATCAGGTGGAAGATTTTTTAGAAATTCACATTATCAGGTTCCATCTTAGTCTTCTGAATCGGAATCTATACTTTAACTGGTGGTTAATATACACATGACAGGATAAGAAGCACTCATCTAAAGTGACGCTTGAAAAATCAGTATCTGCAACTAATCAAATCATAGGCATTAATGCAAAGATCAGAAGGTTAACAGTGAACTAAAAGGAAAAAAAAAATCACTATGTTGTCCTACAGAGAATGCAAATTCTGGGTATTTTCAATGCTTAGAAAAGGACTAAATATGATCACAAACCTAAACATATGAGTGTAGAAAAGAAATAAGAAAGATCCCAAAAGATGCTGCCACTTAACACCTATTTGACAGTTACTTTAAAGACAAGACATTCTCTAATGTAGAAGTATGTTCATGATAGCAGAGTAAACTTCATTTTCCAACTACAAGAGCTAAATGATTACCTGTCTCTTGCCAATTCCTGCCTATTCACTGAGTAAGGCACACCTCACAAATATAACTCCCAAGACTGCCTCTCGCTCACTCTCATTGCTTCGTCTTCCCACGCCTCACATTCTCAAATGTTTATCTTTCCAATCCCTTGTTCTAACTTTCCCTCTTCTTTTATTCCAATTTCTTCATTGTGAAAAATCCCTAAACTACAGAAAAGATGAAATAATAATATGGTCAAAATCTGCATACTCATGCACTAAGATTCACTAACTTCACCTTTTGCCACCTTTGCTTATCTCTTTGTTCTTTCTCCATATGCACACACACACTTAATTTTTTCTGAACCATCTGAAAACAAGTAGCAGACATTTTTGATCAAAGATCCAGTTACAGATCACACATTACGTTTGGTTTTCATGTCTCTTTAGTCTCCTCACCTCTAGAGAGGACTGTCTTGCCTCACCCCCAACCATATCTGGTTTAGTTGTCATGATATTGATACCTTAGAAGAGTTCAAGACGATTATTCTAGAGAATGTTCCAACAAGATGGATTTCTCTGTTTCTTTCAAGATTAGGTCTAGATTAAACATTCTGGTAAGAAACATTTTGCATTAAATACTTTTGTGAGAATATCATGAAGTGATATTTCCTTTTTTTTTTTTTAAAGATTTTTAAGTAATTTCTACACTCAGTGTGGGGCTCAAACTCACAACTCTGAGATCAAGAGCTGCATGCTCTTCTGACTGAGCCAGCCCGGCGCCCCAGATCTTTTCTTTAAACAGTCCTCATAGTTCCTGCATCTATGTTTTATGTTCCGAGTAAATTACAAAGAAGCTTCTTCAAAGATGTGGCCTTGCTTTTTCGTTCCTATTTCAACAAAGAATATAGCACAAACTCTGTATATACTACATACTCAAAAATAAATGAAAACTTGAAAGCAGAGTGGACAACTACTTCTCAGGATGATAGAGTATGCATAGATAGCTATTACCCACTCAGCAGTTTTATATCAGACTCAAAATATTTGGACCTTGCCTCTAAAATTTTTGAGAAAAATAATTAAGCATGTGAACAATTTAGTACAATGCCTAGTACAGTATGTATAAAATACATTTAGGAAAGAACTGGAGCTAAAAAGTATTTCTCTACACAAGCACAATTTAAGTGCTGTTCATCATGTAATCCCACTGCATTTAAGATAGTGTTTATCAGGGCGCCTGGGAGGCTCAGTTGGTTAAGAGTCTGACTTCGGCTCAGGTCATGATCTTGTAGTTCACAGGTTTGAGCCCTGTGTCAGGCTCTGTGCTAACAGCTCAAAGCCTGGAGCCTGCTTCTGATTCTGTGTCTCCCTTTCTCTCTGCCCCTCCTCTGCTTGTGCTCTGTCTCTCTCTCGAAAATAAACATTAAAAAAATTTTTTTTAAAAGATAGTGCTTTTCTTTTAATGTTCTTTTTGTCTACATGTAACTCATGAGCTATTGAAAGAAAAACAGAAGCTTTAGCTCATCCAAATGTAACTGGGAAAATGTATCACTACATGATGCCTATAAATGTCATATGTGGAGAGCTTCCATAGATTCTTACTTCATAAAAAAAAAAATGGTCAATGTCACTGTCAGATATCTTGTAGCTGTCATAAAACTTTGTAATGCTGGACACAAAATAAGCAAGATAACTTTACTTTTCTAAAAAAATACTAGGGGGCTCCTGGGTGGCTCAGTCAGGCATTCAACTCTTAATTTCAGCTCTGGTCATGATCTCACAGTTCATGAGTTTGAGCCCCATTTGGGATTCTTTCTCTGTCCCTCTCTCTCTCTGCCTCTCCCCCGCACATGCTCTCTCTCTCAAAATAAACTTAAAAAAATAAATAAAGAAATAATAAAAGATACTACTAATAAATCTAAATCTAAAATTACTATGTGAGTATTGAGTTGTTCCTTTTAAACCAAGATACATTTTGAAAAGCAATCAAGCAAGAAATTTAAAATCTACCACACACTACATATAAACTGATTATTTAGGATACTTGCCCTTGAGATATACAGTATTACATAATGAATAGTTTTTATGACCCACTTAGCTAAATAAGCTCATGTTTCTTCTCATTTATAGAAGAGTTATTTAGTTTGGCTGATGGATGTAGATTTTTGGTTTTATGAAAAAGAGTAATTGAGGATACTGCAGAAAGCCAAGAATTATATGGGCAGATGATATGCCATATACTATTAGTCTTTACAAACAGCTCTCTAAGAAAACAAATCTTAACCTTGTGTATCAGTGTTACTCTCTTGTTTCTGTGTAAGGATTTTAAGTATACTTAAGAATGGGATTAGAGTCAATTCTGTGACCAATAAAACAAGTTCAGCTGCTGTCAAACAGATAAATACAATCTTAACTATATGACTATCAACAATCTTTCTAATAAGGCTACTGCAATATGGTATTTAATCCTAGAGAGTATTTTCAAATATCATCTTTTCTCCTCATCGAGCCCAATTCCCATTCCCTTCAATATTTAGAGAATTCTATTTATTTATAATTACAGTCAGAACTCCAGGTGTGGAGAAAATGTGTGCTACCACTGCTAAAGAGATAATTTTTTTTCATGAGATAATTTCCTCCATTTTTCTTAAATCTATTTCATAGCTACCCATTTGCTTATCTAAAGTTTCTTGACAACTTAAAAGGCAAGATTATGTTAAAAATATAAGCTCCAATTCCTGTTCTCCAGAAGTTTGTAGCTAATATTATATAAATTACTAGTACAGACAAGATGAAGTTCAGGAGGTTAGTCACAAAACTGAGTGATATAGGACACAGGTACTTGGCTGTGAACACAGCTGTGCTGACAGCTCAGAGCCTGGAGCCTTCTTCAGATTCCGTGTCTCCCTCTCTCAGAAACAAACAAACAAACATGTAAGTAAGTGAATGAATGAATGAATGAATGAATGAATGAATGAATAAATAAATAAATAAATAAATAAATAAATAAATAAATAAATTTCTCTACCATAAAATGAGACAGCAGAACGATTTTTATTGCAGGGTATCTTGCTAAAAAATTTTCATATTTTTAAAAGGATATCAAAGGCATCATTTTCTCTTCACAAATCCAAAGCTATTCATAAACTACTTTTTATAAATATTTGAATACATATAATATGCAAAGAAATGTATCAAATACTGTGGAAAAATGTAAAATTATAGAAAAGGTGTTTGGTCCTTCCCCCAAGAGACTTACAATTCACTGGAGTCAGCACACAGATCTCTAAAAATGTTCCTTCCTCTTGAGATACAAAGAGAGTGGGAAAGTATCAGAAAACATTTATTCATCTCCTAAGTGTTTACCTGGTCTTGTAGTGACATCACTGGATTATTTTTGGTAGTGTTGATGTGAAGAACATGGTATTTATTCTTTGCACAAAGGTCATAGGCAATATTGGTAAAAGAGGTGCTTGCAGTTTTGGGGACTCTGTTATAAATGATCACCATATCCTCCTCCTCATCTAGTGCTGCCTCTTGTCGAGGACCATCCATTGTATGTCGCTGCTCAATTTCTCGAACTTCATGTCTTGCAATAGCCCTTTCTGCAAAGAAAAACAGATATGAACTAAGTTTTTAAAGACAATGAAAATAATTTCTCATTTCTAGAACACAATTTCCTACTCAAGAAATGGGTAAGAGTACTTGAAGAAATGTTCTGAAGACCCAAACTTCAGAATTACCTTTGAAGGATAATACATATGCATATACAGAACAAGAGAATAAACAGTCATTAAGTTTAGAATACCAAAGACCAGAGATCAGTGTAGTTCAAAAGTCACTCTACATTCTAATAGAATTTCTACAGCCTGAATTCATTCTCAAACACACAAAGACATATTGCATGGCATACTACACTTCACGGTAAAAAATGCACTTACAAAATGAGTCATTTATAATTTAAGCAGAGATTCTGAAATTTATTACTTAGGATTTAATTACTCCCCGGTTTATCAAAATGTAGCAGGACAGTGGTTATAAATGCTAGAGTGATTTTTGGTAACAAGAGGAGAAACCACATCATCACAAGCCCTTTTTCATTTTTGTGTTGTATTACATTCTAAGTCCTGGCTGTTCACTCCTTAAATTCTACGGTTCATCTAACTCAAATCACTACCACATGGTTTGAAAAGCAGTTACCTTTTGCATTCTATTACTATTACTCTCTATTTAATATAAACTTTAGCTTTGAGGGTTTTTTGGTTTTTTTTTAGAATAAGGAACTAAAGGGGCAAGAGAGAAAAGAGGGGATAAAAACCTCTACCAAGATGACAAGTTACCTTGCACAGAGACAGCCGCCCACACACACTATGCACCTTCCCAGCACCAGATCTCGGTGCAAGCTGTCTCACTTGAACATTCTCCATTTCCCCCATACCCTAATGCTGCCTGGTGAACTCCTCAACCTCCACATGGAATTTCATCATCCCTTGAAGGCGAAGCATTATCTCATCTCCCTAATTAGGTAACATCACACACACAATGCATGCATATGTACCACATACCACATGTCTCATACTAATCAGAGTTGTGATTTTTTTAATATTAAATGTATTACTGGTGTCTGTCCACCATAATGCCGACAACTTAATAAAATGACACAAAAAAGCAATGAGGTATAATTACAGTAACAATCACAGGCTTCAAATACTGTCAAACCATATATCTTATATTTTGGTTCAGAAGACACGGTCACCACCACATTATAGAAAGTATACTCTGAGCTCAGGATTCACATTCAGAAGACTTGAATAGAAGTTCCAAGCCTGCTACATATTAGCAGTGGGCTTTCCAAAACAGGAGAAGCCCATACACTCTATATGTATATGCACGTGTGCATGTGCGTGTGTGTGTGTGTCCACATTCTATATGTATGTGCATACATGTGTTCTTTTATTTTCCCTTGGGAGAGTTAGATAAGAATGTGCAAAGAAGGAGATGAGCTTAATGTTAAACATATCACTGAATTGCCTGGGACCATCTAGGAGATGTTATGTAGATAATTGGGCACATAGGTCAAGGGTTCAGAATAAACATTCAAGTAGAAGAAAGACATCTGGGAAAACCATGGAAATGAATGCAATTGCCTAGATAATCTAGAATATGTAGCATGGGAGAGAGACTCTGGAACAGAATCCTCGGAAATACCAACATTTAAGGAGCAAATAAAGACAATCTATAGAATGAGGCTAAGAAGAAACAGAGAAAGGAAGCAGGGTAGACTTTTAAGAAGCATATGCCACATGATAGAAAGCATAATATTTTTCAAATTGACAGTGCTTCCCGAATGGATCTATAAATCAAGGTAATATATGAGGCTATAAGCATCTACACAGGATTTGGAGGTTGTCTCAGGTTAAACCCAAAGAGTATTTATTGAGAACCTACACACGTTATTATATTCAATAACTTTTAAGAAATCGTATCTCCCAAACAACCTCAAACTGTCATCATAGTCTAAAACTATTATGATATTGTTATGTACACACACCGCCCTCTTTCCACAAAGGAAAATAAAACAATGCTGTTGTCATTCAGCTGCTGACAGAAGCGTGAGAGGTCTCCTCTAGCAGCCCAGACATGCATAAAATTGCCTTTAAAAGATTCACCTACAAGCAACAATGCTGAATTTACTTTCACTAGTTTTTCTAAAACCAAGTATTTGGAAAAGAAGATTTTATGTGCTGTTTCACAACTGGGTACCCATTCCATCTACAGAATACATAATGACAGAATATATAAAGAAATTCTGTAATATTAACAGTTTTTGTAATTATTCCATCTACTTATAAAATTTTACATACTCAATCACTGCTGTGAAAATTAGCCACAAAATTAATTAAAAATATTTTTAAAAAGGGGTGCCTGGGTGGCTTGGTTGGTTAAGCATCTGACTCCTGATTTTGGCTCAGGTCATGATCTCATGGTTCATGAGCTCAAGCCTTGCATCGGGCTCTGTGCTGACAGTGTGGAGCCTGCTTCAGATCCTCTCTCTTCCTTCCTCTCCCCCTTCCCTGCTCGCTCACTCTCTCGCTCTCTCTCAAAAATAAACTTTTAAAAAGAAGTTATCGTTTTGTATGTGGAATTATTTTTATTATTATTTTAGAGAGCAAGCAAGCACAAACATGGAAGAGGGGCACAGAGAGAGAGAGGGAGAATCTTAAGAAGGCTCCACACTCAGCACAGAACCCAATGTGGGGCTTGATCCCATGACTATGAAATCATGACCTGAGCTGAAATCAAGAGTCGAACACTCAAGTGACTGGGCCATCCAGGCAACCTTGTGGATTTTTTAGTTTTTAAAGTGATAAAACTCTAGCCAGACCATGAAACATGTTGTAAAAATTAATCACTGTTCTTGGTTCATCATGTGTACTAAATTATATGCACTGTATATTGAACACAACTTTAAAAAATTTCTATAAAAACGTGCAAATATGGGAGTCACTACTTTCCTCATTCAAATAATATATTTATATGCACGTTCTATTTTTCAAGTGTTTTTACTTTGCTTTAACAAACATGATAATTAGTAACATAGTGTTATGCCTAAACATAAAATGATAAAAAGTGTGGAAAATTAAGAGGATTTTTACTAGTAATGTTTGTTTATAGAATCAAATCTCACTTAGTTGAATAATAACAGTAATAGCTCTTGATAGTAAAATACTCTCTTTCCACCTGTGACAAATGTAAAACCAGTAAGGGTGTTTGCAATATAGCCATATTCTTGACTTGCTAAGTATTTGACAGTTCCAAGTCTTTTTTTTTTTTTTTTTTTTAATCAAAGATGCTCTGCATCTAGTTAGTACAGCTTCTTCTGAGACTCTCTTAAATCAGTGGGGAAGCTTTATTAGTTACAGCACATTTGCAGTGCACTTAGAGAATGTAGGCAGTATATTTAAAATCCTTACGATGCTTTTTTGAAGTAATGTTTTCTTCATGTTTGAGTAATGAATTACAGAATCTGCTACACAAGCTATTTCAGGACCACCACAAAACCTATCACCTCCAAACAACATGGGCACAACCTGAGAGTCATAAAATTACAGGTGGGTTAGGGACTACTGGCACTAAACCACCCACCCAACACCAAAGACAGACGCTAAACTTCATGGCCATTCTAGTTCTTCAAGGCTCCCGTGCAAGGTGGCATAGACCTTGGCTCAATGAACCTTTCCATATGGCAGATTATCAACAAACTCAAGTCTTTTAAAAGACTATTCATAACAGCAGTAATTACCTATTCCTGCACTGGCAGGGCATTAAAGGCCTTATTTAGTGCAAGAAGGTAATGATCAAGCTAAATATGAAACACTATAGCTGCATTAAAAACACCAAACTAAATTCTACACATCACTGAAGTCACCAAGATGCATATACACCAGGCTACAGAAAAAGTGATGAAAACAGAACTGAAGATTTAAAAAAAATCATATAGCGTTTAATGACAATTGTTTTGAACATTACAGTTGTTTTGGGGAACACCCTTCTCTTTGAATGTGTAATTAAATGTTCAATGTACTAAATAATTTAACCTACACATTTAAAGAGAAATAAGAGAAATTATATGGAAATAAGTTTTGTGGTTTATACAAATTAAAGGACCCACGAATATATAACTATCTCTCCCTGCCACAGCTCAATTCTGCAATGGTCTCAGCAGAAAATAAATACCTCACAAACGCCCCAAAAGTGTAGTATTTCTGTATTGTGGGTAGCAGATTAGGACTTCAGGGAGAAAAGATATAGCAGAAGGAAAGAGCAATCCATTGCCTTACTTTAAATACTGAAACTTCTGGGGGCGCCTGGGTGGCTCAGTCAGTTGAGCGTCCGACTTTGGCTCAGGCCATGATCTCACGGCTTGTGTGTTCAAGCCCCGTGTCGGGCTCTGTGCTGACAGCTCAGAGCCTGGAGGCTGCTTCTGCTTCTGTGTCTCCCTGTCTCTCTGCCCCTAACCCACTCGCATTCTGTCTCTGTCTCTCTCAAAAATAAATAAACATTAAGAAAAAAATTTAAAAAAAAATACTGAAACTTCTGCATGTTAAATTGAAAAGTATATAGAAAACAGGTGAATAATAAAAGGCAAAGAACACGAAGAAAAAAATTACCAAATTTTAATATTTATAAGAGAAAACCATACAAATTGGCAATGACATCATTAAAACTTCAGTAGATAATAAGCTAAGGTGCTTTGTAAGAGATTTAAACTATATATGCATGATAGAGCAGAGTAAAAATATTACTGGCATTATGATTTTTTGGGGTCATGGACTCCTTTGAGAATATGTAGAATACTATGGACACCCTCTCTCCAGAAAGACAGACTGGTACATTTTAGGAAGGGGGTGGTCTGTGACCCCAGAGTAACTACTCCTAAGAAAGAAAAAAACAAAAACCAAAAAACTCCCCAAACAGCAAGCCTAATAGTAAACTGCCTTAGGGCAATAGTATATATATAGAAAAAAAAATAGGTTACTCATAAGTAAGACCTGTAGGCAAAGAGAAATCACTGAAGAAACTGGCAGTGTCCATCTGAGAAATGTCTGCAGGTGAGGATGCAGGGCACAAAACTTGACCCATCAGGACCCCATGGCAAGTACACCTGTTGCACAGCTAGATAAGCGGGGCTCTAAGAGCTTGGCGCATCAAATAAATGAATTAAAGTGGATCTTCAGCATTTTCTAGGGACAAATCTGAATTGTGTAAATCCCCAAACACTGTTATGAAGTCTAATTTACTCCCCATAAAATGTGTGCACTATGCAAAGTAGGAAGCAACAAAGCTGCACCAAAAACAAGTTATTATGAATCTATTTAACTGATCCTTTCTTCCGCAACACTCACCGTGAATGTACTGTCCAAACAAACACTACCTCATCTGCGTGGACGGAGCATTTGGCAATCACTTATAAATTACATAAAGTGGTTGTCTGATTGTATACATCAGTTTCTTAAGAATATTTTTAGCTTGGATCACTCTCCTTGAACTCTTCTCCCTGAACTCAATCACATCATTTTCTTACGAGTATTTTTAGCTTGGATCACTTCTCCTCGAACTCAATCACTATGAGAACTGACCAAATAAATTTCTATATGAAAGGCTGAAGGCTGGACACTGAACACTGCCAAGTGCTTTCTTGGGTGGTTTCCAGGCAGTCAACAAGGGGTGCCTGTGCTATCATTAACACTTAAAAGTTTAAGTAGATCATCCTGTAAAAAAAGAAGTGATAGCACCTTTCACTTCAACGGAGATGGAGTAGACCAATGTTTTGCTATTCTTCTCACTGTGTACACCTAAAAACCCTGGACATTATATATAAAATAACCACAAGACTCTAGGAAGGTGGAGGGAAAGTTCCTCTACAAAATCCTACAGCTACCATGACATTAATAGTAAAAAACTGAAATTGAATGTTTTCCTTCTAATATCAGAAACAAGGTATAAGGTATAATCTCATTACTTTTATTTAAAATAGTGTTAGAAGATCTAGCATTACCAACAACAACAGCAGCAACATACAGATAGAAAAAGAAGAAATAAAACTAACCCTATTTGAAGCTGATATGATTTTCTATGAAGATAATCACAAGGAATCTACAAAAACAAAACAAAACAATCCTAGAATAAGTGAGGTCAGCCAAGTTCCAGGATACAAGATAAAAATACAAAACCCAACGTATTTCTATACCAGAAATAAACACATAGACACAAAAATGAAAATTACAAAATCATCTATAATTACACAAAAAATACCCAGTTGTAAACCTAACAAAACATATAGAGGACTTATATGCATAAATAAAGGTTGAAAACACCCAAAACTTGTTGTAAGGCATGAATCTACACATTTAAGCTCAATGAACTACAGGAAGGATAAACTCAAAGAGATCCACGGTGACACATTAAATCAAACGGTTAAAAGCCAAGGCCAAAATGAGAATCTTGAAAGCAGCAAGAAAAAAAAACACAACTGATTACATATAAAAGATCTGCAATAAGATTAACAGTATAAGACCAACAGTATTTTGGTCCACTTGATCGTGTCCCATAAGTTCCAAAGGCTCTGATCACTTTTCTTCACTAGTTTTTCTTTTCACTCCTCTGACTATAATGTTAAATAATCTTTATGTTCACTGATGGAAACTAAAAATAGGAATAGATCACTTGAGAAATCTGTAAAAACATGGAGGATGTTTTGAGATGTACTATCTTAGGAAAACTCAAGAAAAGATACGAAGAATTATCAGTTGGAGTCCCCATCTTCTATCAAAGTATTCATTTTAAGTGATTGAGAGGCATAAAGAATTGTCTTGAAATGGGCTTACCCATGACTATAATATTTCATATTTTAAAAATAGGTACTTGAGGAAAAAAGGTACTTCTACGATATTATCATTCTGTATTTAACTGTGCAGTTAAATTCCTTCTTAAAATAAAAACAAACCAAGTCTCAGACAACCAGTCAAAGATGGAACACAGGCTCTGGAGCCAGATTAACGTGGGAATAGTATCCTGACATCAGTATTCAGCTGGTGATCACATTGACACCAAGTTTCCTCATCAGATGACAATAATAATGGGGCCTCTTAGGTTTTTTTTTTTTTTTTAATTTTTTTAATGTTTATTTTTGTTTTGAGAGAGAGAGAGAGAGAGAGAGCACAAGCAGGGGAGGGGCAAGAGAGAGAGGGAGACACAGAATCCGAAGCAGGCTCCAGGCTCTGAGCTGTCAGCACAGAGCCCGATGTGGGGCTCAAACCCACAAACTGTGAGATCATGACCTGAGCCAAAGTCTGGCACTCAACCGACTGAGCCACCCAGGCGCCCCTCTTAGGGTTTAAGAATCAAAACATGAGAATGCATATAAAACACTCACCACAGAGCATGCACAGAACAAATGATGCATATAAAGCACTTAAAATACATAATGAGAATTCCACATTAGCTACTACCAATATTATTATTTCATATAGGTGATTAGTATATTTCTCAGATTGATAAGGAAAAGGTTGTAATGTATAAGGATTTCACATTTTTTAGGGGCGCCTGGGTGGCTCAGCCGGTTGAGCTTCCGACTTAGGCTCAGGTCATGATCTCACAGTTGGTGGGTTTGAGCCCTGCGTTGGGCTCTGTGCTGACAGCTCAGAGCCTGGAGCCTGCTTCAGTTTCTGTGTCTCTCTCTCTCCCTGCCCCTCCCCCACTCATACACTGTCTCACTCTCTCAAAAATAAATGTAAAAAATTAAAAAAAAAAAAGAATTGCACATTTTTTAATTTGTGCAATAACTGTAAAACCTATAATCAAGTTTAGCAAGTACATCAAGTAAAATATAACTCATATTCCTTTAATTTAGTAACCTAACAACAAAAAGAATTATATTGGTGGTTATCGGACTGATGGGATATTTAATAGCTACTTTAATTTTCTTACCTAATCATCTCAAGAGCATTAACCAATATATTTTTAGTGGCAGTTCATCAGTGAGATTAAGTTTGGAAAGAAAATTTGATTTTTGTAATGTATTTTCATTAATGTTAAGAATTAATGTATAATTAATGCACAAGCATAATGTATATGTAAAACATGTATCTACAGGGCCTAGGAAAAGATACTGCATATAGAGGCATTCAATAAGTGCTTGTTAAAACTGTTGAGTTTATAAATGCTTTTGTTTTTAGTATTAATGAACTCATATAAGATTTTGTGAGTACTTGCTTATTTTTGGTGATTTTTAAAAGTGAAGTTCTTATAACAAAATTAATCATTTCAAAGTGAACAATTCAGTGGCATTTAGCACATTCACAATGGGGGCAACCATCATATCTATCTAGTTCCGAAACACTTTCTTCACCCTCAAGGAAATCCAATACCCATTAAGCATTTCCCTCTCCACTATCCCCTACCAATCTGTGTTGTCTCTGTGGATTTGCTTCTTCTGGATATTTCATTATGCAATATTGTGATAAAGATCAACAAGTATTATCCATACCCAAAAAACAATAAGCTGGTAGTGAAAGTTTAGGAGGAATTTTTATATGTAAACATTATAATATCTAAGCCCTCATTTTAACTTTAAATCTCCTAAGTGCTATTTTTTTTCCTCCAAACTTTAGATTTCCTTTCTCTTATACATCCAAGGGGAAATGTTAACTTACTCATATGGACGCATACTGATTGTGAAGAAAGTACTCACATGGGCAAAGCCCCTGATTGATATTTCTCCAAAGAAGGTACACAAAATGATCAACTAACACATGAAAAAATGCTCAACACAATATTAGTCATTAGGGAAATGCAAATGCAAACCAGTTTACATCCCCTAGGATGGCTATAATTAAACCAAACCAACCAACTCACAAAGATGTGGAGAAATTGGAGCCTTCATGCCCTGCTAGTAGGAATGTAAAATGGTGTGATGATGGAAAAGGGCTTGGAGGCACACAACACTGCATGGTGCATGTAGACCCTAAAAGTGGTTCTTGATAAGCTTAGAATATGGGAAAAAGGGGAAGGGCAAAGTAAAACATAAGACAGGCAGTTGGGCAGAAGCCAGATCATAGTATCTTCATCACCACGTTGGGAATATGAACTTTTAAGTCAGCAGTTCTCAAACCTACTGATCTTGGAACTTCTTTATACGCTTAAAAATTGAGGACTTCAGAGTTTTTGTTCATGTGGGTTATAGCTATCATTATCTTAGAAATAAAAATTATAAAACTTAAAATATTAATTAATTTATACATAACAATAAAACATGTTAGAAATAAATGACATATTTTTGTGTTTTTCCAAAACAAAAAAAAAAAAATCAGTAAAGTGTTTTTATATTTTTTGCACATTTTTTTAAAAGTTTGGTTTAATGAAAGAAAACTGGATTCTCATACCTGCTTCTCCATTCAAAATGTAAACATATATTCTTTGGATTGGAGTCTATGAAGAAAATCAGACTCATGAATATACATAGTTGAAAAAGGAGTATTTTAATAGCTTTTGCAAACAATTAGGAATATTCTTTGACACTACATTAAAACTCAGCAAGTGTTGATTTCTTAAAGGTTAATTGCAATGTGATATAAAACTATATTGTTAAACTTTTCATACATTGTTATACTGATCTACCTTGTACTGTCACTTGGAAAATACTGGCTCATGGCATTATGTAGATCCTTCAAATGCTAGCACATTTAATTATACGATCCCCCCCATTGCCTAGCAAAAAAAAAAAAAAAAAAAAAAAATCACATTCATTGTATCACCACCATTCTCATAAGAAAAGTCTGTAAGTATTGGTAAGCTGTCATATTTGTGGTGACAGCCACAGTTTGTCAAACTTTATAATAGCAATAAATACCGTCAGTCAGTTGGTTTTCCTTGAAGTGACAAGTTCACTTTGTTTCTGAGAAAATGTCTGCCAACTACCCAAGTCTGAATAAACATAGCTTATCTGTTGGTTTTTCTTTCAAGTAAAAACAGCGTTCTATGAAAAAATGGCTTGTTGAGCTTACAATTCAAACAATCAACACAACTGCTTTTTCTCAAGACAATCATTGTACTTTAATACGCAGAACCGCTTGGTATATCTTCCATTTTGTCACAGAGTATTAAAAATATACTTATACTAAATACTCAGGATTTAATAAGGTTAATGGTTTTGACTGCTTTATAAAGGACACCGTTATATGAAAATGGCTTTGTTTTGTAACTATGATCAAAGTGGTAAAGAATACAAAGATTAAATAGTACAATCTGGTGTCATGACTGCTTTTGTACCATGAGCACAAATGGCAACTAGTGAAAAAGGCAACTAACATCTCAGAATTATTATGGAATAGTTGTGGACTACTTTGTGAACTCCCTGAAAGGGTCTTTAGAACCCCTCACACCCATGGATCATACTTTGAGAACTTCTTTGCAAGCAATGTAGAGACATTTTTGAAGAGCTTTAAGTAAAAGCCCATACAAGCCCTCCACAATGCAAGGTTCTATGAAGCATCACTTTATAGGGTGATAGCCCTGGAGTTGAGTATTAATCAGCTGAAGACATAATGGAGATTAAGACCCAAAGGAAAGCAGTTGCAATACGGATGAAGCCTGGGAACCCAGAAGAGGTTAAGGCTTTTTTTCTAAGCTATACTGAGGAGGAGGATGGTACCCTTCACTGAGTTTGGAAATTAGGAATAGGAAGAAAAGCAATTGGGGTAGAAGAAGAAAGGGATTCAAGACATTTGGAAATCTACACTGAAGTTCAAACTGACAAATCAAGTATGTAGGGGGTATGTTGAAGAGTCTATTTCATAAGGGCTTTTATTTCGAGCTTATTATATAAGAATACTACCAAGCCTGACAGGTGTAGAAGACAGGATAGAGAAAGCACAAGAGCAGAAAAGATCTGAACTAGGAAGTGTAATGTGGCAGCTGTTCTCTCCCAGCCCCATGGACAGCCATATACCCAAGTGTTTGGGTTGGAGAAAGGAAATACAGGACAATGATAAAGGAACTGTTTTTATTTTTTTAAGTTTATTTATTTTGAGAGAGAGAGAGAGAGAAAGAGAGAGAGAGAGAGAGCACAAGCAGGAGAAAGGCAGAGAAGAAGAGAGAGAGAGAGAGAGAGGGAGAGAGAGAGAATCCCAAGCAGGCTCTGCACTGTCAGCACAGAGCCAGATGCAGGGCTCAAATTCACAAACGCTGAGATCATGACCTGAGCCAAAACCTAGAGTCAGACGCTTAACCCACTGAGCTACCCAGGCGCCCCAAGGAGCCGTTTAATGAAGGGCTCTGTAATACAGAGGGGTACTATTTTAGGTAGGGAAATAATAAGTACTAGAATACGTAAAATTTCAATCATTTACCATAACAGAAGTTTAGTTCTTATTCAAGTACCAATGTGTGTTCCAGACTGGTAGATGGCCTTTTATACAATGATTCAAGGAGTCAGCTTCCTTCCTTCTTGTAACTTTGACATTTCTCCAAGAACTCAAAGTATTTTGCATCTAGTTAGCAGATGTGGGAAGACAGAGTGGAGAAAACACAGTAATTTCCCAACTATCTTGGCAAACACTAGTCATATGGCTATCCCTAGCTGTAGGGGTGGTGGTAAAAAATTGAGCCTTGGGTGGGCAGCTGCTTCCTAGCAATAAAGACATACTATGAGAGGGAAAGCATGAATAGTTGTATAGTCAGCCACCTCCCCACAAAGCCACACGAATCAGATTCACAAGTGATAAAGTATGACACGGATCGAGAAGGATACAAGAATTTTCTCTATTTCTGTATGGAACATAGCATCAATCTTGGCACCATGAGGGCTCTACTTTCTGACATTTCCTTTTAGGGAAGCAGCAGAGACAATGATGCTTGATTGGAGATGGTTGTTCAGTTGACAAAAAGTTGATAGGGCAGATGCTTGGAGACAGAGGGGGGATTCTACTTTTTATTTTTTTCCTTAACACATTTGAGACACCTCTGGAAGATTTCCAGAAACATCAGAATGACATTTTAATGGAGAATAAGGTCCTGTGTGAATATCTGGGATCAAGACCATGTGAAAAACAGACTATTATTAACTCTGATTCCATAAATGTCCACAGGGCTACTGTGAAGAAAACTTGGATTATGAGTTTTAGACGTAGGTGTCTATGGAACGTCTAGTCAATAATGTGTAGGTTGCTGAAGACGTACAACTCACAGGAGAAATTTCTGAAGTAAAGACAGAACTTTAGGAGTCACAACATAAAGGCAGCAGCTGATGTCAAGGGAGTGAATGAGATCATGAAGATAGAGTTAAAAATAAAGAGCATCAAGACAGAATTTTAAGACCATCAGCCTTTGATCTAAAGATTTATTTTACTAACACTACCTAAATATATGTGCAATACAACCCAAACGAATCTTAGAATATTAGTGTAAAATCATGTGTTTACCTGTTTACCTACTAATAAACATCTTAAGTGTTTCTGACCACACTGTCCACTTTTAAATACCCATTTTAACTCACTTCAACAGGTAAAGCAATTTTAAGACCTATATCCTTGGCTTCACATCTTACTAATATGCCTTTGGAACACTTTTTTTTTTTTTTTTTAATTTTAAAAATGTTTATTGATTTAATTTGAGAGAGAGAGAGAGAGAGAGCAAGCATAGGAGTTGCAGACAGAGGGAGACTGAATCCCAAGCAGGTTTCACACCATCAGTATAGAGTCCAACGTGGGGCTCAAACTTATGAACCATGAGATCATGACCCAAGCTGAAACCAAGAGTCAGCCGCTTAACCAACCTAGCCACCCAGGCGCCTCTGAATGCCTTCTGGGAACTTGATGAGTTTTGTAATTCAGAAAGCATACACTTGGGCCTTATTACTATAGGATGCACTTTATTAAAATAAATCTCTGCTAGCATTCTTTTTAAAAGTAAAAATAAAGATGCAATAATATGAAAGGTGTAAAAGTACAAAGTTAAGTTACTCAGGGAAGACAAAAATTGTTCCTAAAATGTAAACACTGGAGGAAAATTACAATAGGAGGAACTCAACTACGTGTAAACTTTGTAATCCAGCTAAATATTAATTTTGATATTAAACTGGCAGGAAGATTCAGAGGTTTCCTCCAATTTTATTGTAAGTCCAAACTGCCATTAAAATAGATGTGCTTTGATTACTGAATACCATAGCAGGAAAACTAAAGCATTTTCAAAATCAAGAAAGAAATGCCAATACTATCTACAAAGCTGAATTATTTTCACACTTCAACAACTGCACCTGGTGCTCCATTGACTAGTAAGTAAAAAGAATAAGGAAATAACTTGGATTCAACTCCAGCTGGGTTTGGAGATCATTAACTAAAACCTAATGCAACAGCTGTCTGAAAATTAGAATTCGTTATGCTGAAAACTTGCCATTATTTCACTACAGCTTGGTGTACGTCATACTGTAAAGGAGCAGTTTTGAATTTGAGCATGTACCAGAATGACTTGCAGGATTTGTAAAATATAGATTCCTGCCATCCTACCTTCTCCAGCTAACTAATCCTCAGGGCCCAAGAAATGTGCATTTCTATCAAGTTCCCAGGTGATGCTGGTGTGATGGTCCAGGAACCGAGAAATCATGTTATATAGAGTATTTCTTTTGGTTTATGAAAAAACAGTTTTAGAATATCCTTTTATTCTATGTAAATAGTTCATTGGTATTCCCATTAATTTGGAATTTACAGCAATTTTTGAAATAGTTTAGATCTGTGAAAAATAACGCTACTCAACTTCATGGTATAAACTAGTTGTAAGCGGTGGGGGGTGGGGGGGTGCCTGGGTGGCTCAGTCAGTTGACCATTCTGGGAAGCCAACGTTACTGTGATACCCAAAACGAGACAGATATTACAAGACACTACAGAGTTGGAAGCGCAGTGCAATGAAGGGCTAGGTGGCAGGATCTCACAGGCTGACTAGTACCTTCTCTGCCTTGCTTGTATGACCTTTAGCAAAATCTGAAATGGCAGGCAGTAATTACGGCTGAGAAGGCTCCCAAGGCCAAGACAAAGGCAGTTTCCCACTCATGGATAGCCAGCTTGCAGTTCCCAGTGGGCCATATTCATGGGCACCAGTCTTGTACGAGTGGGCATGACTGCCTTGGTGCACAGCACAGCCATCTTACTGTACCTCACCGCAGAGGTTCCTGAATTGACAGGAAATACATCAAAAGAATTGAAGGTAAAGTGTATTACACCTCCTCACTTGCAACTTGCTGTTTGTGGAGACGAAGAATTGGACTCTCTTATCAAGGCTGTAATTACTAGTGGTGGTGTCATTCCACACATCCACAAATCTCTGGGAAGAAATGACAATAGAAGATTGTTTAAAGGATGCATGGATTCCTTATTATCTCAAGACTCTAAATACTCTTTTTTTTTTTTAATGTTTATTTATTTTTGAGACAGAGAGAGACAGAGCGTGAACGGGGGAGGGTCAGAGAGAGAGACAGGGAGGGAGACACAGAATCTGAAACAGGCTTCAGGCTCTGAGCTGTCAGCACTGAGCCCGATACGGGGCTCGAACTCACGGACCACGAGATCATGACCTGAGCCGAAGTCGGCCGCTTAACCGACTGAGCCACCCAGGCGCCCCTCAAGACTCTAAATACTCTTAACAGCTGTCTGGTGTTGGTGATTCCAGGGGACTGTGTCTCTGTGAAAAACACAATTCTGCCTTGTAATTCCATTTGGTCAAGCTGGAAGTTTAATTAGCTTTCCAACCAACCAAATCTCTGCATTCAAGTCTTAACCATGTTTAAGTGTAACTGCGGCTTCAAAAAAAGCTATTGAGGGGCACCTGTGTGGCTCAGTTGGTTGAGTGTCTGACTTCGGCTCAGCTCATGATTTCACTGTTCATGAGTTTGAGCCCCGTATTGGGCTCTGTGCTGACAGCCTGGAGCCTGGAGCCTGCTTCGGATTCTCTGTCTCCCTCTCTCTCTGTTCCTCCCCTGCTTGTGCTCTGTTGCTCTGTCTCTCTCTCTCTCCCTCAAAAATAAATAACAATTGAAAAAAAAATTTTTTTTAAGCTATTGATTCTGACTGAAGTAGTGCATTTTTGACTTGACTGTTTTTAAATTTTTTTTTTTTTCAACGTTTATTTATTTTTGGGCAGAGAGAGACAGAGCATGAACGGGGGAGGGGCAGAGAGAGAGGGAGACACAGAATCAGAAACAGGCTCCAGGCTCTGAGCCATCAGCCCAGAGCCTGACGCGGGGCTCGAACTCACGGACCGCGAGATCGTGACCTGGCTGAAGTCGGCCGCTTAACCGACTGCACCACCCAGGCGCCCCGACTTGACTGTTTTTAAACAACTGTTTGGATTTTAATTGTGAGGCAGAAGTTACAGTGGCATTATTTCCACTCCAGTGGATAAGCTCAATAAAGATCATATGCCCCATCCCCCTGCCCCCAAAACACTATAGAACAAATCCCAGACAAACACAGAGGCAAAAATTAACATTTAGTTAAGTGAGTACAATACATAAAAGGATAATCATCCTACCCATGTGGGAATTCAAAGTTGGTTTAACATTTGGAAGTCAATGTAATTCATCATATTAACAAACTAAACAGAAAAACCATATGATCATCTTAATACATGAAGGGAGGGGTGCCTGGGTGGCTCAGTCAGTTAAACATCCAACTTCAGCTCTCATCATGATCTCAGGGCCTGTGAGTTCAAGCCCTGCATCCGGCTCTGTACTGACAGATCAAAGTGTGTAGCCTGCTTCATATTCTATGTCTCCCTCTTTCTCTGCCCTTCCCCAACTCTTGCTCTGTCTCTCAAAAATAAACGTTAAAACAACAACAACAACAACAACAACAAAACACATGCAGGGAAAGCATTTGACAAAATCCAACATCCATTCGTGATCAAAACAAATCAGCACAGAAGGTATAGAAGAGAATTTCCTCAGTGATAAAGGGAGACCTTTGAAAAGTCTATTGCTAACATCATTATTGAAATACTGGGTGTTTTTACCCTAAGATTAGTAGTAAGGCAAGAGGGTCCATTCTCACCACTTTTATGCAACACTGTCCCGGAGGCTCTAGCCAGTGCGGTAAGGTAAGAAAACGAAATAATGGCACACAAAGAGCAAAAAGTAAAACTGCCTTTTGTTGCAGAAAGCACAGTTGCTCTGCAGAAATTCCTAAGGAATCTACAAAAGACCTAGGAGAATTAATGAGTTTAGCAAGGTTACAGGATACAACAATCAGTAACACATGATGATTTATTTCTATACACTAATAACAATCATATTAAATTTTTCAAAACTACCATGTAAAATACCATAAAAATATAAATAAATTTTCAAAAAGATATATAAGACATAGTAAGACATTATAAAACATTGCTAAGAAAAATCAAATAAGACCTAAATAGAGAGATACCATGGTTCATGGTTGAAAGACTATTATTAAGATGTCAATTCTCTCTCGAATTTATATATAGATATATAATCAAAATCTTAGCGGGCATCTTGGTATAAATATTTGTTATAACACAATCATAAAACTTACATGGAAATGCAAAGGCTCTAGAATAGCTAAAACAATTTTTTAAAAGATCAGAATTGGAGAACTTATACTAACTTATCTCAAGAATTATCAAGTTACAGTAATCAAGACATTGTGGTATTGGTGTAAAGACAGACATCGAGATTAAAGAAACAGAACAGTTAATCCAAAAATACAACCACACATACATGATCAATTTATTTTTTACAAAGTTGGCAAGGCAGTTCAATGGAAAAGCTGATCACTTTTTCAACAAATGATACAGGAACAATTGGATAGCCGTAAGTTTAAAAACATACTTCGTAATACATGGAATTCTCACTTCACACTATATAGATAAACAAAATCAAAATGGAACACAGACCTAAACATAGGAACTAAAATTATAAAACTTCTATAAAAAATATAATCCTAGTAACTTTGGGTTTGGATTATTTCTTAAATATATCATAAGCAAGAACTACAAAAGCAAAAATCAATACATTCAACTTCACTGAAATCAAAAGACACAAAAATTAAAAGGAAAGTCGCAGAGCAGGAGGTAATATTTGCAAATTATATAACCAAGAAAAGCTCTGCATCTGGTATGTAGAGAAAACAACCAAGCTCTTTTTTTTTTTTTTTTTTTTTGAACGGACAAGATTTGGACACTTCCCCAAAGGAGATACAGATAGAAGATAAGAATGTGAAGAGATATTCAAAATTCCTACTCATCAGGGAAAAGAAAATTAAAAGGAGATAACACATGACTTATATAAATGGCTAAAATTAAAGAATGACCATACCAAGTCTTCACAAGAATGTGGAGAAAATGGAGTTCTCCTGAACAGCTGGTGGGAATGTAAAATTGGACAACTACCCTGGAAAACAGTTTGAGAGTTTCTTAAAAAGTCAAACTTAGGGGCGCCTGGGTGGCGCAGTCGGTTAAGCGTCCGACTTCAGCCAGGTCACGATCTTGCGGTCCGTGAGTTCGAGCCCCGCATCAGGCTCTGGGCTGATGGCTCAGAGCCTGGAGCCTGTTTCCGATTCTGTGTCTCCCTCTCTCTCTGCCCCTCCCCCATTCATGCTCTGTCTCTCTCTGTCCCAAAAATAAATAAAAACGTTGAAAAAAAAATTAAAAAAAAAAAAAAGTCAAACTTACATTTGACCACAGAACCCAGCCATTCCATACCTATGTACTTAACCAAGAAAAATAAAAATGTATACCCAAAGTCTTGTAACCAAATGTTCACCTTTATTTTTAATAGTGCCAAACAGAAAACATCAGTATGCTCATCAAATAAATTACTAAACAATTGGGGGTATATCCATACAATGGATTACTACTCAGTAAAAAGGAAAAGACCTATTGACAAATACACCATGAATAAATTGCAAATATTGTGCTAAGTTAAAGAAGCCAAACCCCATTCCCCCCCAAAAGAATACATACTGTACTATACAGTAACGAAGAACAAAGCTGCTAGTTACATAAAGCTCACCATTTGGTCAACTGTTCATTCCCAAACTAGATTATAACACGTTATATTTAATATTTTAATTGTATAAATCAACGATACATGAGTGCAAAAACTAAGAGTGCTGTTGCTTCCATGAAAATCAAATGGGATACTGTGGGAAGGCCGAGTAAAAATTGCTCTTGAATCCGATATTGACAAGACAATTGCAAAAGACTTGAGAAAAAAATCTGGAGATCTAGCTTGCTTTGTAAAGGATTAAGTTTTTTGGTGTTTTTTTTTTTTTTTGGTTACTTATTAAAGAAGCCCAAAGTGGAAAATACAGACTAAGTATTATAATAAGTGTGCTTTATAAAACAAAAATAATGTGGAACTCCCACAAGCAGATTTATAGTCAAAGAAAAAGATTTATTTTGTAGTTTTGATATGTGC
Source organism: Puma concolor (assembly GCF_028749965.1). Lineage (NCBI taxonomy): Eukaryota > Metazoa > Chordata > Mammalia > Carnivora > Felidae > Puma > Puma concolor. The sequence continues at coordinate 73,816,250 of NC_141674.1, read as the reverse complement.
ATGAATGAATGCACTTATTACAGATTTTGAATTAAAATATTTAAGGTACAATTCCTGCATGCATCAAACAACAAAATATGGGCTTAATCCCATTGAATAATTTAGCGTCTTTTTTGAGTTTACCTTTTTCTTTTTTTTTTTTTTTTTTTTTAAATTTTTTTTTTCAACGTTTATTTATTTTTGGGACAGAGAGAGACAGAGCATGAACGGGGGAGGGGCAGAGAGAGAGGGAGACACAGAATGTGAAACAGGCTCCAGGCTCCGAGCCATCAGCCCAGAGCCTGACGCGGGGCTCGAACTCACGGACCGCGAGATCGTGACCTGGCTGAAGTCGGACGCTTAACCGACTGCGCCACCCAGGCGCCCCGAGTTTACCTTTTTCTATTGCAAAAGCTAATACACTCCTGAAAAAAAAATGAATTCACAAAACCAGAAAGATGAAGAAAATAACATATAAGTTCCTCATTCAAATATAACCCTTGTAAATATCCAGGAACATTTCTTCACTATTTTTTTTCCTATGGTTTTATTAAACAGTAATCATAACATATAACCACTTTTGTATCTGCCTCTTCCCATATTTAGAAACATGTTATTTTTCCCTTATCACTGAAAAAAAATGGCCATTTCTAAGACTCGCATTTGGCACAGGCTTTTCAAATCACAGAAGCCACACATGTACATACTAACGTATACCTGTACTAAGGTACAGAGAGAGCCATTCATTTCTCTTCTTGAATTCAAAATCAGATATTAAAGACAGTATGAATCAAGAAAGGCTAAAAACTGGATTCCTAAAAGTATCATCCTAGGCGACAGACAACTGCTACTTTAAGAAACAAGGTCTGACCTATTATTTCTCCCCTTTATTCTCCTTTATTACCTCAGCTTATTTAAATCTATAAAAGCAGCTTCTCTGAAAGACTGAGACAACCAGAAAATCGCTGCTAACTCAAATAACAACCTGTGGCATTAGCGAAGCATTTCCCACCTCAAAGAACAGTAAAAACAATGACCTCTGTGGAGTTTCCAAAAGGAGTTTCCAAAACACCCTCCTTTATGTGTAAAGACAGATATAAATTCTGACATCTCAGGCCTGGTGTCTTAACTGCCACTTTCCTATGTTTGCATTCTAGGGAACCAATAAAAAAAAAATATGATAAAGATGACAGGAATAGTTAATGCTGTCAACTAGAAAGCTAAGAGCAAGTACAGCTGTAATGTCCAAAAATGTGGGTACCGCCCAGAATTGCTGCTTATTTAATGGCCTTTATGTTCTTATTTTCTAGTTCCATATAACAAAAGTTACACACATCTCAAAATTATGTGACTGAATAATGCTATTATTCAATACTATAAAACTTATCTCCTGCCAGGTGTTTTAGCCTATTGATTGCCAAATATTTGTTCTAAGCTCAACTTTCAATGGTTCCACATAAATTTCAAAGCTTAACTGCTCTGAGGCTTAAAATACTAGCGTATTTTCCAGTTATTTCCCAAATTTTCTAAAATAAACATTACTTCTGGAACCCACAGAAAATTTATTCTCACAGAATATATTATGGCACAAATATAGTCACTCAGCTGAAAGATACAAAATACTATATATTTCTATACATGCATTTTGTGGCTACATACACACTTTTGTTGATAAATACTAACACTGATATAGAGAATCAGAGACGATGCATTTAGTATAGTCCTATTTTAGAAGCATTTTTATGTATATAAAAACAGAAACATCCACTTTTTGAATGAGAAAGACATCTTTTTAGTTCCAAATGACCATACTCACAGCAGGGCACAGACTAACCATGCAGGACACAAGGCAGGACTGTAACAACAAAATACTTATTTTCACTTCTGACTACATAAGAATGTAATGAACAACAAATCTCCATCAGCGGTTTAAGACAGAAAAAAAGTAAATCCAGTAGTTGTTTTGCTTTACTACAATAAATTTGAATAAATTTTTTTATTGATTGCTAAATCAGTTAAAGTAAAAGGCACTTTAAACAGGTTTACCTGGTCTCATAACATGATTCAAGCTAAAAGGCTTAATTTAGAGTCACATATAAAGTAACACTAAAGACTAGTCCTTACAATGCTAATCTTAAAAGTTTGACAGCTCTCAAAGTTACAAAATTTCTTACATTATACCCAGAAATCTAGGTTATTACCCCTTCCCATCAGCCCTACTCCATACAAAATAGTGTTAAATTACCAGGAAGATCCTCCCTAGTATGACAGCTTTGCCTTGCAGTATATTTTGAGTTAGAAGGCACAATGAACAGAACTGTTTTCTATATGGAAAGATTTGTTATATCCATCTCCTTACACAAATATGTGGCTTTCCACAGGCAAAATTTCATCTTGGAAGGTGAAAAGAAAGGAGAATAGACAAGAACATGGCTCCTCTTCACTTTCATTTATTTTTTTGAAGTTTTATTTATTTATTTTGAGAGACAAAGAGAGCAAGCAGGGAAGGGGCAGAGAGAGGAGAGAGAGAATCCCAAGCAAGCTCCACAGTGTCAGTGTGGAGCCCCATCTGGGGCTAGAACTCACCAACAGTGAGATCATGACCTGAGCTTTCAAACCCAAGAGTGGGATGCTTAACCGACTGAGCCCATCCAGGCCCCCACTTTCACTTTAGATGGCCACCATGAAAAGAGCTGGGTTTTAGTAAGGATGCACTCATTTTTTTCATGTGGTGTAAAGCTTAAAAAAAAAGTTGGTTAAGTGTCAGACTCTGGATTTTGACTCTGGTCATGATCTCACGGTTCATGAGTTGGAGCCCCAGTCAGCCTGCACTGAAAGTGCAGACAGAGCCTACTTGGGATTCTCTCTCTCTCTGTCTCTCTCTCTGTCTCTCTTTCTCTCTCTCTCTCTCCCTCGCTCTCTGCCCCTCCTCCTCCTCCTCCTCCTGCTACCAGGCTCTTGCATGCATGCTCTCACTCTCTCAAAATAAATAAACTTAAAAAAAAAAAAAAGTCCGGAAAGGTAATTCCTATGAATCACATACTTTTTACACAGTATTTCACTGAACATATTCCCTAACATACAGTATTATGTATAATAAATACAGTATTATAAAATACAGCCAATTATAATCTATTTAATGATGACTATGGAAACACATAATCTCCAATGAATGACACATTTATCATCTTGATGCTTTAGAAGAACTAAGTAATACACAAGCTCTCTTCACAAGGAAGTTAATCTGTTTTGAAGGAAAAAGGTTTATATGTTTAGACATGTTTTGTGGGCAATGCAAGAGAGCACTTTTTCTCTATTTAACACAGCTAATGCCTATCTCTCCAAAAATATTAAAAGGAGGCACGCATAAAAAGAAAATGGGCTTTTCATTTTTATTTTAAAAATAATAACTGCTGTAAAAAGAGCAACTGCAACTCAAAATAGATTAAAGACTTAAATGTAAGACTTGAAACTACAAGACTTAAAAGAACACATAGGGAAAAAGCTTCATGACATTGGTCTTGGCAATGATTTCTTAGCTACAACATCAAAAGCACAGGCAACAAAAACAAAAATAGACAATTCAGACTACATCAAACTAAAAAGCTTCTGCACAGCAAAGGAAACAACATTAAAAAGTAACATATGGAATGGGAGAAAATATTTGCAAGCCATATATCTGAAGGAACTCCTATTAACTCAGTAGCAAAAATACAAAAGCCCAATTAAAAGATGGACAAAGGACTAAATAAACACTCCTCCAAAGACATACAAAGGACCAAGAGGTACAGGAAAAGATGCAATCACTCACCATCAGAGAAATGCAAATGAAAACAACAAAGAAGTATCACCTCATACTTGTTAGGATGAACATAACGAAAGAATGAAAGAATGAAAGAAAGAAAGAAAAAAGAGAAAACAGTAAGTATTGATGAGAGTGTGGAGAAACGGCAATCCTTGTTCACTACTGGTGGGAATGTAGAATGGTATAACCACAATGGAAAAAGGTATGTAGGCTGCTTAGAAAATTAAACAGAGAAGTACCCAGACGATCCAGCAATCCTACTTCTGGGTATTTATCTGAAAGAATTGAAATCAGGCTCTTTGTGCTCACATGTTCACTACAGCATGATTCATAATAGCCACGAGGTAGAACAACCTAAATGTCCACCAGTGAATGAATGAATAAAGAAAACGTGGTGTATACATACAATGGAATAACATTTAGTCTTGAAAAACGAATGAAATCCTGTCATACACAACAGTATTGATGACTTCGGGGGATGTTATGCTAAATGAAATGAACCAGCCAGAGAGGGCAAATACTGTATGATTCCACTTATTCCAAGTATCTAAAGTAGTCAAAATGACAGAAACAGAAAGTAGAATGGTGGCTGCCAGGGGCTGAGAGATGGCAAAATGGGCTGTTGTTGTTCAGTGCGTACACAGTTTCAGTTATGTAAGATAAAAAAAAGTTCTAGCGATCAGGCGTACAACAATTATGCTTATAGTTAATAATGTACTGTACCCCTCAAAATTTGTTATGAGGGTTAAAAAAAAAAGGCTCATGATTATTTTTGCCAATTTACTTTTTCCATTGAAAATTTAAAAACTATTTACAATTGTACACAACAGGTATTTTATTAAAATTATAGATTACCTTGAGAGGAAAAAAAGCAATATATTCAAGTGGTTCAAATATTAAGAAGTATTTTTAAATACTTTTTGTGCAACAAAAAGTCTCAAGAGGTCCTGTTCCATCTGCCCAATTTTCATTCTTCACAATATGTAACCATATTACTGAAGGTATTAGTTACACCTTCAGAGATCATTTTATGTAAATATGAGCAAAAACTAATAAATACCTTTTTGACTCAAATATTAAGATAACATATACTTTACCTTGCCTTTATTTCTTTTAAAATTTTTACATATCAAAACATAAAGAACTTCCTTGTTCCTTTTTTTTCTTTTTAAAGTGGCACAGCACTCCACTACGTACATGTACCATAATTTATTCAATCAATCCTACTGATGGGCATTTAGCTGGTTTCTATTCTTTAGTCATAATAAAAATATTTTGGTATAATCTGGTACATACATCAAGTTATGGAATTTTTCAGATCCTTAAGAACACTAGTAAGAATGCTAAAGGCTTTAGGTATAGAAACCCTTTTTCTTTTAAATATTTATTTTTGGGCGAGCGCAACTGGGGGAGAGGCAGAGAGAGGGAGACACAGGATCTGAAGATGGCTCTGTGCTGACAGGCTGACAGCAGTGAGCCCAAGGTGGGGCTCGAACTCATGAATTGCAAGATCGTGACCTGAACCAAAGTTGGACGCTCAACCAACTGAGCCACCCCAGGGCCCCGAAATCCTCTTTTCAACAGGTTTGGCTGATACAACCCTTCAATAATTTTTTTTCTCTTATCTATAAAATGGAGGATTGGGGCTGGATTATATCTCTATGGTCTCCATAATTTTTACTGGACTTTCCATAACATCTATCACATACAATATTTTTAGCTTTCGTTTTATAAACTTCAATTAATTTTATTGAACTTATGTTTTCCTTTGACATTTAATTTAACATCTTTTCATGACAGTAACCTTAAAAGTCAATGTTAGAATATACAAGAGTAGTTTAATTACTTACACGTGTAATAAGTTTCCAAGATGGCACCCCCAAACCCAAAATAAAATGCATGTACTGTTAATTATATTATGCACTTAAAATAATTATTTCAGTGGTAGTGATTGATATACACATCTGTACTTTCAATACATTTCACTATTTTCCTTAGTAATAAAAGACTCATTTTGAGGTAATTGCTGGGTGTTAACAGCACAGCATACTGTCACAGAGCAGATCAAAGCCACCCAAATCATACAAATGATCCTGACCTAACCAAACATAATTTGATAACTTTTTTTTCTTTTTAAGTAGGCTCCACACCCAGCAGGGAGCCCAATGCAGGACTTAAACTCACAGCCCAGAGATCAAGACCTGAGCTGAGATCAAGAGTCAGACCCTTAACCAACTGAGCCACCCAGGCGCAGTAAAGTGTATGTCTATTTATAACTAAAACACCACTGGTTAAAATAAAGTATATTGATCACTAATTCTACAAAGCTATTCATTGTCATCCTTCTCTTATAAAAGCAACCAGAATCAAATTGTACTACATGAACTGAACACTGACCAAGAAATAAGCTCCCAATAAAATGTTAAATGAGAAAACAGGCCACAAAAATATATAGACAGAAGAATCTCACTTTTAATAAAAATTATACACATACAAACACAGTATGTTGTGAGTAGTACAAGCTGGTACAATCACTCTGAGGGCAATTTGGCAATATAAAGATGTGTACCCTGTGCCAAGCAATTTTATTGCTAGGCACCTACTAGAAAAGTATTTGCTCATGTGTACAAAGAAACGAATAATTATGTCGACAGCTGAACTGCTTAAAATTGGCAAAAAAAAAAAAAAAAAAAAAAAAAAATTATTGGGTGAAAATGCAAGCTGTATACAGAATGACACATACAGTATGTTAAACATCTCTGCAAATAAAAAATATTTTTTCTCTGGTTATATACATGCAAGTAAAACTGTTTACCAGAAAAATAGTAGATAAATACACATCCAATATATAATTGCTTCTAAAAGAGAGACGGGTATCAGAATTAGAGATGGTCATCAAAGGGAGTGTTAGCTTTATTTGAAATGTATATATTTAAGAAATAATTTCTGTAATTTAAAAAATGTTGCAGTGGCTAAATGTCTGGAAGTAAGTATGCCAACATGTTAATATTTCATAATTCTGATAGAATAGGAGTGATTTATTTATGCTTTTCTGTATTCTCTTAATTTCTAAAATGTGTTTTTAAAAGAAAAAAAATTTTTTTGAGAGCAAGAGAGAGAGCTCATGTGTGTGAGAGAGTGAGAGCAGGAGAGAGGAGCAGATGGAAAGGAAGAGAGACAATCTTAAGCAGATTCCACGTCCAGTTTGGAGTCCAACATGGGGCTCAATCCCGTGACCATTAGATCATGACCTAAGCTGAAATCAAGAGTCGGAAGCTTAACCAATGAGCCACCCAGGTGCCCCCAAAGAAAAATATTCAGTACAACTTATGTATGGATTTATTAAGCCAGAGAATTTTATTTTACAATTACAAACATGCAGGACAATAGAAGGACTAGAAAACATTTTAACTTGTGCTTTTCAACAGCAAGATATGTTGAACAATTACAATAGTTATCCAACTTGCAAATCACCTTAGCAACCTTCAATAGCTGTCTCATATCACAGGGAGACATTTTTCACTTTCGAAGCAAAAGCAAACTATCACCAAGATAGTCACTATTCAAAGTATTATTTAATTAGTAAACAATCAGGTACCTCTTTTCCCAGAAGATGAGCACATTCAAATGACAAAAAAGCAAAAGTTGGGAGCAGATAAAGAAAATGTCAGTATCCGTGAATGTGACAAATTAGATAATCAAAGAAATAAATGAATTTTTATTATTAATTTCATTAGAAGAGGGAAAAAAAACCACTTCAATTACCAAAATGTATAATATGTCATTTAACAAATACTGTTGGGAAATGATGTGACATATACAAGTGAATTTTCCAGATAAATGGAACTCACCCTTTTAAAATCAAAACCTTTCAATTTAACCATTCTGATGAAAATCCCTCAAGAATTACATACCCCCCCTGTGGTTTAAAACACACATACTGAACATAACCAAGGTTTTCCTTGAAAACTACAGGTTAGTATTCACTCATTCATTCATTTAGCAAATTAGATCTGTCTTCAGAGAGCATGCAATCTAGATATTCTAGTCTTGATATTAGTCTGATTAATTTTACAGTTAATTCATCAATTTAATTAAAAATAAAATCTACAAAAATGGAAATTCTTAAGCACTTTTTCACTTCATTTCAGTATTCTCTTCCACTCTTTCCCTAAACAAATCTTCTAGCCAAACTGTTATGCCCCCATAACCTAGTCCATGTTTTCATATCTTTGAGCCTTTGCTCAATATTCATTCCACTTGGAATATCCTCCCTCCAGCTGCTGTCAAAAACCTACTCATCCTTCAAAGCCTATCTCAAATTCCAACTATGCCATGAATGGTATTTCTTATTTTCCCAATTAAATCAATGGTGCCAAAAACAAGATACTCACTTTCCTCAACAACTTGTATTACTTCCTAAACAACAGTACAGAATTTTAAATCCTTCTGGGAGAAAAGATTTACAGAACAAACATTAACTCATTTCAAACTAATTAGTCATGCGTCACACTCAAGATCCTCACTTGTAAAATATATATAATGTCAAACTTACAAACTTATTGTGAAACTTGTGTGTATATATATATATATATGTATGTGTATATATATATGTATATATATGTGTATACACACACACACACATACATATATGAAGTATCCATATCAATGAGGATTATATAGTAGATGCATAAAAAATGATCAATATAATCCACACTACAAGTGGAAAACCAAGTAGAGAAAATGCTTGCCAAATTATCATGACAATATCCTCCTTTAACAGGCATGTACGAACATAAGAAAATCTGGGCCATGGAACTCAACCATGTGATATCTCCAAGAGAAAAAAGTAACTTGCAACAAGAGCTCCCTTATTTATCTGAGTACATGAACACTCTGAATCCTAAAGGAGAATAAGTTTTTCAAGGAAAAAAAATATTTAAAAAAATGTTTAGAAGTAATGCTTATAATATGAACAGGTCAATGCCACTATTAAAAATTATTCATGGGTATATTAGTTTCCTATTGCTGCTGTAATAAATTACCACAAACTTAGTGGCTCAGGAATGGAAACATGAGAAGTCCTAAAATCAAGGTTTTATCAAGGCTGCTTTCCTTCTAGAGGCTCTATGGTAAAGTCCACTCCATAGAAGCTTCTTCTAAGCTTCTAAGGGCTCTCTCTATTCATATCTTGGCTCATGGCCTCTACCCCTACCTTCCAAGCTAGCATCATAGCTTCTTTAAGTATCTCATTATGACCCCTGATTCTATCTTCTCACCTCTTTTTCTGACTCTGACACTCCTGTCTCCTTCTTGTAAGGACCCTGGGAATTACACTGATATTACCTAGATAATCCAGGATGATCTCCCCATCTCAAAATGCTTAATCATGCCTGAAAGTCTCTTTTGTCATGTAAAGTAACATATTCACAAGGTTCTGGGGGACTATTATTCAACCTACCACAATAGGTATTTTTATCTCTTTAATTTTATAAAGATTACTGACACTAATTCTTTGATCCAATTTTAAATAATCTTTTAAAAGGAAAAGCTTACTATAAATTCTTGGTAAAACTGATAAAATTTGTAACGTTTTTGCAAGTTCAAGATTCTTGTAAAAGATTTTGATTTCTTGGAGCCTCACTCTACTAACCTGACAGACTATAACTGCATTTTTGAAAATATAGTTCATTAAGTGGTCACTTACGAACACATTTACAACTTGAGGACAATTTTAGTGAATTTAAAATCCCATAATGAAAAGAATAACAACTGCTTGAAGAATAAAATGATCAATCCATTATTAATTTATTTTCTTCCCTTTAGCATCCGGGAAAACCATACATAATAGTTACCTTGGAGGTCCTATGTCACAGAAAATGAAAGAAAAAACAACCAAGAAACAAAAAACACAAACCCTAACTGCTCTAGGATAATGATTTTCCAAGTGTACAATATATATTGGCTATTTCCTGTAATACTAACATTTCCAATCTCAAAGAGTTTACAATTTGTCATGGAATAATAACTTACTATGACCGTCTTCACTGGTATCTCATTGAGCCACTTACAAAAAATCCCATTTTTAACACTTGGAAACAAATTAAAAGGTAGGTAGTAGTCTACTCATTTTTTAGATTTAATCAAGATTAAGAACTACTTCCCTTGTAAAAGCAGCAAGAGAAAAACAGCTAGTGAGGAACAATGAAATCCCCATAAGGCTATCAGCTTATCTTTCACCAGAAACTTCACAGGTCAGAAGGGAGTGGCAAAATATATTCAAAATGCTGAAAGAAAAACATCAGAAGAATATCTGACCCATCAAAGTTATCACTTGGAATCCAAGGAGAGACAAGTTTTCCAGACAAGCAAAAGCTAAAAAAGTTCATCAATATTAAATCAGCCTTACAACAAATGTTTTTATTTTTTAAATTTTTTAATTTTTTTTTATTTTAGAGAGAGAGAGAACATAAGCAGGGGAGGGCAGAGGGAGATGGAAAGAGAGAATCCTAAGTAGGCTCCATGCTCAGTGCTGAGCCTATCGTGGGGCTCGTTCCCCAGCTGGGATCATGACCTGAGTCAAAATCAAGAGTCTGATGCTCAACTAAATAGACCACCCAAGGCACACCTTATAAGAAATGTTAAAGGGACTTCTTTAGGGGCGTCTGGGTGGCGCAGTCGGTTAAGCGTCCGACTTCAGCCAGGTCACGATCTCGCGGTCCGTGAGTTCGAGCCCCGCGTCAGGCTCTGGGCTGATGGCTCAGAGCCTGGAGCCTGTTTCCGATTCTCTGTCTCCCTCTCTCTCTGCCCCTCCCCCGTTCATGCTCTGTCTCTCTCTGTCCCAAAAATAAAAAATAAACGTTGAAAAAAAAAAAATTAAAAAAAAAAAAAAAAAAAGGGACTTCTTTAGATGGGGAGGGTGGGGGGGTGGGGTGGGGGGAGAAGAGGGAGACCATAAATAACATTAAGAAAATTATGAAAAAAAAAATCTCACTGACAAAGGTAAGCATATAGTAAAGACCAACGACCTATATAGCTAGTATGAAGGTTTAAAGACAAAAGTAGTAAAAATATCTAGATCTACAATAATTAGTCAAGGATACAGAAAATAAAAAGATGTAAAATAGGACATCACAAACAAACTGTAGGGGGAGGGGAGTAAAAATGTAATGCTTTGAAAATGCACTTGAACTTAAAAGACTACTAACTTAAAATAGACTGCTATATACATGTTATATATGAACCTCTTATGATAACCATAAATCAAACACCTATAATAGATACACAAAAAATAAAGGGAAAACCATATAAACATAACACCAAATCTGAATGGAAGAGAAGAAACAAGAGGAGAAAAAAAGAAACAAGAGGAGAAAAAAGAAACAAAACTAAAAAAACAATCAGAAAACTGACAAAATGGCAACGAGTATATAAGAGCACTTCATATTCATCCTGCAGAGTCTTAGTAATGCAGTTTATCATAGGAGTCAGCCATTTAACTCTAGCAGAAAATTCATATTCCTCTCTAGGAAAGATTCTTCATTACTGATTACCTCTGAACAGCCAAAGGAGTTCTTGTAGTTGATTCATTCTAGTTTGCCAAATATATGCCAATAATCCCCTTGAGGAATATTTATGAATAAAATGATAACAATGTCTGAGATATGCTACAGAGGGAGGCATAAATGAAATAAGATTGTATGTGAGTTCATATTGCTGTAACTTGGTGATAAGTATACAGGGATTTATTTTACTATTCTAGTTATGTCTCTTGAAAATGATTCACAAATATATATAATCTCAGCTTTCATAACTGATTAAAACTTTTAAACAATGGCATTTATCATTATTATTTTTCAATCTAGAGGCTCATCATAATTAGAAGATTGGGTTTACAACACACTAAATGGATTAGGAAAACCAAAGACTGGGAATGAGTCAGATGAAAGGGAGAAAATTATTTTTATAAAGGGCAGTAATCACAGATGGTCAAATGGAACCAGCTGTTCATCCATACAATCTGTGGGAGTTAATCTGGAGCCTATTCAAAACTTTTAATTACACTGGTCTTCCAATATATACATTTCATAGCTTTTTAGGCCAAGAATATCTGTTGTTGGGACTACCTTCATTATCAAAATAAGTGGGGGAGGGATGAAACAGCAATAAAAAGAAAAGGAAAATGCATTTTTTAAATCTTTTTGTTCATGTTTGTTTATTGTTGAGACCGTGCACACAAGTGGGTGAGATGCACAGTGGGGGACAGAGGATCCAAAGTGTGATCCGTGCTGACAGAAGAGAGCCTAATGCATGCAGGGCTCGAATTAAGGAACTGTGAGATTATGACCTAAACCGAAGTCGGATGCTCAACCAAGTCACACAGGCGCCCCATAGAAAATGCATTTTTATTCAAACTAAGAACTCAGAATAAATAGTAAGCAAGACCATAAATAATGAGAATTCTGACTACTTTGGGAATTAACCCCTGATAGTAAAGAGCTATCCTAAACAATCTAGAATAATCTACAATATTTGCTCTGAGATAAAGCAAATAATTTCCTATAAACATCTATAAGTGAATCAAAATAACAAAATAAAGTCTCAAATGTATCAATAACAGAAAGAGAGAGGACCTTAATTCTGTCTTAAAAGCTAGTGGTTCAAATTAGAGCTTTAATTAAATTAGCATTTTAATATTCAGCTCCATTTTTGACCTTTAGAATTTATGCAGAATTAGGAAAGAGAACTGACACACCAGTTACTCCAAAATAGATGAATTTTCTTCCAATACTGTTCATAGTACTAATATCTTCTTCAAATACAGAGAAGTTTATACATTTCAGTTGCACATCATCCAGTCAATTTTAGTTTTTCTGTGATAGTCAAAAACGTTCTCATGAGTCTGGTATTCTCAGTCCACTCATAAGCAATCCTTTTGGTATGAGCTATTTGCACAATAGTGTTTATTGATTAACTGAGACACTTAAGAACAACTATGTTCTTAATTTTCATCAGCTATCATCATTGGAGTCCTAGTCAATAGATCACAGAAGTTTTTACATTTTAAAACTGACCTGCAATCATTTTTAATAATTAACCATGTGTAATTCAATTCTCTCTTGTGACAATGAAGAGAGAATGGTACACTGAAGCAGTAAATTATGCCATAAAATATTAGAATTATAGTATCATGGTAGCAGGGTGGAACATTTTCCATTTTAGAGGACTAACACCTGCACTTTTTCACTTGTCCTTTAAAAAACTGTCACTCAAGGGGCACCTGGGTGGCTCTGTCGGTTGAGCATCCAACTTCAGCTCAGATCACGATCTCATGGTTCGTAGGATCGAGCCCCGTGTCTGGCTCTGTGCTGACAGCTCACAGCCTGGAGCCTGCTTCAGATTCTGTATCTCCCGCTCTCTCCGCCCCTCCCTCGATCATGCTCTGTCTCTCTCTCTCTCTCTAAGATTAAACATTAAAAACATTTTTTTAAATTGTCACTCCATATTTTTAACTTTTCAAACTTTGCCATTTTCATTATCTAAACAATGTTCTGTTTGTTTTGATTTTAATTAATATTGCAATAGTGCTTTAAATCAGCAAATCTTAAACAACTGTATAGTGAATATTCGGTCACAGTTTACAAACTAGGAAAGATCTTCGAGAAGTCCTACTCAAAGTGCTCATTTGAGAGCAGATGAGGACCCTGTGCCTGAGTGTAAATTAAATTCGCTCCTTTCTAATCAACAAACGCTGGCTACCAACACCAAAAAAAATTTTTTTTCCAGCCTAATTCAATGGTGCACTAGTGCTTTAGCTGATTTACATTCTGGCACTAGCACCACGGACTGGAAATAAACATTTGTAGACCGTCAGGCAAGCAACCCATGGACCACACTCTTGAGGTGCACTGTCTTACAGATGATCTAGTGCAGTGGTTCTCACTTCTGGCTCCACAAGAGAATCAACCGGGAAGTGCCAGAAAACAGGAACATCTGGGCCCTGTTGCAGAGATTCTGATTTAATCAGTACTGGCTGAGCCTGGGGCATAAGTACTTTTGCTGATCTAGGCTCATCCCATTCTACACATGATAACCCTGAGGCTAAGAGAACCAACTCATTCCCAGCTTATGAGACCTGAGAATCACAGAACCAACTTTCAGTGCAGTAACTTCACTACACACCGAACATTAAGATTGGTTACAATTATTACAGCACTATTTTGTATTCAGGATATTGGAAAAACAGTAACGTTTGTGAAATTTTTGCTTTCTAACTATTGAAATAAGGGACAATAAAGTATAAAGAAAGCATGATATGGTTAAATTTAGGTTATCTAATTTTTAAAAAAATTTTTTTAATGTTTTTTTATTTTTGAAGGAGAGAGAGAGAGACAGAGCATGAGTCGGGAAGAGCAGAGAGAGAGGGAGACACAGAATTCAAAGCAGGCTCCAGGCTCCGAGCTGTCAGCACAGAGCCCGATGAAGGGCTCGAACTCACAAACCACGAGATCATGACTTGAGCCGAAGTTGGAAGCTTAACCGATGAGCCACCCAGGGGCCCCTAGGTTATCTAAATTTAAGTTAAATTTGGGTTGTCTTCCTTAAGATACAAATAAATTTCTGTTACCTGAGATAAATGCAAAAGGGGACATTACTAAATTAAATAATCTGTGCTTTTCTTCAAAATACTGACATCAATTCTCGAGCAGCAAGCTATTAACAAATTAACTTGTTTTAATGTCAAGTGTACATATGTTTTTTTCTAATTTGAAAAGATCCTACTGGCATCAAAGGCAAATGGACTTTTATACCTTTCTCTCCTGATTTAACGCTCAGTGTGAAAACAGTCAGCCAGCTTCTCCTGGCCAGCAATGAGGATGTTTTCAATAAGGAGCCCAGGGCTTTGTAACTCTTTCTATAACGCCTATAAACCAGCGAAAGCGTAGATGGGAGCAAGCTAGAACTTACACTTGTACCTGCTGGAGTGCTTTATTTCCCCTGCATTTGAAAATAAAACTGTACATTGATTTTTCTTTTTTTTTTTTTCATTTTTACTGGACTACTTTTCTTCTGGGGCATGAAACCAAGAAGCAGTATATATGTTATAAGTGAAACTCAATTCTACTTATAAGACCAATACATTTAAACCTGGTCTTTACCCATTTGTATGTGTCATATGAAAATGTTTCTTCAGCTTTTGGAGCTTCAGCTTCCTGGTCTGGATAAATCTTCTAGCCACTATCCCTAAGTGCCCTGCCTTAGATGAACTGTGTGCCTCTCCTTTTTATTTTAGCCTCTAATATACAGAGAGCTATCTCATTTTAATGAGGCTACATGGAAAAATTAAAGAAGAATATAAGATAGCATGTAGCCTTATAACAAGTATTCAACTGTGTGGTTCAGGTGGTAAAAGCTATACATTTCAGAAGAAAGGGGGACAAATGAGACCTAGGATTGTTTTGTACATGAGATGGGATCTGACCTGGGCTTCGGAAAATGGGTAGAATTTCAAGATGGAGGAAAGCAATGAAGCATGGTGTATTAGTCTGCTGGAGCTGCTATAACAGAAACACAGACTCAATGGCTTTAACAATATACATTTATTTCTTATGATTCTGGAGGCTGGGAAGTCCAAGTTCAAGGTGCCGCTGATTTGATTCCTGGTGAGAGCTCTTTTCCTGACTTAAAGATGGCCATTTTTTGCTGGTGGAAAGAGTTCTCTGATGTCTCTTCCTCTTTTTAAAAGGGCACTAAATCTTCTCATGAGGGAGTTAATGCCAAAAAAAATCCAGAAATAATGTAAGGAAGTATTTTTTTAATATTGTAAAATAAAACTAATCATCTCCCAAAGGCCCCATCTCTAAATACAATCACACTGGGGGTTAGGGCTACAAAATATGAATTCTGGAGGGGTACAATTCAGTCCACAGTACAGTATTCCATCAGAGAAGAATAAAATTACTGAAAGCATAGAGGTGGCAATGAATACAGCATGTTAATGGAATTAGGCAGAGACTTCTTTAGATCCAATGAAACTTGGAATACAATAGAAAATTCAAGGGATATAAAGAATGGGATAAAATTCTGGGAGATCTAGAAAACTAGCTTAAAATTTGACAATGCTAGAAATAAGGAGATACCAAATGTCACAGAACAATGCAGTGACAAAAGGAAAACATTCTTTGAGACTAGCATGGCAAAAAAGCAGCATGGCTTGCAGTAAGAGTTCCCAAAAACCCCAAATGAAAACTTTAAATCAACATGTGCCCATATTAACTCTGTATACAGGGGCCCTAGAGACTCAAGAGTTGAGATGGCCTAGGGATAGGTATGAACTTGAGATGTAAACAACATTGTCACCTGTAGTCAAATTAAATGTTAAGGAAGTTATAGAACAACCTCAAAGTTGAAAATCTGGGTAAGGACTACTTAGATACTTTATTTTTCACAATCACTGTTTTTGATTGACTTCTCTCAACCATCATCATCCTCATCCTATCACAATCAAAACAAAATACAAAAACAACCAAATACCCTTTGCACCAGCCCCTCTCCCACCACAATGAATTTAATATAAAAGAAAACACTTGGGTAGGTTTGTTTCTCATGTCCAAACTGAAGATGCCCAGTTCTTTTTTTTTTTTTTAAGTTTATTTATTTATTTTGAGAGAGAGCATGCATGGGGAAGGGACAGAGAGAGAGAAGAGAGAAAACTCCAAGCAGGCTCTTCATGCTGTCAGCACAGAGCCTGATGCAGGGCTTGAACTCACGAACTGCGAAATAATGCCTGAGCTGAAATCCAGAGTAGGATGTTTAACCAACTGTTCCCCATATATCCAGTTATTTCAACCAGGAATAGAACACTAGAGCAAATTTTGTTTTGTTACCTTTGTATAAAAGAGCCTCTGATTTCAGTAGAGGTTTAAAAAAAAAACAAAACTATACTTTTTAGTAGAAACTTACTTTTTAATAGAAAAATAACAAAAGAATAGTGGCACTATATTTCAGAAATAATCAGCTTTCCTATTTTTACAGCAGTTTTTTTTTTCCCCCATATAATCCTTTTAAACCATTGAGTGTAAAAATGATGGGCCATTATTACCTTTAGCTCTTGGTAAAGAACAACAGTATCTTAGTCCATAGGATGTTCCACTCAAATAGAGTATATGCTTTTTAAGAAATCCTTTAAAATATGTTGCCACCTCCCAAAATTAGACTGCAAATATGTGTGTGTGTGTGTGTGTGTGTGTGTGTGTGTGTGTGTATATGTGTGTATCCAATCCCACTGTTAAAATTTCCAAACTGGGAAGTTTTAATTTGCTTTATAAATCTTTCCATTTACTTAAAGGGTGGTAAACAAAATAATGTCAGTTTAATGTGGAAGAATAGAGAGCAAAATCTCTTTAGAAAAATTCCCTAAACTGAGTATACCCACCATAAAGGAAACATGGTGTTATTTGTGGGAAGGCTCTTCAACAGTTATCCAAATTATTTTTTAAGACAGTAGAATTATTTTCTTCCCCTAGTAAAGTATTTTGCAAATTAACCAAATAAAAACAGAAAAATGTGGCAGTGCTCTGATTTGAAGGGTGATTTGAAGCCCAACAGGCTTCTACCCTGGCTTTCAGAGCTGGCATTGAGGCACATTTATTTGTAAGACTCAGAGATTACCTGGTACACTATTTAGAAATCACTGCTCAGATTTATCTCAGTTGGGAGTTTCAATCTGGAGTTCTCCCAACATGAAAATCATTTGACTGGTAGAGATATCTGAACGGTCTACTTAAGTAGTCATTCTCTAGTGTTCTCCTGTATTGTTTGGCCCTTCAAAGGAATCTTTGAAGTAGGAGGGAGTTAATGCCAGAAAATATCCAGAAATAACATAAGGCAGTATTACTTAATATTGTAAAAACGTCTGTCCCATTCTGGTAACAAAAAAAAACTTTTCCCTTCTTCTCAGTTGAGGATCTGTAACGTTTCATCCCCATCAGTTACTGAACTTTACTCCTTGGATTGTATTACAAAACACCACCTTTTGGGGGCGCCTGGGTGGCTCAGTTGAACAGCCAACTCCTCATTTTGCCTCTGGTCATTATCCTAGGGTCATGGGATGGGCCCTGCACCAGGCTCTACACTGAGCAAGGAGCCTACTTAAGATTCTCTCATTCTCTCATTCTCCCATTCTCTCATTCTCTCTCTCTCTCTCTCTCTCTCTCTCTCTCTCTCTCTCTCTCTCTCTCGGCGCCTGAGTGGTTCAGTTGGTTAAGCATCCGACTCTTGATTTTGGCTTGTCATGTCATGGTTCGAGAGTTCAAGTCTTGTATCAGACTATGTGCTGACAGTGGAGAGCCTGCTTGGGATTCTCTCCCCCCTCTCTCTACCCCTACCTCCCCCTCCCCTGCACATGTTCTCACTCTCTCTCTCTCTCTCTCTCAAAATAAATAAATAAACTTAAAAAAAAAAAAGATATTCTTTCTCTCTGTCTCTCTCTCTTTCTTTCCCTCTCACTCTGCCCCTCTCCCTGGCTCACACACTATACCCAGAGGCATTTACTAAATTCTCCCAGTTCCAAATTAGATTTTTGCTATGATAATTCAATCACAAGCATATACAAGTGTATACTTAAAGCAGTAACATAAAACTTACAAAAATATCAGTTTTAGAATGGACCCTAGAAACCAAATAGTATCTTGTACTACCTTGTATCCAAAAGCATTCCTATTTCAATGGCAATAGTCACCATTTATTGAGGGCATAATCTACAACATGGTATTGGGTACTTTATCCTTTCTTAATCCTTACAGCAATCCCATGAGATACATTTTATTATACTTGTCTTGTAGTTAAGGAAATTTTAAAAGCTATTAAGTTTCTTACTCAAGGTCACAATAGTTCCTAAGTGGCAGGGCATTCAAACCCAGATATGCTTGGTTCTAAAAAAGGACTACAAATCTCTCCATTTCACCATTAATCCTGACAGGAATCTTTATACAAACAATTGCTACCAAAAGGCTTTATAACAACGCTCTCTCCATTGTTAATAGCTGTTACCTAGTTCTTGCATTAGGCTGAAATTTGTCTCCCTGTATCTTCCATATCCATTATAGTCCTACTTTTGTCCTTTGAAAAAAAACAGAACTTAAATAATGCCTCCTGATGACAGCTCTTCAAATATTAAAAATTTAACATATCTGCCCTTTGTACTATTCCCCTCCTTCTCCAATTTCTTCAATGGCTCTTCATCCCTTAGTTTCTCTACAATGGATTATGTTGCAGTAGCATGACCAAAAACGATACATTTAAATCAAAATCCTGATAAAAGAATAATGTTCTAAGTGCAGGAAAAAGTGCACTGCTTGAAAACAAAACAAAACAAAACAAAACAAAACAAAACAAAACAAAACACAAAAGCCAGTAATACAAATGAATACCTTAGTAACTCAATCCTCCCCAGTCTGTTTTTCATTTCATATCCTGTGTATCAAATTTTCTTACAGATATGAATGTTAGGAGAAATGTCCATTTATCTTATTCAACATATCCTTATTTGTGTGCCTGGTAAGAGCTAGGTACTATGCACCCTGTTGAGGGGAGAAACCTAAAACAAAGTTCTTGTCCTTAAGGAATTCCAAGTCTGGTATTATCAAGATATTAGCATGTGCCTCAGTTTTATTCCGTTCATATAAACACACAAAAATTATTACTTTTCATGCAAGTGACAGCACATTATACATACTATTCTCAACTCTTGTTTTTAAACATATCTTAAAGAACATTACACATCAGTTTATGGAAGCAGTTGTCCTTAACACAGCAGTGCAGTATTCCTCAGAATGCATGAACCATAACTTATTTACCCACTGATCTGCTAATAGACATTTAAGATGTTTATAATCTTTTATTACAAGCAATTGCTGCAGTGAATATCCTTGTAAATACATCATTTTGCATAAGTACTTATCTCTAGGATAATTAGAATTTGTGGGTAAATGGGTATGTACATTTGTAATTTGATACATATCCTCAAATTACTATCCATAAAAGTTACACCAACTTCTGCTATAACAGAAATTTCTGTTCTGCTATAACACTCACTTTGAAATGTGAATTTTTTGCAACATAACTGATATGCTGGGATACAATGTGAGCACGACACAAACTCTGTGTTTGCTTATGGACTGACCTGATCCCTAAGAAGCTCTTGATAAATACAGAAAAACACACCCAGAACCAAGCAAGGTAGGAATACACAAGTTGCATACACCTCAAATTAAACCAGATACCTCAGTTTTCTGCTTATGTCACAAGTCACACTCATTCACATCTGATACTGCCAAGTTTCCATCCCATTTCAGATAACCTTCCTTCTGCCACTTCACAGTAACTCCCAAGGTGCTAGTCTTCCAACGCCCAATGCCCAGGCACCCTGTCCTGTGTTTTTTTATTGCACGATTTTGCCTATTAGCATAGTGATTTTTAGGAACACATATGTCAAATTATGGTACAACTGAATGTGTACTCTCTTGTAACAACTTTTGAGGATGTCTGTTTTCCACTACCTATTAAAAAAGCATATTGGAAATATTTTAAATCTTATTAACATGATAGATAAGAAAGGTACCTTAGGGTTAACTTGCATTTCAGTTGTATTTAATATGAAGAAAAACTGTCCGTAAGAAATAAAAATATTCATTTTGCCACTTATTAAAACTAGTGAGGAGCGCCTGGGTGGCTCAGTAGGGTAAGTGACCGACTCTTGATTTCAACTCAGGCCATGATCTCACAGTTGGTGGGATCCAGCCCTGTGCTGGGCTCCCGGGGCTCCAGGGTTCCAGGGCTCTGTGCTGCGTCTAAAGCCTCCTTCAGATTCTCTCTCACCCTCTCTCTACCCCTCCCGTACTAGCGCGCACACCCATGCGCACTCTCAAAATAAATAAACTTAAAAAGCTCCAAAACAAACAAAAGAGTGAATTATTTGTCAAATTAAAATAATCTGTCAAAATATACCTACCGACTTCAGCCATTCTACTACTTTTCCTTTCTAATCTCTCAAAAAAAGAATTTTAGGAATCCTGTGCCAAAATAGTATACCTGCTCCCTCCACACACATAAATTATCTCAAAGTATAAAACTGTCACTTTCAGACTGTTGTGTGATCTTCAGCACCACATATTACAAGAAGAGTGACTAACATTTCCTAATAAAATAAAACAGAACAAAACTTTTGGTTGAAATATACAGTTAATGAATCTGTATTATCAACACGTGTAGGAAATAATATTGTCAACTACCAACTATGAGATGGGTCTTATTTAATTTTTGTTTGAAAAACATGACAAGTAAGCTGAGGACCCTGACTTAAAAGGTACAGTACTTCATTATTTCAAGAAGTGATTCATTAAAGACAGAATCTTTATATGGCATACAGTTACTGGCTGAAATAATGAATCAATACCATGTGGTCTCTAAACAAGGTGTAAATTCAGCACTTCTTGCAAGCTCAAAATAGGAGTTGTGGGGAGGGCAGATCCAGAGGGCTGGAAGGATGGGCCCACAGGGGATCTATCTGTATGTAATGAAAAAACTTCATACTTAAGGACAAACCTTTAGGTTTGTACAGATAAAACACTCTCCACTAAATCCCTTAAATTACCCCTTAACTAACTTCCTAGTCAATATCTGAGATAGGGAAAAAGGTGACCCTAAATGGAGGAAGGGCAGCCAGCATACAAAGGAACTTGATATTAAAGGTGAAGAAGACTCTTGAGTATATTCTTTACAGAATGATGCTCAAAACTGTTAATGGTCATGCTTCATTTGGGTGAAGGCTAAAGACCTTGTTAGGTGAACTGTGTCCACTCAGTGATATAATAAGAAACATATACAGACATATCTATCTATCTAGACATACACACACACACACACACACACACACATACACTCTTCACCCCAGCTCCTGGCCAAAGCTCCTTAAATCCCTTGTAATTTCCTAAGTGAAAGAATGAAAGAAGCACCTTTTATTATATTTGGTTTTTTGTCCATATAAGTGAAAAGAGTGTCTTAGGTTCTTCATAACAAGCCCCTTTTAACCACATCTGAGTTTAAGCTAATAAGATGAATTTTGGAAAGTCCCTAGATAATCTCAGGATGGAGGGGTGGTGGGCGAGACTGAGTAAATCATTAATGGACAATGATTTAATCACTCGGGCATATAATTAAGTCCCATTTAAAAAAATCAAACCAAAGGAGCTGACACAAATGCAGGTGCTCGGAGAGTAGCATACCTGGAGAGGGCATGGAAGCTTGGCACCTCTTCCCTATACCTTGTGCTGTGCATCTCTTACATCTCACTGTTCCTGAACTGTATCTTTTTATAATAAGCTAATAATCTAGTATGTGAACTCTTTCTGAGTTTTATGAGCCATTCTAGCAAATGATCAAATCTGAGGAGGGAGCTGTGGGAATTTCCAACTTACAGCTTGTTGGTCAGAAGCACAGATAACAACTTGAACTTGTGACTAGCGTCTGAAGGGAGAGTGGTACAGACTGAGCCCTTAACCTGTGGAGTCTGACACGAACTCCAGGTGACTGGTGTCATAACTGAACTTTACAAAACCCACTTGGTGTCTGGAGGTTAGAAAGTTGGTGTGGAAAAACATTTAAGGTGGCAGTAGTGTAGAAGAGTCCAGAAAGCAGAAGAGGTGTCCCCTTATAGACACACACACCAAAATTCATGTACTGATGTCCTAACCTCCAGTATCTTAGAATGCGACTGGACTTGGAGACAGGGCCTCTAAAGAGGTAATTAAGGTAAAATGAGGTCTTATGGGTGAGCCATAATCCAATTTGACTGGTGTCCTTATAAGAAGAGATTAAGGCACAGACAAGCGCTATTAACCAAGAAGGGTAGCCTCAGGGGGGAAAAAAAAAAATCAACCCTACCCAAACACCTTGATCTCAAGACTTCTAGCACCCAGGACTGTAAGAAAATAAACTTCTGTTGTTTAAACCACCCAATCTGTGGTAATTTATAATGGCAGCCTTAGCAAACTAATACAGACCTAAAGGAAAGGGACAACAAAAACAATCAAATTAAGAACAGTATCTAAAATCTGTTTGAAACTCAGGAAACACACTGCTACTTTGTGATTAAGAGTGCAGCAGAGGGGCACCTGGGTGGCTCAGTTGGTTAAGCCACTGACTTGTGATTCAGGCTCAGGTCATGATCTCACGGTTCGTGGGTTAGGGCCTTGCATGGGGCTCTGTGCTGACAGCACAGGAGCCTGCTTGGGATTCTCTTCTCTCCCTCTGCTCTTCCCCTGCTTGCTCTCTCTCTCTAAACAAACAAACAAATAAAAGAATGCAGCAGAGCACGGATGGCTGGAAGTATGGTTTTCCTCACTTGCTGTAGCATTGTATCTACAGGCATAGAAAACAGAAAAGAAAATGACCAGAGAGCCAATCAGACCTGAGAATAAGAGGCGCATTTGTAAAAGTGTAATAGAGGCAAATGTACACTTTGGGAACTAAAATCGGTTGGAAGTACTCAACACTCTATATACTCCAGGGACCATCATTTTTATCTCCTTTTTTCTATGCTTAACTGTAGAGCCAAAGAGATGTACAACTGCTAGAGTTCCATATGATAAGGGAAACTATTTTTATTCAGTAAATGTAAACATATTCCCAAAATAAAATTTAGCAAAAATTATACTGTCACATAACAACACCCCACCCACTCTCATAGTTAAGTCACACAAAATAATGGAAGATATTCTCCATGGCAATAGAAAAAAGATATTTTTTTAAGGATATTCAAATTGACTTATACTATCTCCCTGCCTGCCTGGCTTCCATTATTAGTATACATATGAGCAAACTGATCAATTTCTAGGAGAGTCAGAAAAGTTTTTATTGTTGACAGCACAAACACACACTGTAGAGCAGATGCTGTCATCAAATCGTAGTATTCAGTTACTCTGCTTTGAAATTAAGTGAAGTATTTGTTTAAAAATGTTTTCTCATTAGAATGTAGAATGATCATTTTAAATTCTATCTGCTGTAATGGGATATTTCTATCACCCTACAATCTGGACTATGCTATAAACACTATTGTACGTGAACAGATGGAAATCATAAAGTGATATTTAGCTACAGATTTCCTGTCATATAGTTTTGCAAACTGAAAAAGGAGAAATCAACATTTGCAATCAACTAAAAACAAAATACTATCTAGTAAGCTGAAGTGATGCTAATGTGACACAGGAATATAAGTGCCTTCAATTTAATGTGCTGTAGATTTCAGGGAAAAAGAAAATATTAAAATGGTACCTCACAAAGTTCGT
Source organism: Puma concolor (assembly GCF_028749965.1). NCBI lineage: Eukaryota > Metazoa > Chordata > Mammalia > Carnivora > Felidae > Puma > Puma concolor. The sequence goes on along the minus strand of NC_141674.1, from coordinate 73,792,121 downwards.
CAAGACTGACGTGTGGGGGCAGAGCTGGGGAAGAAGTGATATGTAAGTTATCTACAATAGACATGTCTGGCATTGTGCAAACAGTTTTAACTGATCAAGTGATACATGTTCCAGTGAACTTACACTTGATGGTTAAGAAATATCCAAGAGTATTAGAGAATACCCTTTGAACTTCAGAGTCTTAATTTCTTCTTAGAGAAAATGGGGTGATCATATTTGTAATATAGTTCATAAAATTACTAAGGAAATTAATAAATTTATGCATAGTACTATAAACTGCAAAGTGACTTTAATTCCACAGAGGTGTTTTTTTTAAACTTAGTAGATGGATGTCTAATCTGTTAACCACATGACATAAGGTCACATTGCTGATGCATATATCAAAATTCTGAGTCCTGAACTTACAGTTAAAAAAATCAATAGTCATCAAAATTAACATTAAGATGAGACATACTCCCCTCGTATGCTCAAGAATAGCAATCTAAAGAAACATCTTAATTAGAAATTTATATGTATTAGACTCCATGCATTTTATAAACACACAGTCATGGTCCAGTTAGGAATTAAAAGCCACCCAGCAATTTGAACAGAGGGAGTTTAATATAAAGAATTATTAACTAAACAGGCTATTTAAGTAATAAGAAATTAGCTACCAAGAAAAGAACTCTGAAGAGTAAAAGAGCAGATGCAAGGAGCAACAACTAGCCCTAGGACTGAAAGAGTGACCAAGAAAGAGCCCCATATCCCATGCCTGGCAAAGATCCATATATTTTCAGAAAGGTCACAGTTAAGACTCACTGGATGGTAGAGTTCTGTGGTGCTGCACCAGCAGAACTTGCTGGAAATCCATCCTCAAGAATGTTAAAAAAAAAAACCATTCATGGGGGCGTGTCTCACCAGAAGCACCCCATTATGAAACCACCCAGAAGCTGCCGGCTGTCGTACACTGCAGAAGAAGCTGGACACTGTGGTTGTAGCCACTACAGGCAATAGAAGTAGTCGGCTACAAAACTGCCTGGTCGGGGGAGGTGAAGGTGATAAAGGACTCACAGGAGGAAGCTACTGGCTGTTGGGAGTTGCTGGCCATCTGGTTGCAGGAACCAGGGAAGCTGCAAACACCCCGGAACCATAAAAGAAACTTTCCTCCTTCAATGGGACTGTCCCAGCAAACTCAACTGACAAAACCTGACACCATGCCAACTGGTCAAGGGAAAACATTTAAAAGGGACACCCCAATTTTTGCTGAGCAGCCAATGAAGGGTGAATATGGAGTTGAAAGGTAATAAATTGATGAGTGGAACACTGAGCTAGAATTCTAAACTGCTATACATTTTACCTTGAAAACTAAAACTAAAGATATATTTGAATGAGTCAAGGAAAAAAGAATCTTAGATAAAATCCATTCTTTGAATCCCAGTTTTCCTAATTTAACAATGAAAGAACAACCATTCACATTTAAGACTTACTCGAGGGGAACAGATTAATAAAATACAAAACTGAAGATTCTCATTTAGGGCCTGTTTTCCCTCTGAAACCTAAGCTAAGCCAGGGGGAAAAACACACTTGTGAAAAAAACAGAAACATAAACCTCATATGCAGTTACTATGCAAATAACTATTTTTGCCAAGTCTGCTCCTGTTGAAACCCGAGACCTAATGACTGTTTCCATTCCCTTTTGCTATCCTGCCTGCCAAGCACTGCCAAGTGTGAGCTGCTAATATTTAAAATATTTCTCCACACCAAGTAGGTATAACATACTGGTTAAAATGGTTAAACAATAGTATATGATAAAAGTGAAGAAAATATTAAAAAAAAAAAAAAAAAAAGAGAGAAAGAAGCAGCCAGATGCAATATCTGATCTTGGTTCCTTTCACTATGAATTTTAAAGCCTTGGCCTAGAAACCATACTCACTTCCATGTTGATGATTAAATCTTCAATTCCAGGCTACCTTCTTTGCTAAATTCCAGACATACAACATACTGTATGAAATTACCAAGCACCTAGAAAAATATATAAAAATTCACCACCCTCCCACAAAAGGACACTAATATTACTATGAAGGAAATTAAAATGGTAGTAAAAAATCTCCACCATACTCTAACTCAAAAGGCATCAGATACAAATCATTCACCACTGAGTTTTACCAATTCTTTTAAAAAGAATGAAATTATAGAAGGAAAACAGAATGCCATTTTATGAGGCAATTAATACCTTATACCAACTTCAATAATATAACTAGACACATATAGTACAATAAAAGAATTCTGCACACCAATATACCTTATAGACACAGATGTAAAATCCCAAGTACTGGCAAATTAAATGTAACGTTAATAATAATGGTAGTAGTTAAGTCCATCAAGACTTTATTTTTTTTTTTAATTTTTTTTAATGTTTGTTTATTTTTGAGACAGAGAGAGACAGAGCATGAACAGGGGAAGGTCAGAGAGAGAGGGAGACACAGAATCTGAAGCAGGTTCCAGGCTCTGAGCTGTCAGCACGGAGCCCGATGCGGGGCTTGAACTCACAGACCATGAGATCATGACCTGAGCTGAAGTTGGACGCTTAACCGACTGAGCCACCCAGGTGCCCCTAGACTTTAAAGGATTGTAATAGTCAAGACTTGGAAAGAACCTAAATGCCCATCAATGGATCTATGGATAAAGAAAATGTGGCATATATATAAGGGAATTACTGTTTAGCCATAAAAAGGAAGGAAATCCTGACATCTGCAACCATGGACCTTGAGGGAATTATGCTAAGTGAAATAAATCAGACAAAGAAAGATGAACAGTGTGTGATCTCACTTATATGTGGAATCTAAAAAAAACGAACTCATAGAAACAGAGAGTAGATTGGTGGTTGACAGAGGTAGGGGTGGGAAAAATGGGGGAAGATGAACAAAAGGTATGAAGTTCTAGTTTATAAGATGAATAAGTTCTGGCGATGTAATGTACAGCATAGTGACTACGGTATTGTATATATGAAAGTGTCTATGACAGTAACTCTTAAGTTCTCATCACAAAGAAAAAAAATCTGTAACTATGTGAGTAATGGATGTGTTAATTTAAATGTATTACGGTGATTTCACAACATATCCATGTATCAATTCATGCTGTATACCTTAAACTAATATAATGTTATATGACAATCATATATATCTCAGTAAAACTGGAAAAAAGACTAAGAAGGGTGTATCCAAAGAATGATAGGATGGTTTATTAATTGAAAAACTCAGTATAACTTATTACATAAATAGATTAAAGGGGAAAAAACCAAATTACTATTTCAGGGGCACCTGGGTGGCTCAGTCAGTTAAGCGTCTGACTCTTGATTTCGGCTCAGGTCATGATCTCAGTTTGTGGAGGCGAGCCCCACATCTGGCTTGGTGCAGACAGCATGGATCCTGCTTGGGATTCTTTCTCTCCCTCTCTCCCTGCCCCTCCCTCCCCTGTTCACTCGTGTGTGCATGCACACGCACACACACTCTGTCTCTCTCAAAATAAATAAATAAACTTTAGAAACATTCCTATTTCAACGCGTACCTTGGTTTTACCTAGAACTGAAACTAGTAGCTTTGGTCTTAACTGTATTCTTCCTCCTATGTTTTAGGTAATCAGATATGCCATGTAAACTATATAGTTCTTTGTGAACTTTTCCATATGTCTCATTTTTCTCTCATCCAATTCCTCTTAATCATACCTCCAGAGTGCCTTTGCTACTAGAACAGAAATACAACCACACTTGACTCCTTGCCCCCAAACAGATTCTCACCATCTCATGCCCAGATTATTAGAGTCTACTAGTGTGTCTGCCTCCAGCACCTTTACTTAGTATTGAATATTTTTATACACTTGTTCTCTTTCCAAAGAAAAACTAATTTAATTTCTTTTAATGTTTATTTGTTTTTGAGAAAGAGCGCAAGTGGCAAGGGGCAGAGGGAAAGAGAGGGACAGAGGATCTGAAGCAGGCTCCATGCTGACAGCAGCAAGCTTGATGCAGGGCTCCAACTCCTGAGCTATGAGATTAAGACCTGAGCCAAAGTTGATGCTCAACCGACTGAGCCACCCAGGCACCCCAAGAAACCTTATTTTAAAAAGACATCTCAATATGATTGATAAAAAGGAATAAAAAGAAAAAAAAGAGTTAAGAAAAAGAAAGTAACCATGTCAGTCTTAAGGGTCAACATACCTGCCATAACTGTGAAGCTTCTAAGCACTCATGGCAAAAAAGAAAATTCACTCTTTCACAGAAAACTTCATTATCAAAAATGAGGAAATATGCCACTTCTTATAAGACTGACCCCAAAATAAACTGTCTGAGAAACCTGTCATGTGTGAAATAATATAATACAATGAGCAGTGTCCTCAACAATAGAATTACAGTAAGTTGGGGGTGCCTGGGTGGCTCAGTCAGTTGAGCGTCCAACTTTGGCTCAGGTCATGATCTCGCGGTCTGTGGGTTAGAGCCCCGCGTCGGGCTCTGTGTCTCCCTCTCTCTCTGCCCCTCCCCTGCTTCGGATTCTATGTCTCCTTCTCTCTCTGCCCCTCCCCTACTCACGCTCTATCTCTCTCTCTCTGTCAAAAATAAATAAACATTAAAAAAAAAAAATTGAATAGTATTCCAGTAAGTAAAGAGCATTCACAAGGCTGATTTTCCAAAGACTTAAAAAAAAAAAAAAAAAAAGGAAAAGTATAAAACTGAGGCATAGTGCAATAATTTTACAGAACACCAGGGTGATTTGGTCCAAGTTTATATTCTCCCAGGAACCGGAATGGAGCTAAGGAAAGGAGTTAGAATGCCTAAAGGGAAGGATGGATTGCCCGTTCTTTGAACAAAATGCTCTACATTCTATTCCTTAGATCCTGAGTAGTTCCCCCAGAATGTCAAAAAGGCAGGCTGATATAGGGCACAAAGTAGAGAGGACAAGGTGGGATTCTAATCCCTTTAGTATATCAGTGCCACTCTACCTCTGTGTTTATATACTGGCATAAGCCACAAGGTGTTACAGGAGTCCTAGGAAAAAATCTTGTGTTCTACAAAGTCACACACTGTAAATAATTGGCCTTGGGAAGAAAGACAGGGTATTAAAGGCCACTTAAATGCAATGCAATTTGAACCAGAGAACTAAAAGATGTAATAATGACTCAAATAAAAAGACATGGTAAGTTCCTAATGAATAACTATAAATATTTACTATAGTAAATACAGAGCATTATTTTAAAAATAAAATTGAAGAGAGTTTGGCCTAAGGGGTGGGGGTGTGAGAAACAGCTGAGTTATAAGAAAATGGGCAAAATGAATGAAAACTGTGGAGCACAGAGAACAAATACCGTTCAGACAGAGCAGGTGGTCAAACAGAACCAAAAGGTAGAGTGTGGGGTGAATGAGCTGCAGGCTTTCAGTTTCAAGGTTCAGTTTAATGTTTTCATCCAACTGCTCCAACTTTGAGGTGCTGAGAAATATGACATTAACCAACCTACTTCCATATTACACTGACATCATTCCCTTATTTACCAATGTGTATTAGCCAAAAATGAACACTGCAACAGAATAGACTGTACTGTGTTTTTCTAACATTTTATTTGAAAAAGAATTATACTGAAAGGAGGGAAGACAGAAGTATGGGAGGAGCCGAGAAAAAAAAAAGTAAAGGAGGGAGAAGAAAGAAGAGAGGAATTAATTAATTTACTAATTTGGAAAACAATTGTATTACATTATCACTTCTCTAAAACTGACTTCTCCCATCCAGGTGTCTAATTGGTGGTGAAAGGGTAATGAATGACCTGAAGATTAAACATCATTGATGATAAACTAAGATTCCCAGAGCCCATGGCATTCTGTTTTTAACTGGGTCTGTCCAGACTGGGTTGACACATTTGGCTTTAACATCTGAGTTAAATCAAGATATAGTACCTAGAAAAACATTTATTCTCCTTGAGAAAAAAGCTAAATTACTTTTCATTGGCAGTAATTTTCAACTCTGTGATATAAAATTCAAAACCGTATCACTCCAAACCACAAAGTTTAACTTAGACTAGGATGGGCCATCTTAAGGTATTTCCTTCCAAATGCCCTTCTAGAAAACACCTAACCTAAAGCCTGATACCAAAAAAAGGTACTGCTGAGTAAAGGCATGTAATAATAGCTCTTTTGAAATTTCATTTTGTGAAATGAATGTTGACAATAGTGATAGAAAAATCTATGATTTGGATACAAGTGCCAGTAAAAAGGTAAAAATACTGATGGGGAAGTAATTCTCAGATGAAGAAAAAAAATGTGGACAACCTCTAAACATTACTGGCAATTTCTATTCTCTGAAAAGCATTGGAAGACAATATTATGGAGAGGTGTGAATCAATTAGTTATGAATAAATACACTACCCATATACTGAAGGAACACTTACCCAGATACAAAAAATGAATTGAGAATTCAAGTTAAAACCTTCCTAGCCACTAAAAATATATAAACTAATGTCTTAGGTATGCTACTTGCATCTCCAAAATCATGTATAAAGAAGAAAGTTACAGCAACAATTCCTCAAAGTACATACTGAGACCTAGATCTGTCATTTTGACAAACTACCTTTAGCTTTGGATGGTACTGCTACCAAATAAGAAAAATTCTTGTCTACCCTGATGGAGGTGCTCAATATATTGAGATTTAAATTATGCTGATTTTGCTAGATAAGACAGATGGCTGTCCTATAAAGTAACAACACACAATGCCCTAATTCTATTATTAATAAGTGAATTAAGGAATAAAAAGAAAAGAGAGTAAGTTTATAAAATTAAACCTTTCAAACGGTATTAAGAATACTGGGGAGAGCAGCCGAAACAGCTCAGTGGGGAGAGTGTTAGACAAAAGAATACTTGGGATCCAGCACCTGGGTGGCTCAGTTGGTTAAGCTCTGACTCTGGATTTCAGCTTATCATGATCTCACCATTGGCAAGTTGGAGCCCTCGCATTGGGCTCTGCACTGACAGTGCCCAGGGAGCCTGCTTGGGATTCTCTTTCTCTCTCCCCCTCTCTCACTTCTACACTTGCTCTCTCTCTCTCAAAATAAATAAACATTAAAAACAAAGAATACTGGGGATACAATTTTGGTAAAAATAAATGTTAATAACTACAGAATGAAAATATAATGAATCTGGGGTTGTGTTGACAGAAAGGAAGTTCAGAATCCCTATTTTGTTTTTTACATTTTTTTTAATGTTTTTATTTATTTATTTTTGAGATACAGAGAGACAGAGCATGAGCAGGGGAGGAGCAGAGGGAGAGGAAGACACAGAATCCGAAGCAGGCTCCAGTCTCTGAGCTGTCAGCACAGAGCCCAATGCAGGGCTCGAACTCACGGACTGTGAGCTGACAGTCCAAACTCATGACCTGAGCTGAAGTCAGATGCTTAACCGACTGAGCCACCCAGGTGCCCCCAATATCCATATTTTATGTTCAAAATGATTTGCTGTTCATTACTAAGAGTTTTTCTCTGTAACAGATTTGAAGAAGCCTGAAAAATTCTCAGGTTATAGGACTGCCACTACTTCCACGTATCCGAATATATTCAGAGTAATTTTTCTTTTAAATCTCACTTGGTTATCACCAATGCAATATTCTGCCTAAAAATTTCCTCAAAAATGCATGGAGCGCCTGGGTGGCTCAGTCATCAGACTTTGGCTCAGGGCAAGATCTCATGGTTTGTGAGTGTGAGCCCCGCATAGGGCTCTGTGCTGCGGTCTCAGAGCCTGGAGCCTGTGTCTCAGTCTCTCTCTGCCCCTCCCCTGCTCACGATCTGTCTCTCTCAAAAATAAGCAAACATTAAAAATAAGTAAATAAATAAAAATTTCCTCAAAAATCTTAAAAACAATGCTATAAAATAGGTACTACTCCCATAGATGAGGAAATTGTACATGAAGAGGTTTAGGAACTTATTCAAGATGATAAAGCTGGTAATGAACAGCACTGGGATAAAAGTCTAAGATAGCAGAAAAGTTTCTGATTTCTGTTTTCCTGTGTAATTAACATCAATAGCTGACAGTTTTCTAGGTGAGTTGGTATTGTTAGTTAAATGAAATTTCCACAGGAAAATCAATTCTGAATTACAAAGAATAAATTTTACAAAACAAAACCTTTTTTTTATAACTTGGGAACTCTTTCTCTATTTCATCACATCTACTGTCACAGATGCGGTAATACTGTGGGGAGTAAAACACAGGTAGATACCTTGCAGGAAGCGGAAAGAGCAGAGCCAGGCAGGGTGGCATTATAGTATAATAAATACTCTTGAGCTTAAGGAGGCACATAACTCAATCCAGTTTGATTCAAATACTTATTAATTCACAGTTCATTCCGATCTTTTTATTTTGAAGATTTTATTAAACTCAAGAATTAGAGTAAACAACACAAATTTGAGTTTTTTCCTAATGTTTTTGTCTGTGATATGTTAAAATCTCCATTTGTTACTTTATCCTCTATTTTCCTGCCTCAAGTAGCCTCCTTTTAACATCTCTCTTGCTTCCCACTTTTATTTAGTTATTAATTCTTGGCTTCATCCCAGAAATCTTTGTGAAATCCTATCTTTCCATCTACAAGGCCACTGTCATAGTCTTACTTTTTAAACTACCTAAAATGAATGTTAACAACTGATTCCCCTAAATGTAATTCTTCACTGTTGTTCATGTTCCACAAAGGAGATAGGATTTTATGATGGAAGGGAGGTTATTATTTTATCCTATTCATCGCTTCTTGGCCTTTTGGCTAAGATCAAGTGTATCTTACTCAAAAAAGAACTTCTTGAGGCTCCTGAGTGGCACAGTCGGTTAAGTGTCCTACTTCAGCTCAAGTCATGATCTCACAGTTTGTGAGTCTGAACCCTGCTTTAGGGTCTGTGCTCACAGCTTGGGAGTGTTGGAGCCTGCTTCAAGTTCTGTGTCTCCCTCTCTCTCTAATCCCTCCCCTGCTCACACTCTCTCTCACTCTCTCTCTCTTTCTCTCTCTCAAAAATAAGCAAACATGAAAAAAAAATGAAAACAAAAAAAACAAAAAAACGTCTTGATGTCATAAATCCAAACTCCATAGGCTGGCAAACAAACCTCTTGGTAATCAAGCCCCAAACAACCATTTCCAGTTTATCTATCCCCATTTCCTTCTCCACAATGGATTTCTCCCTATTCTCTGTTTAACACAGTTTTGTATCATTCCTTTCACTCTAACTACTGTTCCTTGTTCCTGGGATGCCCTTCTAAACCTCCTACTCAGTCTAAGAGGCCCAGCTCAAATCCCACCTTCCTTGAAAACATCAGAGGAAGGCCTCTAGACATTAAGTTACAGTAATTTGTTTCCATCTAGAACATAGCTGAATACATTTTACAGTTTTTCACTACTTAAATGTCTGTCTTCCAAACCAGAGGTTTAGTTCATCTTGATAACCCAAACTTCTAATCCAAAGCCTGGCTTATAGTAGGTACTTGATTAGTGTTCATTGTTTAAACAATTAACAGTACTGTATTGGAGTGACATTAACATGACTGTAGAATAAGAAGTCCCAGCCCTCATTTACCCATAGAAACATCAATTTAATAATAAAGACCAAAATCGAAGATTTCCAGATTCCAGTTAAAAACCTGCAGTACCCCAGGCAAGTGCTTACAAAGCCAAGAAGAGCTGTGAAATGGGTAAAAAGAAAATATCACTATTCCCACATCAATCCCTCTACCAAGCCAGGACAGATCAGCATCAGGAATAGCCCTGGCTTGGAACTTCTCCCTGGGAGAAGCAGAATGGAGCCATACACCCAAGGTTCTGGCTTTTTGGAAGGAATATCTGAGGGACTAGTTTCTGTCACACCCCAACTCTTAACCAAAGAAACGAAAGACTTGCATAGTGAAAACTACAAAATATTGTTGCAAGAAACTGAAGACAATACAAATAAATGGAAAGACATCCCACATTCACCAATTAGAAGACCTAATATTGTTAAAACAGCCATACTACTGAAAATGATCTATCAATTTCAATGTAATCCCTATCATAATGCCAATGACATTTTTTTTTCAGAAACAGAAAAAAAGAATCCTAAAATTCACATGGAACTACAAAGGACCCCAAAGAGCCAAAACAATCTTGAGAATAAAGAACAAAGCTGAGGGCCTCACACTTCCTGATTTTAAAACATATTACAAAACTGGGACACCTGGGTGGCTCAGTCGGTTAAGTATCCAACTTCAGCTCAGGTCATGATCTCACAGTCCGTGAGTTCGAACCCTGTGTCAGGCTCTGTGCTGACAGCCTGGAGCCTGAAGCCTGCTTTGGATTCTGCCTCTCCCTCTCTCTCTCTCCCTTTCTCTCTCCCTCCCTCTCTCTCTCTCTCTCTCTGCCCTTCTCTTGCTAATGCTGTCTCTCCCCATGTCTCAAAAATAAACGTTTAAAAAAATTTAAAAAACATATTGCAAAACTACAGTAATTAGAACAGTATGGTATTGGCATAAAGACTGAAATATAAACTAATAAAACAGAAGTTAAAACACATGCATATACAGTCAAATCATCTTCTACAAGGGTGCCAGGACTACACAATGGGGAAAGGATAGTCTCTTTAACAAAACATGTTGGGAGGGGCACCTGCGAAGCTCAGTTGGCTGAGCGACCACTTCAGCTCAAGTCATGATCTCACAGTGCATGAGTTCAAGCCCCACATCAGACTCACTGCTGTGAGTGCAGGGAGCCCGCTTCAGATCCTCTGTCCCCTCCCTTCTGTCCCTCCCTATTTGCACTGTCTTACTCAAAATTAAATAAACATTAAAAAAAATCATGCTAGGAAACTGGATATCCACATGCAAAAGACTAAAACTGGACCCTTATCTTACACCACACAAAAAAAATCAACTGCAAATGGATTAAAGACTTAATCTTAGAAGAAAACAGAGGGGGGGAAGCTTCATGACATTAATCTTGGCAATGATTTCTTGGACAGGATACCAAAAGCACTGGCAACAAAAGGCAAAAATAGACAAGCAGGACTACATCAAACCAAAATCTTCTGCTAATTAATCTTCTTGTTAATAAATCAATTAATAAAATGAAAAGGCAACCTACAGAATGGAAGAAACTATTTTCAAACTATGTATCTGATAATTAATACCCAAAATATGTAAGGATCTCCTATAACTCAATGGCAAAAACACATCTTAATTAAAAAATGGGCAAAGGAATACACTCTTCTTTAAAAAGGATTTACAAGTGGCATACAAAACACATTTGGGTATAGGAAAAGACATGGGATATCACTCATCATGAGGGAAATAATGCAAATCAAAACCACAACAAGATATATAACCTCGCATTTGTTAGGATGGCTATTATCAAAAACAAAAAGAAACAAAACAAAAAATAACAAATGCTGGCAAAGACATGGAGAAATTGGAACCCTTGTGCACTGTTGGTGAGAATGTAAAAGGGTACAGCTGCTGTGGAAAACAGTATGGAGGTTCCTCAGAAAATTAAATATAGAAGTACCATATGATCTAGCAATGCTACTTCTGGGTTTTTATCCAAAAGAATTTAAATTAGGATCTTAAAGAGATATTTGCACTCCCATGTTCATTGCAGAATGATTCACAATAGCCAAGAGATGGAAAAAACCTAAAGGGCCATCCAGGTATGAATGGATTAAAAAAAACTGGCATATACATACAATGAAATATTATTTAGTCTTTAAAAAAAGAAGGAAATCCTCTCATATGCAACAAAGTGGATGTACCTGGAGGACATTATGCTAAATAAGCTCGTCACAGAAGGATAAAAAATGCATGATTCCACTTACATGAAGTATCCAAAGCAGTCAAACTCACAGAATCAGAAAGTACAATGGTGGTTGCCAGAGAATGGGGGTGGGGGAGGAAATGGGAAGTTGCTGTGCAACTGGGTATCATGTCAGTTATGCAACATGAAGAAGTTCTAATAATCTCTACAACATTGTGCTTTATTGTTATAAATATACTTTACACTTAAAAGTTTGTTGAGAGTAACTCTCTTGTTATATGTGTTTTTTTCACAAAAACAAAAACCCAAACAGAAAACTAAAAACACTACAGTGTTGATGATGTGTCCACTGGAATATTACAGACTATCTTGGGAAAAAGCAAAGATCCAGACCCATGGGGGGGCCATATGCTGACAGCTCAGAGCCTGTTTGGGATTCTCTGTCTCCTCCTCTCTTTGTCCCTCCCCCACTCACACTTTATCTCTCAAAATAAATAAACATCAAAAAAAATTTTTTAAACTATAATAGACAATGTGAACTTGAACGTTTATATAAGCATTCAGTCTTTTCCCTTCACCTTTACCTACTACTCTCTTTTTTCTAGTCTAAATTGCTTCCCCCTCAGCCATAAGTTGAGTCAAATTCTTTGCGTATTCAGAAAAGTTATAAATAAATGTGTAAAAAATAACACTTAAAAGTAAAACAAATTAAATATAATTGCTTGAAAAATTTTTTAATTTCCGCAAATATTTTGCATTGATTGGATGACGTTGTGCAGTGATGCAGAATTAGAGTTGGAATTTAGTGATTTTAGTGAAGACTGCATGATGTAAAACAATTCTGTTTTAATTACTCTAGCAACTAAACACAGTATTTATTATTACAATCATAACATTTGAAATGTGTTGACAACATTTTAACTTAAGCCATCATGGATTTGAGGAGAAAAGAAAGGAAAAAAAGCTATCTATTTAAAATTTGGCTTATTATGGTTTGTTCTGACTATTCCAACTTTGTTTTGTATGTACTTACTATCTTAAGACCAATTTTCTTTTTTAATCCTAAGAAACTGCCCGAAAGACTAAGAAACGTAAGCACTGGGGTTTTTTTTGTTTGTTTGTTTTAATCTGTTTTAATGAAAGATGAGCAGGAGAAAAGCCTGGACAATCTGAAACATATCAATACCAAGTCCCAGTCAGTATATACAGAAGGAGTACCCTTCAAGTTTTGTTGCACTTTGTTCAGATGGGGTGACTTCAGCTCAATAATCTCATCAATCTGACTGGATAAGAGAAGCACTTTTTCCATTTACAGTGGGGAGAGAAATATACTGAAAACTAGTGAGAATACGATTTCAGATCTGGTGTTGTTTCAATTTCTTAATGAGGTAGCCTCTAAGGAGTCGGTCTTAAGAAGCCTACGCAGAAGTGTAAGACCATTATAATGTTACCAAATACCCCAAAGAATTTAGTAACTGAAATGGAACATGGCTTTATAATATATAAAACTACTAGGACCAACCTCCATTACAGCATTTATATTGTCTCTCTCAGAAACCAGGACCTAAAAGATTATAAAGTCAATAGTCTGCTAAATCAATGTTTTGCTATTTAAAGCACTTTGAGTCTACCTTCCAAAATGTACGAGTTGATTTTAAACCAACTAAATGCAAGCCAAGCAAAAATTTTAAATAACTTTTTAATTAAAAATAAATTCAGGGGCGCCTGGATGGCTCAGTTGGTTAAGCTTCTGACCGGCTCAGGTCATGATCTCGCGGTCCGTGAGTTTGAGCCCCACATTGGGCTCTGTGCTGACAGCTCAGAGCCTGGAGCCTGTTTCAGATGCTGTGTCTCCCTCTCTCTCTGACTGTCCCCCGTTCATGCTCTGTCTCTCTCTGTCTCAAAAATAGATAAACGTTAAAAAAAATTTTTTTTAATGAATAAATAAATAGATAAATTCAAGGGGCGCCTGGGTGGCTCAATTGGTTGAGCATCCTACTTCGGCTCAGGTCATGATCTCATGGTTCACAGGTTCAAACCCCGCATTGGGCTCTGTGCTAACAGCTCAGAGCCTGGAGCCTGCTTTGGATTCTGTGTCTCCCTCTCTCTCTGCCCCTCCCTCGCTCACACTCTGTCTCTCTCTCTCAAAATAAATAAATGTAAAAAAAAATTTTTTTAATAAATAAATAAATAAATTCAAGGTATCCAAATCAGATGCAGCAAATGATGGAAAAAAGAATGCAGAGAACTCTTCCGGTATAGTTAAAAACAAAACTCCACAATCTACAAATGAAGTAAGACCCAAAATATATTAAAATACACCAAAAGGTATGTTTTCTTAAAAAGACACTATAACTTATAGTTAACCTTGACAATTTCCAGGGTAGAGTGATTTGTATTTTAAGTAGCTGGTTACTAAATTTGTGTGACACATACACTTAATGCACTAAAATTACAATACTGTTCTTTTCTAAATGCTAATAACAAATGCATGATTAACATTATGTAAATATACCCCCTTTCTGATCAGGACCAGGCAGAATATTTCATTAAGATATGCACACAATACATGGAAGTTAGTTCACATTACCACAGTAACATTTCTATACTAATAACTAAGGATATGCAGAACGCAGGTTGGCTTACAGAGGGCCAGACAATAAACAAATACCTAACAGTAAAAATCAGAAAATGTATATTGCTTTTATCAAGTAAAAGCACAGAAGTATATTTTGATTTTTATGAGCTTGTATTGAATTTTAATGAAAAACCTTACTTTAAAAGCTTTGGTACTTCAAAATATTTCAAATTTATATCCATATGAAAATAAGAGCAAGACATCTACTTTTAGTCTGATGAAAATTATTAATATGAGATATAAAAATGTATTGTAGCAGGATTCTCACACAGAGTCATGACACCGAGACTTTTCTTTCCAGGAAGCAACTGTATTTGTGAGGCACAGGCTCAGTTGGGTTTGTACCTGAAAAACTGAACCTGAAATGCCACATGGTGTAGCCTTTTATGCATTTTCAACTTCTCTGTCTCCCGTATATGGATATCATATAGACATACAGTTTGATGAAGTGGTCTCATGTTACAGGGTCGTGAGGGATGTCATGTAGGCACATAGACAGGCTGCTTTCCCTTATCCTGAGGCTTTTTTTCTCATCACATTCCTTAGGGAGGGGATCCTACCACAGCATAATACAAAGTAATTTGTTATTCTAAATTTCTCTACTGGTTCCTTAATCTCCTAAAAGGTATTCTATAAAAAATAAAAGAGGAGGAAAAGGTCATTTTTTTCTACATTACTGTCAACTTTTTTTTGTAGTTACTCAGAAGTCATCACCAGTATGGATATGAATAACATAATATGCTCTGTAAACTAATCTCTTTACACTCACCAGTGTCACTGATTTCTCTGTTACTTTCTAATTCTTGGCCAGTCATATGTAAATAGCAATTAAGAAAAAAAATCAAGAATCAAATAAAACTAAAAAAAAATCTGTACTTCTCTACCATAAACAGTAGAGATAAGGGCTGGTTGGTAAGGGTGGGGAGATGGAAATTTTATGACCTACAAGATAGATTTTATTACTGTCCTAATATTTGCTGCCCCTCTTTACTAGACCTATTTCCACAGGAGAGTTATATTTCCTGCTTTTATTTGACCTGCTTTTATTTGACCTGCTTTTATCAATGAAACATGTGAAAGTGCATGCACCTGTTTAAGACCCATCATACAGTTCCATCACTTTCTCCTTCTCCTTCAGGTCTCAGAATGAGGACAGCAACTAGCAGGGCCACAGCAGATCCGCAAAGTATACATAACATGAAA
Source organism: Puma concolor (assembly GCF_028749965.1). Lineage (NCBI taxonomy): Eukaryota > Metazoa > Chordata > Mammalia > Carnivora > Felidae > Puma > Puma concolor. The sequence continues at coordinate 73,776,518 of NC_141674.1, read as the reverse complement.
ATAATTAAGCCTCAGAGCTTTTAAAGTTGTATAATATCACAATTTAGGAAAGCTCTCCAATACACCCTATCTATGGCAAGTGAGAGAGGTAACCAGTATTATTAATACAGACATTAAATAGTCAAATGGTACATATCCATGGCAACTGTTCAACATAAAGCCCATCACTGTATTCCTAAGTGCTAAGCTGGTTAAATGTCAGGAGACTGCCCTAACAAGGCCAGCTGTTGCCACTTTCTTGCATGTGTCTCTGATGTCTGCAATAGCATATAATTTGAGCCCACTTACCTTTTCTTTCTACTACTCTCCAAAGATCACAGGCAGCCAGTAATCACACTTACTACATTTCACACAGGGTAAAAGGATGGGGAAAGGTAAAAACATAATGCACACTGGACACAACAGAGGTGGTAGCAGCCAGCTAGCCATTGACAATAATGGACACAGGAATTTTCTAATCTCAAATTCCTTCTCAATTTTGCATTTGGGTAGCTATAGAATTAGTTAGTTAATATTAGTGTAAAGGATTTTTAATATAATTGGGCTTGTCAAACTTTCTTAAGATATAGCTAGCCAAATATAAACAGTCATTGCATCTATTCAAAGTCTTTTTTATTCTATTCTGCGTTGTTTCATAACACATCCACCTACTTGCCATTTTAAAAGGCTTGTCAAAACTTTAATTCATGTGCTGGGCTAAAAGGTTATATACTGCTGAGTTTAGAAAGTTCACTGAAGAAATGTGTTGAAGCTTTTAGAGAACCGATAGAATAAATGCTATTGAATAAGGCGCTCGTATGTCATTTTTGCTCAGCAAATATGTTTCTTTTTTTTTTTTTTTTAAATATTTTTTAACTTTATTTATTTTTGACAGAGATAGAGTGAGAGCATGAGCTGGGGAGGGGCAGAGAGAGAGGGAGACACAGAATCCGAAGAGGGCTCCAGGCTCCAAGCCGTCAGCACAGAGTCCGACGCGGGGCTTGAACTCACAAACTGTGAAATCATGACCTGGGCCGAAGTCGGACGCTTAACCGACTGAGCCACCCAGGCGCCCCAGTAAATATATTTCAAAATACCAGAGTACATAAACGCTTTATCAAAAGATGGCACAATCAGTCTTCATTCTTGCTTGAGTGCTAGATATAATTTAATTATCAAATTTCAGGGGCGCCTGGGTGGCGCAGTCGGTTAAGCGTCCAACTTCAGCCAGGTCACGATCTCGCGGTCCGTGAGTTCGAGCCCCGCGTCGGGCTCTGGGCTGATGGCTCAGAGCCTCAAGCCTGTTTCTGATTCTGTGTCTCCCTCTCTCTCTGCCCCTCCCCCGTTCATGCTCTGTCTCTCTCTGTCCCAAAAAAATAAATAAACGTTAAAAAAAAAAAATTTAATTATCAAATTTCAAATATGAGCCATTAAGTAATGGTATATATGTCCTTCAACTTGTCATGTTATTTTGCGGTAAGAACATGAGTTGTGGAAAGAAAATTGAGACATATTTCCATCTAAGAATTGTTGAACACGTCTTATAATTGGTTAGTCACCCCATATATGTTGACTCTATTTAGGGAAGATTTTATACAAGTTGATTCTGAGATTTAACACAGGTGTTATTTGATTTAAACCACTTGTCAGGAAGCCGAGACCTAAAACAGTGACCAAGAATGCTCGATTTAAGCAATTTTTTTCCTGATACATTACTCTTTTCTCCACAATTCAGAAACATGAATAGTTCTTTTATCTGGCATATGCTACAATTAAAGAAGCAATTTTTACATTTGGATTAAATTTGTAAATGAGATTAGAGGACAGAATGATTTGTACCATTTTACTGAAAATGAAGATAACATAGTTGAGGTTACTGACAGTTTTAAAACTGGATACACAGGGGCGCCTGGGTGGCAAAGTCGGTTGAGCGGCCGACTTCGACTCAGGTCACGATCTCGCGGTCCGTGAGTTCGAGCCCCGCGTCGGGCTCTGTGCTGACAGCTCGGAGCCTGCAGCCTGTTTCGGATTCTGTGTCTCCCTCTCTCTGACCCTCCCCCGTTCATGCTCTGTCTCTCTGTCTCAAAAATAAATAAATGTTAAAAAAAAAAATTTTTTTTTTAAATTAAAAAAAATAAAACTGGATACACAGAAGTACACAAAAAATCATAAGTACAGCATTTAAAGGAGATTTCCATGTGACTGTGTTTAAATGATAGAGAGGCTGGGGCGCCTGGGTGGCGCAGTCGGTTAAGCGTCCGACTTCAGCCAGGTCACGATCCGCGGTCCGTGAGTTCGAGCCCTGCGTCAGGCTCTGGGCTGATGGCTCGGAGCCTGGAGCCTGTTTCCGATTCTGTCTCCCTCTCTCTCCCCCGTTCATGCTCTGTCTCTCTGTCCCAAAAATAAATAAAAAAACGTTGAAAAAAAAATAAAAAAAAAAAAAATGATAGAGAGGCAAGGACACAGACACTGAGACAGTAATGGTATTATGCATTAGTGTTGTGCATAAATAAAGCATGCCACACTGCAACATACTCCTTAAAAAATACTGAAGAGCCATGTATTGTGGAGTAAGCTCAGAATGGAACAAATACTGTTTCAGCTGTGCATGACACACCAGAGATGTCAGAGGAGTGCCACATATTTTGAGATGAAAAAAAAAAAAAACTTTGAATGAAATAGGAAAACAACAGATGAGAGGTGAAAACAGAAGAGGTGGTCTCCTCTACCACATTTTATGGAACCTTGCAATGTAACTCATAGTGCTTCAGTTCATGTTCTTCTGTGTGCTCTCTATGATACCAAGAGGCCTGCCAACAATCATTGTGGGAATCTTGGCAGGATCTCCAAACATTTGGTAGATCTTTTTCTTCATGGCTAGGAAGCTAAGGACTACAAACTCTAAAGTAGACAGAAAGATGCAGATACATATATATGTATTTATTAGGATTTTATACGAATATACGTGAGGGTATGTGTATGAAAGTGTATTCTAGAACATAGCTTTCTTTTTTTTTTTTTAAGCTCCAACAAACAGTCTCATATACTCTGCTGAACATGAGTTCCTAAATGGTTGAGTTCCCACCAGCTCCCGGTGTGGCCATAGGCCTGAAGAAGAGAGATTAAGAGGATATTTAGGTACAATCCATACAGAATTTGGTAACCAACAAACTTTTATGGTATTGTTAGAAAGGAATTGACTCTTCTTCCCATCCAATGGATAGCCTTATCCATCTAGATGAAAAGCACCACTTTAAAATGCTTTCTCTTCTATAACACTGCTATCTCACTCAATCTACACTATAGAGGAAAAGAAAGTTATAAGTTAAAAAATACCAGTAACCACATAATGAAAGGACCGGAAAAATTATCCAATAGAATGTTAACAATGACTTATCTTTAACTCTAACTCAGCAGCTGCTAGTGAACAACAATTATTGCTAATAAAGGAATTAAGCCAACATCTTATGTTAGCAAATATTTGGAAATTCACTTCAGATCATAATATATTAACATTAGAAAAATGGACTAAAATCATTCAAACTTTACTTAGAATACTCATAGCATGAGTTAGCTATAGGTAGCAAGCTTAAACTTCAATAATTTTAGGTAGAGTGAGTCAATATATTAAAATGATTCAATCTATTCCAATTAGAATTTTCACCTTGCCCATTTTAATTAATTAAAATCTATAATTATTTGGCTATTAATCATTTGTGCACGGAATTACTGAATTGTTACCTTTAATAAATACAATCTCATGGTAATAGACCACATCAATCAGCAGGCAGGTATTGCCTATATATGCAAACCAGCCCCTGTTGACTGCTAAATGCTCTGTGTGCATTATTTACTTTGATGCCATTTAAGGATTCCCTGCATATTTGGGTATTGCTGTAACAGGGAACTAGCTCAGCAAATCCTATGGTTCACAGCATTATAAATGTCTTCTCCTGGATATTTTGACAGCAAAAAGTAAGCTGAGTGGGTTATGTCAATGCTACAATTTTTTATTAATTCACTACTATCCCTAGGCATTAGGGGTGCATTTTAAAGTAATGGAAAACATTACAAGGAAAACAGTGAAGTATTTCTCAAACCTTGCTGGGATGCTAAATAACCTATTACAAAACTTGCCGGCACATTTTTAAAATTTCATTTAAAAATTCACCTAAAATTTTGTTTCCATAACAAATCAGACAAGAATTTTTCCTGTTCTGATATTTAAAATATCATGAAAAACCCTACTTTTACTCAAAAATAATATGGCTCTATTGTATGTAAGTGATGAATCATGGGAATCTGCTCCCGAAGCCAAGAGCACACTGTATACTCTGTATGTTAGCTAACTTGACAATAAATTATATTAAAACAAGAACAAAAACAACAAAAATAACATGGCTCTAGAAATACATCCTTCCCTTCACTCAACTGCACAATGAGGATATTTTCTTTACATGAAAGAAGTGGAGGCAAAGGTAACGTAATCTTCCACTGCTCGAAACACTGCTAATAGAAATCCACTCTTTTCTGCAATTGTACTCATTCTAAAAAAAATTAGAATGAAAGGTTATTTCACTAGAAGAGAATTCTTCCAAATACCCTAAGTTTTGGTAATGGAATTAGAAGAGAACAAAGATTGGCATGTGATGTCTTTCACTAATTACACTTTAGAAGCATCTCAGTTCTTCTAATAAGAGTCTCTTAAAAACACCACAAAAGCAACCTAAATACTCCTGTATCTAACAAGTAATGATCGGTAACGGAGGAATTTTAAACATACTTATCCCACTCCTTTTGTACAATCCATGATTGAGTGAGCTGGAAAAATATCAAAGGCAAATGTATAGAACCTTGCCATTAATTCCTCTGCTCAATTAATTTTGTGACTATAATTTTCTTAAGATTCTTCTCTTTATACAGCTACGCTTCATTTTCCTAAATTTTTTTCTCCCTAGTTTTCTCCATTAATAAAGGATAACTAAAATAGACACTTATTTGATCTAATTCTTGAATCCAAGACTGCTTACAAGGAGATCACGTGTGTTAACTATCCTTTCAACTAATGTAAAGTACTGACATCTATTTAAACACAGAACTTCCAATATCACTCAGTTTTGGCTTTTATTGGAGTTAATTTTATAAAGACTATGCGTTAATATTCACTATATCATTAAATACAGTGATTCTTAAGAGTCAATTTTTTAAATACAGGAAACAAGATTAAAACATTTTCTATGCCTGAAGTTACCGGGATTAATCTGAACAATTAGAAAAATTACAGGATCATGGGGCTACTGGGTAGCTCAGTTGGTTATGGGTCCAACTCTTGATTTCGGTCATTATCTAAGGGTTCATGGGATCAAGCCCCATGTCAGGCTCCGCACTGACAGCACGAAGCCTGCTTGGGAGTCTCTCTTCACTTCCCCTGTCCCTCCCTGGTTTGTGCTTTCTCTCTCTCTCTCTCTCAAAATAAATAAATAAACTGAAAGAAAGAAAGAAAGAAAGAAAGAAAGAAAGAAAGAAAGAAAGAAAGAAAGAAAGAAAGAGAAAGAAACATTACAGGATCAGGTACCTACCCCCCAAAGTTTCTCAAGCTATCAAGACATAAAATGTGAAAAGTTCAAGAAAAATGACAGCGCCAACATACACAGAAGAGATTCTGCCTATAAGTGGGCAAAAGGGAATTTATATATGATAAGTGATCCTTCTGAATTTGAATATTATAGCAAAAGATATATACTAGGTATTTAAAAAGAAAACTTACTGGAGGAACATGATAAGTATCTTTAAACAGGTCAACTGCCATCATGTGGAACTTGAGATAAGATTAGACTTAAACTATTAACAAAAAAAAAAAAAAAAAAAAAAAATTGTTAACACCAGAAGTCAAAACGGAGACCACAGAACGGAAAATAAGAGACACCTTTAGTTTAACAATTTTTCAATAATGACAGTTACTTAAAATTGATCACCCTTTACTAATGTTACTGTTTCTAGAAATTTTAAGTAGAAGACTTATGCTGGCCTGTCAAAAATAATACAGAGAGGGGCGCCTGGGTGGCTTAGTCGGTTGAGCATCCAACTTCGGCTCAGGTCATGATCTCGGGGTCTGTGAGTTCGAGCCCTGTGTCAGGCTCTGTGCTGACAGCCCAGAGCCTGGAGCCTGCTTCGGATTCTGTGTCTCCCTCTCTCTCTGTCCCTCCCCCGCTCATGCTCTCTCTCTCTCTGTCAAAAAAAACCATTGAAAAAATAATAATACAGAGATTTCTATATTGGTTGAGACTATGTAGCTTCTAACTCTCACTCTATGCTGAATATTCTTTCAAATACCTGAACTTCTTTAGCACCCTAGTGTTCATGAATCCACAGCCAATACTGCTAGATAGGATATTTCTTCTTTTACATTCTCATATCGAACTACATCAATGAGTTCCGGGAACACACTCAACTTGGTGCATAAATATTTATTTGGTCATTCTTCAGATGACAATGACTTTAATACAGCAGTAAATATTTCTTTTATAAAAGCTGATAAACAATATTTGCTATATGATGTACTCCTCTGACAAAGAAGCACCTCTTTAATAAGCAATGACATATAATAACAATTTAGATCCTAGTTAAATGTTGGAGATGTACCGCTGGCATTTGGTATTTTCTGAATCAATAAGTAAATAACAAAAAAGTATTTGGAAACTATGCTTGGTGGCATAAGCAAACATCTGCCTTGGCCACATACTAAGAATCCGATTGCTAAAAAACACAAACTACACTAAGCTGCTGACTAAAGGCAACACAATTACATACCTGACAGTGCCTATAAAGGTAACAGCATCAACCACAATTCAAGACAAGCACAAAATTATACAAATTAACTTTTGGTTCTAACACAAACCCAGAATATGCACCCCTAAGTGCATATGATTAAATGGGTCAATGGTAATGTAAGCATTTAACTTTATAATGCCATTTCATGAAAAGATGAAAAAAAGCACCTCAGCAGCTTTTGTTTGTGAACACAATACATTCAAAGATTTTTTTAAGATTTTTTTTTTTTTTTTTTTAAGTAACCTCTACACCCAACCTGAGGCCTGAACTCATGACCCCAAGATCAAGAGTTGCACATCCTCCAACTTGCACACTCCTCAAAGCTTACTGTTTAACTTTGGTTAACTGTATATGAAATCCCATCTAGTATGAATACTAATGATAAGTTTCTACCCAACTTCAACACTGTGTAAACATTAATCTTTTTCTGTTGAACTTTAGCCTCAACTAATTTCATATCTAACACAAAACAGATGAAAAGCACCTTAAACAGCTGTTGATTTAATTCTATGACCTACTTCAAGGAAGTCAACCATAACCAACCAAGTGTTTACTCAAAACTTATGAGACAGCACCCTTTGCTTTTCCTTTTGAAAGATCCTTCTTCATCAGACCCATTACTTACTAAAGACTTAGTCTGAAATGCTTGTTCACACACCAGATAGGGCTCAAACCCCCACCTCTGTGCCTACTGCTTCAAAAGAGCAACAATACGTTAATGTGTCTCATATTTATACATGCGAAGCTTCTAGGAAAGATTTTAAAGAATTCCACTGCTAAAAATTTTGAGGAGCTATTGCTCTCGTCTATATGCTAGATTGAGCAATGATTCCCAAAAGACCGCAAATGGTTCCCAAAGGTCCAATCAGAAGTAAAACTAGGATTTTCAGAATTGCTGGTGACCAAAAAGTGGACTACACAAGGTATTCAGTGGGGAAAAAAGAAAAGAAATTGGTATTTTGTTGAAAAGACATGTCAAAGAATTAGAATTTTACATAGTAATAATCTAAAAACTACATTGAGATAAGTGAGATATAAAGGCTTACCATTTTAGAGTCTACCAAAGATTCAGAAGAGTTACTAAAAAAAAAAAAAAAAAAAATACAATAGGAATTGATCACAATAAAAACTTTTTTTAGTCTTTTTCAAATTATACTTTAAAGTTCCTTATTCTAGGGGTGTCTAGGTGGCTCAGTCAGTTAAGCGTCTTACTCTCAGTTTCAGCTCAGGTCATGATCCCAGGCCCCATGCTGGGCTCTGTGCTGACAGCAAGGAGCCTACTTAGGATTCTCTCTCTCCCTAAAAAAAAAAAAAAAATTAAAAATAAAAATAAAAGTTCTTTATCCTAAGCTCTAAAGTCCTAAAAGGCTCTTTGACTTAATCTCAGAGCGTAACTGTTTTGAATCTTTAAAAATCACTTAAAAGTAAATACTTGAAGTCACATTAAATTTAGATCTCAAATAACCCCCTTGCAGATAGCCCATACAGAAAAGGACAAGGCAAGGAAAATTTTAAAACAACCACTAAAATAGACTTAACTTTTCAAAAAGCAATAAAGATTTAAATTTCTTGATACTAACAAAATTTAACCCAGAAATTATACAGACATATCTTGGAGACAAGAACTTGGTTCAAAAAGATAAACAACAGATTATAAGAAATAGCCTTACAGTAAACCCACAGTGCCTCTCTCTCTTCTACTGACTGTTCCCACCACACACTCTAGCATTTTAGGAAAATGTTTTTAAAGGATATTTTTGCTCTCATGATTTATCTATTTTTCCAATTCCCCAAACTAATCTAGTGAGATTATCAGGATTATGCTCATTTCAATAAATGCAAAAAAATTTCCCCCCATTATACTTGAGACTAGGCTTCTGTGTAGCTGCTCACCGGGTACCCCTCTCTGTCCAGCCCTCCCTATGCCTGGGGGATGGGGTGTTTTCTGGGTGAGCATTAGTGAGTGGGAGTTACTGTGACTCAGGCCCCTTTCACATCTGTATTCATGTCAACTGCAGAAACCCCCTCCCCAGATGGGGATGAAGCTTCTCTTACTCCTCACAGAGTTCCAGGCTCACATGGGAAACCTCAACCCACACATCTCGTCAAAACAGCAACAAAAAGGAAATAAACTCTGGAAACCAATATATTATAGACATTAGTTTTTACTCTGAGTGACTGGTATCTTAATTACCTCTAAAATAGTAGGAATATTTACCTACTGTTCAATTAAAAAAAAAAGAGAGTAAAATTATTAAAACTGTTTTAGTAGTTATAGCCCAAAAAACAAGGGAGTTATTTTCCTAAGTGTAAAACTGAATACATTCCCACTGGGCTATATAACTGAAGCATACAAAAGCTATAAAAGCTATAAAATGCTCACCACACCTTACAAAGAAAAGGTCCATTAGAAAAAAATGCAAAGAGTGAAATTGGCAAAATCTTGTAAGCTTTTTTTTTTTTTTTAATTTTTTTTTTCAACGTTTATTTATTTTTGGGACAGAGAGAGACAGAGCATGAACGGGGGGGAGGGAGGGCAGAGAGAGAGGGAGACACAGAATCGGAAACAGGCTCCAGGCTCCGAGCCATCAGCCCAGAGCCTGACGCAGGGCTCAAACACACGGACCGCGAGATTGTGACCTGGCTGAAGTCGGATGCTTGATCTTGTAAGCTTTTAAACACACAATTGGGGGCGCCTGGGTGGCGCAGTCGGTTAAGCGTCCGACTTCAGCCAGGTCACGATCTCGCGGTCTGTGAGTTCGAGCCCCGCGTCAGGCTCTGGGCTGATGGCTCGGAGCCTGGAGCCTGTTTCCGATTCTGTGTCTCCCTCTCTCTCTGCCCCTCCCCCGTTCATGCTCTGTCTCTCTCTGTCCCAAAAATAAATAAACGTTGAAAAAAAAAAAAATTAAAAAAAAAAAATAAAATAAACACACAATTGTAGACATGCCCAATAATCCATTAACTGCAAATTAACAGACACATCCTACCCTTTAGATCATTTTTTAGAACATGAAGTTTTTTGTGTTTAAAACTACTCACATGCACAGTCTGATGCTAAATGCTGTCATTTAAGCCACGTGTTAACCTTTTATTCCAGATTGGAAGTGCACGTAATTTGTAAATTATACATCTTCAAGCTTCTGGATTTTAGACTAAAGATCAAAAAAGCTTAGAGATGTGTCCTGTATACTGTTTTGGCATTAAATAGAAACATTTAACTGTTGTTTCCTTTAATATAAAATAAGAGGGCTATGATCTTTCATGTTCTTCCATTCTAAAATTGTTTTTTTTTAAGTTAATATTAGTTTCCATTTGTATCCTTTAATTAGCCTTAAGAAATAACTACCTGTCCATTAATGTTATGTAAATATTACGTTAATGTAAATGTTAATTCCTCTTTTTATGTACCTAAGCATGAACACTCGGATATATCTGCTTTATAAGAACAATTCTGTTGTTGGGGTTTTCATTTAGTTTTTGGTTTTTGATGAGTCAAATTGTGGTAAGAGTTGGTTACTGCATAATATGGAAACCTTGTTAACTGTAAAACACAAACTTAAAAATCAATGTTCACGGTCAACCAATTGGCAAAGTATACTTGCTGGCATACATTTTCAACTTAACAATTTACAGTAATTTTTTTAATTTAAAAAGATGCATTTTATTTTTTAAATGTTTATTTATTTTGAGAGAGAGAAAGAGAGAGTGTGTGTGTAATCAGGGGAGGGGCAGAGAGAGAGGGAGAGAGAATCCCAAGCAGGCTCCACTCCATCAGCGCAGAGCGTGATGTGGGGTTTGATCCCATGAACTGCGAGATCATGACCTGAGCCAAAATCAAGAGATGGATGCTTAACTGACTGAGCCACCCAGGTGCCCCCAAAAAAGATGTACTTTAAAGGCTGTTTTCTGGGGCGCCTGGGTGGCTCAGTCAGTTGAGTGTCCGGCTTCGGCTCAGGTCATGATCTCATAGTTCGTGATTTCGAGCCCCGCGTTGGGCTCTGTGCTGACAGCTTAGAGCCTGGAGCCTGCTTCGAATTCTGTGTCTCCCTCTCTCTCTGCATCTCCCCCACTCATGCTGTCTCTCTCTCTCTCCTTCAAAAATAAATAAAAACATTTAAAAAATAAAATAAAGGCTGTTTTCTGTCAGAAACTTCATTTACAGAAGTAGAAGTAATGTGGAAATAGGAAGTTGTGTTGAAGACGTGAATTCCAACTCTTTTTCTTCTAGAAGGGATAAAAAGGGGCTACAGAAATAAAGGGGAAATCTGTGTATACAAGAAAAGTTGTGAAAAGACACAGAATTTGATGATGTACTGAGGCTAAAACAGATATATGATAAAAGGAAGTTAGGAAAGGAAGCATTTTTTAAAAGGATAATACATTCTATAAAAAAAATTTTTTTTAACATTTGTTTAATTTTGAGAGAGAGACTGAGAGCGAGCGAGAGCGTGCACACATGTGTGCAAGCAGGGGAGGGGGAGAGAGGAAGAGGGGACAGAGGATCTGAAGCAGGCTCCGCACTGACAGCAGAGAGTCCAGACAGGGGCTCGAACTCACAAACCGTGAGATCATGACCTGAACCGAAGTTGGCTGCATAACCGATGAGACACCCAGGCGCCCCAGAATGGAATATATTCTATCTGGGTCACGATGAATATCAGAAATGTAAAGTTAAGAAAGAGCTAAGATGGAAAACTTAAGGCTGATAATGGTTTAAAAGTCTACAGCAAAAAGCTGAGAACTAAACATGTGACTGGATTAGATTAGCAGAAAGAAAGGAAAGGAAGGGTATATAACAAAAAACATGGTAAAACCACTAGGAACAAAATAAATATTATTTTCTTATAAGTACAGATTACATCAGCCTCTGAGATATTCCTTGAAAACTTCTAAAAAATGCTGATCTGGGGCACCTGGGTGGCTCAGTCGGTCAAGTGTCCAACTCTTGATCTCAGCTCAGGTTATAATCTCCTGGTTTGTGAGTTTAAGCTCCTCGACACTCACAGCTTGGAGCCTGCTTGGGATTCTGTCTCTCCCTCTCTCTGCCCCTCCCCTGCTCGTTCTCTGTCTCTCTCAAAATCAATAAATAAAACTTAAAAAATAAAAATTAAAAAGTTAAAAATGCTGATCTTTATGCTTTTATTTTTTAAAGTATAGGGGCCCTTCCCTTTAAGGGTTAGCTAGATTTACTATAAGCACTAGGAAACAGGCTGTTAGATCAGTGTTCCTCAAACTTTAGTGTATATAAAAATCACTGGAGCATATTAAAATGCAGATTATGATTCAATAAATCTGGGATGAGACCCAAGATTCTGCGTTTCTAATAAGCTCCCAGGTAATGGCCATTAATGCTATTCCAAGGACCAAAGTTTGAGTATCAAGGTTTTAGATGAATTTCTAAATACAGGCCATGAGATTAGATCTTGGGAAAGAAGCAACAAGTATTACACTTTGTGAATTTTATTGAAAAGTTCAAGTGAAGATGCTTGAAACATGGCAAAAAAAACCATACACTATAATAAAGAAAAAACACTAACTTTAAAAAGCTGTATTGTGTGTGTGTGTGTGTGCGTGCATGCGTGCACACATACATGTATAGGAAAAGAAACCTAAGAAAATTCAAGACCTAACAAAATCAGTCTTATAAAAAACCAAGAAATTAATAATTCTCATTGAGAAGAAAATAGGAATGACTTGTGGTTTTATAGTATAACTACTGTGAGCATTACATAAATAGAGACATTATGTCACTTGAGAAAACAATTTGTTTAGTGTTTTGCTTTATGTATTGCTTGAACACTTTTCTAGCGCACTACGCTTATTGACTTAGACAAGCATATATGAGAAGGTACTTTAAAAATAATTCTCAGCAACAGCTCTGTAGAAAATTCACTGACCTGTAAAAAACATGCTCCTGAGAGCTATATGTTCCTGTGGATGCTGAATGCATTTGGTCATGCATTAAGCGTGCTGGTCAATTCTGAGGACATTTTAGTGCTTACATTAAATTTCCCTAAGCATTTAAAAGTCAGTTGTATACGAGAGCAAAACAAATTGAAAACTCTTAGAAGATGAAAACAAACAAAAGGACTTACAGAATTATATATAGACCAACATATGGATATCCAGTGACCTCTAAGTACTTCTTACCTCCTGTAGCAATTAGGTAAAGCAAATGAAAAGTTGGTAAGAATCATATATTGCTTTTTCAGATAATGTGCAGTTATGACTCAAAGATGTATTATTTTCATAGTTGAATCTCCAAAAACTCAAGCAACATTTGCATTTGGGCATAGCCTAACTCCTCTCTATTTTATAAGACAAATGATGACAATGTGTGGTCTATTGTATTTCTTTAAACAGATTTTCTCATCATTAGCTCTTAAAAACAAAATAACTATACATAGGTTGAGTAAATCCAGCAGATATGTATTTTTTTGGTAATGGCTTAAGTGTGCCACTTACTAGTTTTTGGTGGACCTGAACTCTAATCTGTACTCCCCAAGTTTGCTGAAATTTCTGCTCAGCTCTTTATCCTCAGTCAATGTTGTCTGATGGGTTTCCAAAGTCCTGCTCTGGCCCTGGTAGTTATTAAACTAACATATCGAGGAAGAGTGTATGTGCAGATATTAGATGTCAAATATTCAATTCTCTGCAGTTTTCTGCCTCAGGGATTTGGCCTCAGTTTCATTTCTTTGGACCCTTTGCCCAGAGAAAATGCTGCTTTCTGCTTGAGCTCTATCCGGCATTGTGAAGTGGAAAATTTCCTCAAGGGAAAAACCAGACTAAATACAGAGATCATTCCTGAGCTTTCCTTTTCTGAAGAAGCACAGCCCCTCAAATCCAGCTTACACTGGTTGCTCACCAAGGCCTTCAACTAGTTGTTTTACATCCATGGCCCAACTGTTGTTATAACTGATTTCAGCAGGAGGGTTCATCTGATTCAAGCTAACCAACAACCTGAACCAGAAGGCTCACCCACTTTGTTAACTGTGTTTTTCATTTCTAAGTCACGTTTCTTCTCCAATCTGCTATGGTACTTTTTATGGTTTCCTTACAGATATTTTCATGTGTGTCAAATTTGTAAGCACAGTTACTTGAAATCTGCATCTAATAATTTCAGCATCTGAAGTCTATGCAATTCTGATTTTGCTTATTCTTGCTGGTTTTGTTAATTCAATTGCCTTATCTTTGACTACCTGCTCAGAAGTGTGCTTGTAAGGGTTCATTGCAAGATAATGTGACTCATCTAGAGAAGTTTACGTTTGCTTGGGGGGGACAATACCAGACCATCTCTAGCCAAGCTGGGCTACATGTGTCTGCAACACAAATATGTATGAAAGGCAGTCTGCGGCCATACTTTCCCAGTTATTTCTTTTAAAAATAGCTTCCCACTTAATCCTTTATTCTGCTCAGCACTCGAATATTCCTCTCTTCAGTCCCTATCTGGTTATAGGCTGTTATGTAAAAAGTAGCTATTTTTTCAGAGCTTCGGTATTTTTAAAGCATTTACAAATATATTTTATCCAGTGTATTTACTCTCAGTGAAAAAGCTGATCTGAATAATTTAGCTCACCATTTGGAGAAACCAGACACCACTGGTACTCTCATTATCTTAATTACCCCCCTTTCAGAGAGACCTTCCGTGAGCACTGAATCTAAAATAGCTCCCCAATCACTCTTTATCACTCCATCCTCCATTGTTTCCTTCATAGCACTTACTGTTCTATGAAATTACCTTGTTTACTTATTTTTTGCTATCCCTGAATACAACGTAAGCTCCAGTGAAGCAAGAAGCCTCTCTATCCTGTTTAGCAATATATCCCCAGAATTTGTCTAGCACAGTTACTGACATAGTACAGTTGTTCCAACACACATTAAAGGAATATATTAAAACAATAAACTAGGTTAGAAACCTCAAATTTCCAAATAAAGTAGTAAGCCCAAGGGGGGGACTAGGTTGGGGAAGGGGGACAGAGAACACCTTTCATTTCGTTTCTCTTTAGACAAACCTCCAATTTCTAACAGCTCAGTCCCAAGTGGCCAAATCTAATCCCTTCTATCTAACTCTTCATCACATCTCTGTGTCACCGAGGAACTGCTAATAAACGTTGGTGTTTTTAAGAGCTATCAAGTATCAGACTGTGAAATTGACTGCAGATCATAACCTGATAAATAGATTAATACTCATTAGAACTCTTAAACACTAAGGTAACCACACATGCCTTAAGAGCAGCTATTTTTACACAGAGATATTCATGCTTAATGGTTTATAATAAGTGTTTTTTTAAATTGATTTATTTTTGAGAGGGAGAGTGTGCATGAGCAGGGGAGGGGGAGGAAAGGAGGGAGAGGGAGAGAGACAGAGACAGACAGAAACAGAGAGAGAGAGAGAGAGAGAGAGAGAGAGAGAGAGAGAGAGAATCCCAAGCAGACTCTGTGCTGTTAGAGCAGAGCCCAAGGTGGGGCTTGATCCCACAAACAGTGAGATCATAACCTGAGTCAAAGTCAAGGGTCAGATGTTTAGCTAACTGAGCCACCCAGATGCCCCTCACATTCCTATTCTAAGTACCTTTAGTCCGTTAACAGAACCACAGAAAACTTCATTATTTAACAGAACTATGTACTTTCTGTTGTTTGAAGACACTTGGGAATGACACTATAAATCAGTGCTAAGCAATAAGCACATGCACTTTTAGTCTATTAATTTTTCAAGAAACAATACAGCTTCCATTTTGGAATACAAGAGCCTAAAACATTAGCTTTCCTTACCCAGCGTCAGACTCAACCACTGCAATCCCACCACAAAATCTCACATCTCACAAAGATGACAGCACCTTCTTACACTCTACTTCTGAAATCACCAATATTATTAAATTTTTTAAAAGAAACTGAATCTTCCCAAAGGAGGGAGGACACTTTTGAAAATTTTAATTGCACATTACAGTTCTTATTACAAATACTTTTGTATTCTAGAATTAGCCAACAGTCAACTTGCAGCTGTTTTCACTATGGGACCCAGTAAGTGGTAACAAGGCCAATTTTGTTGCCCATAATTAAGAGAAAACATGTACCCCATCCCAATTCTCTACACACCACATAAATACACACGACATAAATACACCCACTGAAGAGCACTGAAAAGCAAAATGTGTAAACCTGCATATTCTGTGGAACATTTATTTGTATCTATACAAACATCAGTTTATCAAATTTCATCAAGAGAAAATGCAATCATATTGAATAGATTATATGATTATGAAATGATTATATTAAGTTTTCCCTCTTGGTGTAATTTGGCAAATGTTAACTTATGTAAATGTGCAGTGATAATTTATAGGTAATATAATTCATACAGAAATGGAATTAAGGATCCTCTTTAATATACTTCTTAAAATACTACATTTATAAACTCTCAGTATCAATATAATTGTGTGTATGTGTTTAAAGTACAGTTAAGGGGGTGCCTGGGTGGCTCAGTTGGGTTAAGCATCCCACTCCTGATTTCAGCTTAGATCATGATCTCATGGTTCTTGAGACTGAGTCCCAAGTCAGGCTCTGCACTGACAGCATGGAGCCTGCTTGGGATTCTCTCTCTCCCTGTCTTTCTGCTCCTCCCCTGCTTGTTCTCTCTCTCATAAAATAAATAAATATTTTAAAATAAATAAACATAGTATCCAGATGTGTCAAATAGTAAGTATATGTATCTTAGTGATAAGAGTGCATGAATAAGCCCCCCAAAAGGGTATGTAATCCATTTTTAAATTATCTAGGAACAAAGACAACAAAACTTAAAAATAGCATGTTCCCGTAGACACGTAAACAGGAGACAAAAAATACTGCTGTAGTTCTGCAAAGAGAAAACAATTTTTATCTAAGTACCAGATAAGCACATGTAATAGATTTAGGGGTAACCCCTCCCCATACTCTTATCAGGTTTTAGATTTCTGAGTATGGTTGTCCAAATTACCAACAGGACTCTTTATCACAAAGGATTCAAAAGTTTTTGAAATGAAAGCCAGTATACATATAAAAGAACAGAAAATTAAAGTATTACGAAACTCCAACTAACTTTCAGAGTATGAGTTACTCAAAATGGAAAAGTATTCCAGACAGTTGAAATCTAATCTCTTCAAGACTCAAAGAATATTTAATAATTTTGGTTACTAAAATGTATCTTCCTTCTTAAAGTGTTCTGAATGTATTTTATCCTCTTAATACTGAAGGGTAACAGAGTATGCCACCCCAAAATATGACTAGGACTTGAGGACATGCCAGCCCAATAGATGCTATCTTGGTTATTGATTATTTTGAGCTGTAAGATCTTGAGAAACATCAAATGCAGGGAGCTTTTTCTGAACTTTTCATATCTGTCTAAAAACATATCCGCAGAAGGAACTCTACTGTCACAAATCCCCTCCCCAGTTTCATCAACCATAGGACTGCCTCCTATCTCAGGAGAGGAGATGAGAAGCCAACACCACACCCTGACAAACTTTGTCTCAAGTTATCATACCTCGTATCTATTCCATAAGGACCCATTTATCTTTCTTAAAAACCCTTTACTCTCCCCTAAAAGGCCTTCCCCTTTTCCTATTAAATATGATAATTAAGTCTAAATTCTAAACCACTTCAGGGAGTTATTCCTTTTTCCCTGGGTATCTCTTATGTATGCACAAGGCATCCACGTTAATCAACGTGTTTGTTTTCATCTTGTTAAACCGTCTTTTATTACAGGGACCTCAACTAAAACTCAGAAAGGTAGAGGGGAAAATTATTTTTCCTAGCCTGCAACACATTAATAAGAGTATCAAAGGGCCAAACTGTGCTGAACATTTTTATACATTTTCTCACTTAATTCATAAAACACTCTATGAGACAGGTCTTATCATTTCCATTTTGCAGATGAGAAAACAGCCTTGGAAAGGTTGTTTCTTGTCAGAGGAAGTGGCATGCTTAGGATTTACCCTTAAGCGTGTTTTACTCCACATACAAAATCTTTTCAAAATGAGTTGTTCACCCAATTAAAAAAGAAAACTACCAACATGGTTTTTACCTGACATGCATATACACAGAGCTCCATTATGTTTTTTTATCTGACATGCATAAACACAGCTTCAACAGCAAAGACAGGCACAGCATATACTAAGAGTCAAAATCTTTAAAACTGTGGAAAATTGAGGTCATGTTTCCTTACATTTCTTAGTGTAAACAAAAGGTACAATATATTTGTGATATAAACTGCAAGTGTCTATAAGACAATAGGCTCATGACCTTCTGAAGCCCTCACCCCAAGAGAACTGGCGCTGATCCATTAAATAACTTAAAGAACAAAATGAAAAATAGAGGATAATGCATATCTAGATAGACATGGGTTAAGAGAAAGAAGAGGAAACAAATCCAGAGATGAAAGGAAAAGGAGATGGAAAAAAAACCAAAGGAGTAGTGAAATGAATTCCATTTCTTAAAAAGGAGACTTTGTGGGTGGTAACACACACACACACACACACACACACACACACACACACACACACAGAGGAAAGGGAAGCTCTTATGCGAGAGAGTAAAACACTCCAGAGGTTTAGGCAATAAAGATACTATAGAGGAAATACACTATTGAGAGGAGAGCAGAGTCTAACTACTCACTGAGGTGTTATGTTGGCATTTGTGTTCTGCACTGTTGTATTGTGACCTGCAATTTCCTCTTCCCACAGGAGTAGGTAAGGCAGGAAAAAGTCCTGAACAGCCACAATGTTGTGTCCTACCAACCCTGCCACCATCCTCATCACCTCTGCTTCTAATTGCATCATTAGAAGATTTAGGAGACTTTTTTTTTTTAATCTTACTTTCCATCTTCTTGATGTGACCTCAGAAGGACAGTCTTTTTGATCTTCATCCAGACCTTCATCCTCACTGCAAATGAAGCTGAAGGGAGAGACTAGCAACTCTTATGTGGATCAGCAGGAGAAGTGAGCCTCTCAAACTGAAAATCTGAATTGTAATGAGGGGTGGGGGAGGAATGGAGAATCAGTGGCCACAGACTCTAAAGGCAAAAAGAGAGATGGTAAGAATTAGCAAAGGAGGAGGAATAATGCTATAAAGTTAAAGGAAGAAGGTGTGTATGTTTGGCTAAGGGTAACTTCTCTTTACACACTGAGCAAATGAGCTGTTACTATGCACCAGCTAAACGTGTATACTCTTGAGCACAATCTTAAGACAGCAGAAGAGTGTTCTGAGTAGTATGAAGATATTCCAGGGAATAAGAATGACCTCTAAGGTGTCGAGACAAAAGAGCGAAGAATATATACAGATGCCAACATGTACACTTAGATATTAAGTATAAACAACACCATTTCTTAAAACACAGTAACGGCTGTACTATGGAATTTCTCAGAATTTTGATTGAGGATATCTGAGAAAATAAAGTAAGGAGAGCAAGGTCAGAGTATGGACTGCAAGTAACGTCAAGCAGGTCTACTAATTTTGAGTATTTATTTTATGAGTTATGCCTGAGATCCACCACGATCCCTCACAGGGGCCTTGATATAGTCAACTCATGGTCCAAGCTTTCTTAACAATACATCCACCATTAGCCACATCTAAAATGGTGGTAATCTTGAAGTTGACATTATTTAGTTTATGACATTATCAGTTGAAAACTGATTGAAACAAGGGAAGAACAGTTGGTGCTCTTTCCTCCTCTGACTAGTTTGGAAAATAAATAGTTCTTCATGTTGAATGCTTAATTATTTGATCCATGTGAATGGTTTAGGGAGATCTGAAATAAACCTGCTCCCTACCATTAATTCCTGCAGTTTATAGAGATCAACATCACTTATACGGCAAGCAACATTTAACAAAACAAATAAGAAAGAGTAGTGTTCCTCCTACTAGAGAACATAAAGGGCAAAGATCTGAGAGAATTTTAATATAGGGCTAAGGACAGAGCATAGTAAGGATTTCTTGCAACCTACTCAGCTATCCATAGTAAGGTATATAACTGAAAAACTGAAAACAGAAAAAAAAAAAAACAAAAAAAAAACTCTAATCCTGACCATTACCTGCTAACTCAACAATCACAAACTTTTCTTCCATTGCTAAGAAGTTGTAGGACTGATTCAACCTTTACTTTCACTGCTCACCTCTGAAATTTTAAAGAACATATAAACACAGGGAATAGAAATAAGAGGTTCTATTTATTTTTTTTTAATCTGTAATTTGGATAACCACTCTTTGAATGAATAGTGAGTTCACACTTTATATGTCTATTCTGAAATGAGTGTCAGTACTGTGTATTTTTTCTAGGGCAAGCAAACATTTTTTTAAAAAAATATATGGATCCAGGAGCAGTTGAGTGGCTCAGTTAGCTGAGCATCTGACTCTTGAATTTGGCTCAGGTGATGATCTCACAGTCATGAGATCAAGCCCTGCATCAGGCTACACGTTAACAGCACAGAGCCTGCTTAAGATTCTCTCTCTTCCTCTCTCTCTCTCTACCAGTCCCTCACACTCATTCACATGCACTCTCTCGAAAAAAAAAAAAATATATATATATATATATATATATATACATATGTATATATATATGTGTAACGGTCTCTACAAAATCAAAAACAAAAATAACTTTTGAAATTTATGTTCAAATGCTCTACATATTATTTTTGGACAAATCAGATCAGTATAAAGTTTCCTATTCTACCATAAATGAACACTAGAATTTATACAATAGTAGTGAATGGCTTTGAGAAGTGACTCCAGTTTGTTCAATAAAGATGTAGATGTGAATGACACAGGCACATGGCAGTAAATATGGTAGTAGAAATAAAATTGAAAATAATTCCTCTGAATTACCAGAACACTCTGGCAAGGTACTACTTTTTCAAAATTAGCCTGTAGATTAAATGATAAAGCTACATTCAATGGAAGTCTTATTTAGAATCAAAAGGTCTCTAGAGACTAAAAAATATATAATGGGTCATGCAGCCTTTCCAATTCTTGAAAAAACAAAGCACTTTCAGAAACGTGCATTTACTTCTTCAAGAAATACTTACTGAGAACCCATAATGTTTTGGCACTGTTATTGGTATTAGAGATATATCAACAAAGAAAAACTGCTCTAGTGGAATGAAACATAATTTTTTAAAAGCCAAATGAGTAAATTATATAGTATATTAAAAGGTGACAAATATCGGGGAGACTGGGGGGCTCAGTCGGTTAAGCAGCCGACTTCAGCTCAGGTCATGATCTCGCAGTCCGTGAGTTCGAGCCCCGCGTCGGGCTCTGTGCTGACAGCTCAGAGCCTGGAGCCTGTTTCAGATTCTGTGTCTCCCTCTCTCTGACCCTCCCCTGTTCATGCTCTGTCTCTCCCTGTCTCAAAAATAAATAAAAACTGTTAAAAAAAAAAAAAGGTGACAAATATTAAGGAGAAAAATAAAATTAAGAGGATTAGGGGCGCCTGGGTGGCGCAGTCGGTTAAGCGTCCGACTTCAGCCAGGTCACGATCTCACGGTCCGTGAGTTCGAGCCCCACGTCAGGCTCTGGGCTGATGGCTCAGGGCCTGGAGCCTGTTTCCGATTCTGTGTCTCCCTCTCTCTCTGCCCCTCCCCCGTTCATGCTCTGTCTCTGTCTGTCCCATAAATAAAAATAAAAAAAAAAAAAAAAAAAAAAAAGAGGATTAGATGCACTCAGGTTGCAATCTTAAAAACGGTGGGCAGGTAAAGTCTTACTGCAATAGTGTTATTTAATGGAAAAGCTGACGACGAGGACATAAATCATGCAGGTGCCAGGTGGAAAGAGCAGCAAATGCAAATGCCCTGTAACTAAAGCATGTCTGAGAGTCTAGAAATAGCAACAAGACGATGTTCCTAGACCAAAGCGAAAGGGATAAAGGAATAGGAGAAAGGTACAACAGGGTCAGATAGTTTACGGTGATGTGGATCACAGTAAGATTTAGGTCATGGCAGAGGCAAAATGCCCTGGAGCCAGCAGCTGTGATAGCAGCCTTCAGATTCAGTGGTTTCCAGATCAAAGCACAGGGAGCAGCAACTTAGTCTATCTACTTCAGCAGGGTGGTTTTGAGAGCCCTTCCTAGAAGCTCAATCTGTTCCTCTAGCCCTCCAAACAATTTCCCATGCTACAAAACCTTTTACAAGTGTGTATTAAAACTAGCTACAGTGGATTCCTCTTCTGTGACTCAGTATCCTGTCAAATCCAACCCTGCTAACAAAGGAGAGCCTAGGGACTGTAGCTCTGAAGTCAGCTGGGGAAAAGCCCTCCCAGGCTGTTTAGGGAGCATCTTTCTAGGCCTAGAGTGACTAACAAAAAGCAAAGGTCCTGGGAATTAGGTGGTGTATTATTTCTATAGATGCTTTAACAAAATACCATAAATTTAGTGGCTCAAAACAACACAAATTATCTTACAATTCTGAAGTAAGTCCCAAATGGGTCTTACTAGGCAAAACTCAAGGGGTCAACACGACTGCATTTCTTCTCAGAATCTCAAAGGGAGAATCTGATTCCTTGCCTTTTCTACTTTCTGGAACCCTCATACCCTGGCTCATGCCCCTTTCATCTTCAAAGCCAGCAATAACGGTCAAGTCTTTCTCACATGGCATCATTCAGACATTGACACTCCTGCTTCCCTCTTCCACATTCAAGAATTCTTCTGTTTATACTGAGCACAGGTGGATAATCCACAACAATCTATTTTAAGGTCAGCTGATACTAAACCTTAATTTCATCTGCTACCTTAACTCCCCTTTACCATGTAAAGAAATATATTCACAAATTCCAGATATTAGGACACAGATGTCCGTGGGGGCCCATTATCATGCCTACCGAAGGCAAGAGAAGCAGAAGACTGGCTGCGTAATAGGATACTTAGGATGGAACAATTGTTGAGCAGTAAGACACCAACCTAATGAAACTAATTCAAACTAATTTGTCAAGTTGACAAAGTATGTAGCCAAGTTAACTGTAACAAACGTGGGCCAGGAAAGACTTTTTGCTTTGAGGATCTACATACAGAAATACTTATATAAAAAGTTATTTTAAAAACTCACTAAATGATATAAACTTACATCATACACTTGGTCAATCACTTTCAATAAATTTAGAAGTAAAACAATATTTACCAAATGCATCAGAGAAAATTATCCTTAATTGTATGAAGTTAGGGCTATTCTGAAAATCTGAGAGGCTTTTTCAATTTCTGAAGAAATAAAGCCAAGCTCATTAATGCATTACAAACAGACAATGAACTTCTTAACATGCTGTAAACATGCGAAGTCCATAAACTTAAAAGGATTTTATACAAGGAAAATAATTGCTGTAACTTTCTAAAAAACCAGGTGTCAGTTCCTATCTTCTAGGTTAATAGAAATGGTAGGTTAAAAAAAAGAAAAGAATGGGGCATCTGGGTGGCTCGGTTGGTTGAGCGTCTGACTTGGGCTCAGGTCATGATCTCGCGGTTTGTGAGTTTGAGCCCCAAGTCAGGCTCTGTGCTGATGGCTCGGAGCCTGGAGCCTGCTTTGGATTCTGTGTCTCCCTCTCTCTCTCGGCCCCTCCCCTGCTCATGCTCTGTCTCTGTCTCTCGATAATAAATAAACGTTAAAAAAGTTAAAAAATGTATTAAAAAAAGAAAAAAGGAAAGAAGAAAAGAAAATAAAGAAAGAAATGGTTGGTTTCCTTTGCATGGTTGTAGATCAAAAGTATTAGGTACAGGGTGAGCAAAATGGATAAAGGCAGTCCAAAGGTACAAACTTACAGTTGTAAAATAAATAAGCCCTGTATATGTGAGGTAAAGCATGTGGATACAGTTAGTAATACTGTATTTTACATTTGAAAGTTGCTAAGACAGTAAATTAAAAGTTATAAGAAAAAACAATGTGTCATTATGTGTGGTGAGGGATGGTAAAAAAAATTAGTAGTAGTATGAATTAAGGTGGGGGGGGAAAGGATGCAGTAAAATACTGTAAAATATGTAAAAGGTTTTAGAAGCTCTGGCCTTTGAAAATATGTGTTTAGAGGTAAAATCTCCCTGAATTAATGAGACTGAGGGTGTCAGATATTCTGTCAAGTAAACAATATAGGATTTTTTTGTTGTTGTTGGATGAAATTTAATCTCCAACACATTAAAAAAAATCAATTGTAAATATGTATTAAGATTGGAATTGGGATTATTCTGTTAGAAAGGTATATACTTTTGGGGTGCCTGGGTGGCTCAGTCAGTTGAGCCACTCAGTCAGCTGACTTCTGATCTTGGCTCAGGTCATATCAGGGTCATGGGATCGAGCCCCGCACTGGGCTCTGTGCTGAGCATGGAGCCTGCTTGGGATTCTCCCTCACTTTCTCTGTCTCCTCCTTCATGTGCTCTCTCTCTCTCAAAAAAAAAAAAAAAAAAAAAAAAAAAAAATGTATACTTCTAAAAACTATTTGACCACAAATTCCAGAAGCAAAATAGAATAGGTTTAAATGAACAAATACCAACACCTTTACCTAAAAAAAGCATTATGTCAAAACAAAATTGACTTAAAATTAACCAAGAATTGGCATTACACAGATTCATAAATAACTCTGAGGAACTAATTCACAGTAAAGAAGACCTTGATTTATAAACCAGAATGTCAATTTACAGTATTAATTAATGCACAAAACTAAGACAGAAAGTTTCTATCCCTATTTGTCAATAACCATTTATTAAGCATCTCCATACAGAAAAACCTAGCTAAAATATGTATTTAACTAGTAATTAACATATACCAGTAATTAAAGAATAAAACAGAATACATGGGTATCAACATCTAGGGAACTGAGAGAGATTTATACATCTTGTAATTTCTTGCAAATGCTAACAGGTTACTTAATAGTTTATTGTATTCAACTGGATTAAACTGTTATCTATAAGAAGTGGCATAATTTATTTCTTTTAAACATTTAACTCAAATGAAGCTATAAAAATCCCATAAGAAAACAGCATTAAGCTGAGCATATTTTAAATCTCTCATTTTCCTTCCTTTTCATATCCTAATTAATCACCTTACTTTCATTTTCTCTCATTTCAATGGAGGAGAAGAAGAGGACAACAAGGGACAGTGACTTTTGAAAAAAATTTCCTCCTAGACAGTTGAGATGACAAAATGAATTCACAGCTAGGTATCATGTGAACTAGGTAGCTACAATATGTAGCTCATAATTTTGAATCAAATATCAGAAATCTATGAACACATCTATTTCTAGGCCTATTGGACATTTATTTTATCTAAAGTTTCTTATGTATTTTTTTTTTTTTTTACCTGAAACATAAAATATTAACTGTGACTTTAGAAAAACTGAATAAAACTGCTAGGCCCCAACTTTCTCTTCCACTTTTACAGGATTAGAGACACCACATGCTCTATGGCATTAAGTGGCTATTACTCAGTTGAAAATCTTCATTTCTTTAGAAGGGGCATTTTCTGTACTGGTCAGGAAAAAGTTAGAAGAGTACACTGACAGTTTCTCCAGTGCTGGTGGTCTTCAACAGTCAGAATGCCAGAGTTCAGGATAAAGGGGAGTGAGAAGGCAAGGGTCAAGCCTGACTAACTGGCTCTCTTCTTCCTTCACAGGCATATGAAGAGTCCATTCCTGCCATAACTTCGATCTCTGCTCCTCTGCCATAGCAGCACACACCTTCCTCTCCAGAGGCTCCTTCTGAAACATTATTACTAGGTAATACACCGCACTTGCTATGCTGAGGGGTACTCTTCAAATCAGAATGTGACATCAAATTAGAACAACAAGGTTATTCAAAATTCAATGATATCCTGTGGTCTTATTTACCAGTGCGTGTGTGTATGTATATATATATATATATATATATATTTTTTTTTTTTTTTTAGCCAGAAAGAATGGACTATAGCCAATGTTCCACTATTTCCTTTCTTCTTGATTAAAATGACAAGTTTCCCTTAATAAAAATTAAGGTAACTTATTTTTTTAATTCATATCCAAGTTAGTTAGCATACAGTGCAACAATGATTTCAGGAGTAGATTCCTTATTGCCCCTTACCTTAGCCCATCCCCCGTCCCACAACCCTGCCAGTAACCCTCTGTTTGTTCTCCATATTAAAGAATCTCTTATGTTTTGTCCCCCTCCCTGTTTTTTATATTATTTTTGCTTCCCTTCTTTTGTGTTCATCTGTTCTGTGTCTTAAAGTCCTCATATGAATGAAGTCATATGATATGTCTTTCTCTAATTTCACTTAGCATAATACCTCTAGTTCCAACATGTAGTTGCAAATGGCAAGATTTCATTCTTTTTGATTGCCAAGTAACACTCCATTGTATATACACACCACACCTTCTTCATCCACTCATCCGTCGATGGACATTTGGGCTCTTTCCATACTTTGGCTATTGTTGATAGTGCTGCTATAAACATGGGGGTGCATGTGTCCCTTCGAAATGGCACACTTGTATCCCTTGAATAAATGCCTAGTAGTACAATTGCTGGATCATAGAGTAGTTCTATTTTTAATTTTTTGAAGAACTTCCATACTGTTTTCCAGAGTGGCTGCACCACTTTGCATTCCAACCAGCAGTGCAAAATAGATCCTCTTTCTCCGCACCCTTGCCAACATCTGTTGTTGCCTGAGTTGTTAATGTTAGCCATCTGACAAGTGTGAGGTGGTATCTCATTGTGGTTTTGATTTGTATTTCCCTGATGATGAGTGATGTTGAGCATTTTTTCATGTGTCGGCTGGCCATCTGGATGTCTTCTTTGAAGAAGTGTCTATTCATGTCTTTCCCCCATTTCTTCGCTGGATTATTTGTTTTGTGGGTGTAAAATTAAGGTGATTTTTAAGTGGTACTCCTTACTTAGGCTAGAATATTTGGATAATGCTGGATGGAAATTTATCAAAACTAAAAACTACCTTCCCAGAGCTAAAATTAACATTCTTCTTTGATCACAATAAACTCTGGATTTACTTAGCATGAAGTGAAGGTGGACAAAATGCTCTATAATACTGAGCAACATAAGAGAAAGAAGAATTAAACAGCATCCCTAAATTCTTTTCCTTTGCTGTATATGTAATTATCTGTAATTTCTAAAGTAATATAATATGTGCACACTGTAGGAATGTTAGGAAATTCAGGGAAAAAAATAATGAACTGGCTCGGCATCCTGGAACCACTGTTACCATGTTTTATATTGTCTAACAGTGTCTTTTCACAAACATTTTTAAAAATGAGATTGTAACTGGATATATGTAACATAAAATGCTGCAATATGTATGCTTTAATATATTAACAATTTTCCCTGAATACTGTATACATTGTGTTTGAAGCCACAATGTTTTATAAATAAATTCCACAATAGTTATTGTCTGTCTCTCCCGTTAAACCCCACGTTACCTCAGATGAGGGGCTTTGATTTCCTTATTCATCACTGCATACTCACTGCTTAGTATACCGTGCCAGGCATGAAGCAGGTGTTTAATACATACTGGTGAATAAATGAATGAATGAAGGAACTCAGCCATTCTCACTGTGAAATAATTCTTCTCCCTTAAAGCAACCGCTTATGCAGTGTAGTAATCTTTCATGCCGAACAAAATTTTTCGAACAAAAAACATAATAAATCCAATGAAGAGAGGGATAGATAATCCTAAGTAGTAGGATGGCTACTATCAAACAAAAGACAAAACAAAACAAAACAAAAAACAAAAAACAGCAGGTATTAGCCAGTATGTAGAGAAACTGTTACCCTTGTGCATTGCTAGTGGAAAGTAAAATGGGGCAGCCACTGTGCAAAAGTCATATGGTTATTTCTCAAAAGTTACACACAGAATTACGATATGACCCAGTAATTCCACTTCTGGGTATATACTCAAAAGAAGTGAAAGCAAGGACTCCAACAGATATCTGTACACCATATCCATAGCAGCATTATTCACAATACCCAAAAGGTGGAAGCAATCCAAGTGTCTACTGATGAATGAATGGATAAACAAAATATAGTATACACATACAGAAGAGTATTATTCAGCCTTAAAAAGCAATGGAATTCTGATAACTGTGACAAGTATGAACCTTGAAGACATTATGTTAAGTGACATAAGTTAAGAATAAAAAGGCAAATACTGTATGATTCCATTTAAGTGAGATACCTGAAACAGTCAAATTTACAGAGACAAAAAGTGGAACAGTGGTTACCAGGGACTGGAGAGAGGACGGAAATGGGGAGTGACTGGTAAAAGGGTGTAGAGTTTCAGTTTAGGATGATGAAAAGTATTGGCAACAGTGGTGATGATTGCACACAATGTGCATGTACTTAATATCACTGAAATATATGCTTGAAAATGGTAAACTTTTATGATATATATATATGTATGTGTGTGTGTGTGTATATATATATATATACATAACAAAAAATAAAAAACTAATAAAGATTCATAGTGGAAAAAAAAAACACCCTAGGAATCAGTGTTTTCTAACTGAAAGATTTCAACGTTGGGGCACCTGGGTGGCTCAGTAGGTTAAGGGTCCAACTCTTTAGTTTCAGCTCAAGTCATGATTTCCCTGCTTCATGGGTTAGGACCTCACCTCAGGCTCTGTGCTGCCAGCTTGAGATTCTCTTGCGCTCTCTCTGCCCCTTCCCCACTAGTGCTGGCTCTGCCTCTCTCAAAATAAATAAATAAACTTAAAAAAAGAAACGATTTCACTTTTAGGTAGCACTGTCAAAAGGAACTAAGACACAGTTCAGTACCGATTTTACCACTATCAATGTATTACACTCTCAATCACAAATAATTCCATCTCTATTATTATACATGTATAATTGTTCAGTTAGGAATGTAATTGTGACTAATCACATATTCTCAATGTTCAGATCTTCTGCAACATGCCAAATTACACAACTGGAGATGTATTAAGCATTCAACTACAATATCATCTGAAGACTTAGATGCTACTGTTTAAATATCCTAAGTCCGATCCTTGGCTATATATGAATATAGGGTACAAGGAAAGAACATTTCTCAAGGATTTCAAAATTGATATTCTATACCTAAGAAACTGGTTAGAAAACTGCCTTCTAACAGTACATATTCCTACCTTTTAGAGTAAAACTTGTCTAGCACAGATACATTTGAATTTTCTCCACCTTTTGACACTGCCCAGTGTATTTTATTGACTAAAATGTGCAAGATACGTAATAGTTGACAAATTCTTAAAACTCTCTACAAACTTAAAAATACTGAGAGTTCTCCAAGATTCTTATTAAATTGTACATGTGTATTAACAATAAACAAAACAAAGCTATGAACTTTTATTTTTACTTTTAAATTTCCACCATATTCACCTCTACATTTCTTCATGTCTCAAAAACAAAAAAGTGTTGCCTTCAGCTACCATATTCATTCCCTTAAGTATTTAGCCTTAAAAACATTATCAAAGAGCCAACAGAACAGAGAAACGAGACTTGACAAATTGGTGACATGGTCTTGCTTTCTTTTGTGCTGGAGATTTAAAAGCCTTTCCTATTTGAAAGGTTAAGTAGTAAATGGCATCCTCATTTAAATACAAGACTTTTAGTCTTTCATTAGATGGTCTTTCACATGCTCAGATGACCAAGGAATCATAATTCTGCCTCAGTAAATGTCATCACAATACCTGCATTATCTCAGGACATGACATTACAAATATGTAATGTGTCTTAAAGCTGCCAAGCCAATATGATACAAAATACCTCCAATTAATCAAAGACATGTTTGTTAGCCTTACAATACACTGGGATACTACTGCCCATAGCAGTGTGTACATTAAGAATCAAAATCACAGAGGGGCGCCTGGGTGGCGCAGTCGGTTAAGCGTCCGACTTCAGCCAGGTCACGATCTCGCGGTCCGTGAGTTCGAGCCCCGCGTCGGGTTCTGGGCTGATGGCTCAGAGCCTGGAGCCTGTTTCCGATTCTGTGTCTCCCTCTCTCTCTGCCCCTCCCCCGTTCATGCTCTGTCTCTCTCTGTCCCAAAAAAAAAAAAATAAATAAACGTTGAAAAAAAAAAATTTTTTAAAAGAATCAAAATCACAGAAATTGAGGGTAATACAATTAGAAAATAGTCATTTACCAACAAAGGCCTCTCTCCCAGATAAAAGAATGTGAATTTTCAGAGACACACACAGTGGAGTGAGAAGAGTCTCTCCAGTATTTCTACATTGTCTGAGGGCAAAAATGAGTCAAGAAAAAGACTAGATTTTTAGTTGAGGGTTAATATGTATCATATAGAGAATTATTAGTCTGGCAAAAGTTGAACTACTATTCTTCCTATAAATACGTTAACGAAAAACAAACTATACAGTTATGCTTCAAAAATCACTTCTACCAACCAGATTATAATGCTATGGTTTTCAAGAGAACAAGTGGGAAAATGAGGTGGAGGCTGTGGCGAGCAGGAGGCATGGGGATAGGTTCTTTTAAAATCATGGCTATACAATTTTATAAAGAAAAGATCAATTTGCACTTGTCTCATGGTCTGGAAATGATACTCGAATAAAAGTAAGCCTTTTCATAACTTACATTTGGAGAGGTTATTCATTGAATTAGTCAAAAATAATGTTATACTAGGCTCATATTTTTCTTCTCTAAAAATGTCCAGCTTTATCTTGCCAGTTTTTAATTGAGAAGAATCCATTCTAATTATACCTAATCAAAGCCAATTGTTTTATTAAGCTTTAGTCTTTCTAACTTCTATCCCATTAGGAAGCATTCAGCATTGTCCTAAAGAAAGCTTTCCAACAGAACAAACAGTTCATCCTTCCTACCCAGGGGAATAAGCAGCCAGAAAGATCACTTCAATGGCAAAGATAAAAGATGAGATAGCAAGTTACTTTGCCATGGCAACAACTTTTAAAATTCTAAACAGAT
This sequence comes from Puma concolor, assembly GCF_028749965.1. Taxonomy (NCBI): domain Eukaryota; kingdom Metazoa; phylum Chordata; class Mammalia; order Carnivora; family Felidae; genus Puma; species Puma concolor. The sequence continues at coordinate 73,745,805 of NC_141674.1, read as the reverse complement.
CACTTTCTCCTATTTGAATATAAATGCAATCTAAAGCAGCTGCTACAGTGACTGACAAGTTCTCAATCAAAATCTATTACCATGAGGGTTTCTGACTTGGAATATGTAACAGTATCCACTACTGAACAGATATAGAAGCTTAAAAATCCATCATTCCAAACTATGTTTCAACTATAGATAAATGAATTGCAATATCTGAGACTAATCTTAATCATATGTTCAATAAAGTGTACTTTGTTTTATTCTAGAGTATTAAGACCAATAAATATGCCAAATATACATGTGCCGTAGCTTGGGTTTGTAAAGCTGGATCTAATGGGAGCTATTTAATTCCTCCAAAGTATTTGTCAAAATGTATAGCCTATAGGGGCACCTGCGTGGCTCAGTCAGTTAAGCATCTGACTTCAGCTCAGGTCATGATCTCATGGCTCATGGGTTCAAGCCCCACTTCGGGCTCTGTGCTGACAGCTCAGAGCCTGGAACCTGTTTCAGATTCTGTGTCTTCCACTCTCTCCACCTCTCTCCCACTCTCTCTCTCTCTCTCAAAGAACAAAATAAACATTAAAAAATATATTTAAGAAAAGTGTATAGCCTATAGAAATACCTAACAGAAAGACAGTTATTTTTAGTTATTAGCCCTTGTATCCCACCCCAAAATAGGTTCTCACAGGAATATAACCTGAAAACAAAATTTGTAAGATTTCTCTATTAATAATGCATATACATATTACATATACATACTATGTAACATACATATTCTATATTTACTAAATGCCATCAGTTACATTTAAAAGAACAACATACTTGGCAGAAGGTGTAAAATATACAGTACTTTAAAATGAACCTGAATTTGAGGTAAAAATCCAATCCTGACTTTTTACTTCAGATTTAAATGTAACATGTAATTGTAATTTATCCAGCACAATTCAAAGTCATCTTGATACCACTAACAAAACTGTATTAAACACTAACTACATGAGTCAAAAGCTGTGCCCCTGCCTTTAAGCAGTCTATCAATTAGTAGCTTAGCTGCAGATTTAGAATTTCTATTTAAATATATCACTATCTAAAAAACTATACATCTTCCTTAATCCTTTCAGCCTTTGATCTTTCTAGGGGGAGAGCTACCAATTGAATTTACTACAATCAGAGAAAAACAAAATTAAACAGCTTTTATATGCTGCCAATTAGAACTGTGAGCACTACAAATCCTAATAGCACTCCTTCTTTTGCCTAGCATCAAAACAAGAAAAGTCAGAATTACAAAATACTAATCTACTTTCTACAGAATATGACTTTTAAATTACATGGAAAGGAACAAGATCTTAAAATACACATATAAAAATTATTTCTCTACTAAAGTCCTTAAACACTCTAAGAATAAATTAGACATAAGTTCATATGTATATACGCACATGGGTACACCAATCTTAAAAACTACAGATTACCAAGTAAGAATTCCCAGGAGCTTGTCAGGATTCAGCTTATTCTGGAGTTACAAAGGAAAGGATAAAATTCTGTACTCAAAGAGTCTCAAGAGTGGATTTCAGTCAACTTGACCTCCTGGGTAATCAACACACACCCCTCCCAGATCATTAATTTAAAAGGTTCTAAGAAGACCAAAGGCTCTGTATTCAAATCACACCAAAGAAGATCCCTAAGGGTTTGGAATCTACTTAAGAATGAGTGACTTAAGGGGCACCTAGGTGGCTCAGTTGGTTAAGCATTAAGCATGCAACTTCTTAAGCATCTGACTTCAGCTCAGGTCCCCACTGTTGAGTTCCAGCCCAGTGTCAGGCTCTGTGCTGACACCTCAGAGCTGGACCTGCTTGGGATTCTGTGTCTCCTTCTCTCTGCCCCTCTCCCACTCATTCTCTCCCTCTCCCTCTCTCTCTCAAAAATAAACATTAAAAAAAAATTTTTTAGGTGACTTAAGAGACTTAGACCCAAGACTTACTAAATTATAAAGACTACAGACCTGAATGAACTCTTGGATCACTCTGCACATGGCCATGGTGTCACAAGGCTCCTCTGAACTAGGGGAGAGCTGGATGATTTTGAAAACCAAAGACTTTTATGGATTCCAAGTAATCATATCTTGCATCATTAAACAGAAAATCATGTTCAAAAAGAACTTCAGTTCTTAAATTAACTTCATTGCCATATAATTTATATACAATATGCTACCTTCAAATGTACAGTAGGATGAGTTTTGGAAAAATAATTAAAATTTAGGAATTTCCTTCATCTGAAAAAGCTTCTTCAGCCCCTTTTGAACTCAGCTTCCCATCCTTAGCCCCAAGCAACCAATAATGCACTATCATTACAGATTAGTTTTGCCTTTTCTAGAATTTCATATTTATTTCTCATTAATAATTCTGTGAGATGAACGTTTGGTTCAGTGAAGTTAAGCAAACTGCACAATTTCACACAACTCAAGACTCAAAATGAGGATCTGAAATCAGGTCTTCTGATGCCAAAGTATACTATTAGGTGATACTACAGGATTTGGCACTTGTTCATTTTTACATTCCTAGCATTTTGCATACCTGACCCTTTGAACAAGGAACTAAATTCAAGGAAGCCGACCTGAACTGGGACCCAAGGAAAACAAAGATCCATTCTGAATGGTCATTAGTTAAAGGGAGAAAAGAAAGACAAAGGTCCTTGACTGTTATTTGCAAAGTCTCAAAGTATCTCCCAAGAAATTTATTAACTACAAAGGGAAAGATAGTAGCTTTACAGTGGATACACCAGCAGAAACCACCTTAACCAAGCGAACAAAATCAACATCACCAGTAAATAAAACATACTGACTTCATGAGCACATACCATTTTTGTAGTATTCTTGTCAAACCTGTATAACTTCAGTCTAACTGATGAGGGATAGAAGCAAAAAATGTCCACCTTTAGCCCAGGAGGATGACCTACAGCCTGCATAGTTTCTGTGAGGACAGTAAGTGCTGGTTGCTATATTCTTAAAGGGTTTCATGACTGCCTGTACATCTCACCGATAGTTAATATCGAGCTGAACAATAAGCACCAGAGAAATCTTGTGAAAGTAGTTTCACAAGTAGAAATCTGAAGAAAACATTTATGATCTAATACTCCTTGCAAGTCCCCTCCCCCTTGAGCACTAAGCACAAACCACCAGCTTCAGAGAACAAAAGTGCAGCTCTTTCTGCCCATGAGTCTTGTCCCCATGCTACTTGAGTGAACTTACGATTTGCACCATGAAACATCTCAAGAATTCTTTCTTGACCTTTGTGCTCAACGATCTCACAACATAATCATGAGAAACCACTGAACAACCAAACTGAGGTCATGAAAGACAAAGCACTAAAGTACTTCTAAGTACTGAAGAATTAAGATGAAAGAACAACTAAATCCAATGTGGGATCCTGGACTGGATCCTGATCAGAAAAAGGGCATTAGTGGAAAAACAGGTAAAATTCAAATAAAGTCTATAGTTTACTTAATAGTATTGTACCAGTGTTACTTTCTGAGGTTTGATAACCATCCAATGGCTACACAAGACATTAACATTAGATGAAGCTGGTAAGGGATATATAGAAACTCTGTCCTATTTTTGCAACTTTTCTGTCTAAAATCAGTTCAAGATAAAAAGAAAAGAGAGGACCTTGAATATTTTTCTGCAACTAAAAAATACTTCTTAATCTTGTAATAATGAATTCATTTAAACCAAACCTGTGATAAAACTATATATGGTCAATTTTTGTTAAATTCAAATGATGCCAACATTTATTGAACATCATCTCTGTGTAAGATGGTATATATAGAATGTGGTGACATGGTGACGGCCTTCAAGCTATTAATGATTTAATAAGTGAGCTATGAGAAATACAAAATGTTGAAGGTCAAAATCTTGAAAGCATTAGTTCAACACACAAAAGTAATTATTGTGAAAAGTTATAGTTTTTATATCTTCTGAGACCAGAATATTTTTGCTTTTTTCATCTTTTGAGAACGAAGAATTCAACTTCAGACAGACTATTAAATATAAGTACTAGATCCTAACGTCCAGAAAGTTCCTATAACTTCTTAATAAAAACATGAGATACTATAGAATACAATTTGAAAATCCTAACACAACACAACATTGGTATGCGCTGTAGGGACATTGTTTTCGTCTATAGAGAAAACAGAACAAATTTCTGCGGTAAAATGCTCATTTCTCTATTCTTAAGATTGAAATTGTTAAGAAGTTACCATTTGTATGCAAATCCCGCATCTTCATGGGCAAGCTGTCCAGTCTTGGAGCAGACATCTAACCTAAGTGGAGTCCATCATAAAACCGTACTCCAGGCCCAATTATATTTAAGCTCTTTTGGTTTAAAACAAATTGAAGAAATTATAAATAAGAGAGGGAAGCAATCAGCTTTATTGGAAAGACTGGAAGGATACTGAAGTAAGAACTCCAGTTCACAGAACTGAAGAAAGAATTAAATCATCAGGATGACAGAACCAGGGGAGTTCTGCAGACCTTGATAGCACATATTTATGGGTCTTCCCTCATGAATGCCACCATCTCTATGTCAAGCCACAATTTAATTTGTTTCAGGAGGGCAAGAACTTTGTTTTATCTGTCTTTTCTACTATTATATCTCTAGCAATTAAAACAATGTCTATCCAAAACAAAAAACAAAAAAACAATGTCTATCCTATAACAGGCCCTCAATAAACATTTGGTGAATGAATGAACAGATAAATTAGCTACAATAATTCCCGGGTAAGAAAATGCCATTGGTCCAGGTTATTTCAGGAATCTACCCCTTGATCCTAGATAGGTTGATGCCATTTGGGGGAGTTTTCCATACATGAGACACCTGTAAATGATGCTAAAGGGTACTTACAAGATACACAAATATTAAAATATTTGACCGTAAATTATTGTATCATACCAAAGAGAGGCATTTTTTATGTACACTTTAAGACCTCTAGATTTGCATATTTGTATCATCCCTTAATTTTCTTATGTTTTTTTTTCTCAAAAACAATGTGTGAATCAAACTAACTTTAAACATGGACAATCACCCACACCACTACTGCCAAAACTAAATAAAAAGTGTAACATTATAAAACATTATAAAAGTCTACCCTTTGGAAAGAAAACCATTAAATCATTCCAACCTTCAGACTGAGAAAAATTATAGGAAATTCGCTGAGAAAGAATGACTTGCAGCTGCAACCCTCCCACCCCTCAACATCTTCGTGCATAAGCACAACATTTATAAAGCTACTTGATTCCGATTCTGTGTCTCCCTCTCTCTCTGCCCCTCCCCCGTTCATGCTCTGTCTCTCTCTGTCCCAAAAATAAATAAATAAACGTTGAAAAAAAAAAAATTTAAAGCTACTTGAGCAAGTCAGAATTAGAGAGATGGGCCCCTAGATAAATTAAGATGTCTGCTGCAGAAAGAGAAGGCACAGAAGGCAAATTGATCCTTAAAAGAAAACCTAATTGAGGTTTTAAAGACTCTAACTAGATACTTGTAACTAGGTATAGAATTAAGAAATAAAATTTTACACCTGAAAGGCAACTTTAAACCTGAAAGATTAATGTAACTTTGTTTATGAACAGGCTTTCTTTTTTTTTTTTTTTCAACGTTTTATTTATTTTTGGGACAGAGAGAGACAGAGCATGAATGGGGGAGGGTCAGAGAGAGAGGGAGACACAGAATCGGAAACAGGCTCCAGGCTCTGAGCCATCAGCCCAGAGCCTGACGCGGGGCTCGAACTCACGGACCGCGAGATCGTGACCTGGCTGAAGTCGGACGCTTAACCGACTGCGCCACCCAGGCGCCCCTAAACAGGCTTTCAAGAAAGAACCTCTGTAGGGGCACCTGGGTGGCTCAGTCCATTAAGCGTCTAACTTAGGTCATGATCTCACGGTTTGCAGGTTTGAGCCCCAAGTCGGGTTCTGTGCTGACAGCTCAGAGCCTGCAGCCTGCTTCGAATTCTGTGTCTCTGTCTCTCTCTCTCTGCCCCTCCCCTGCTCTTGCTCCTGCGCTCACTCGCGCTCTCTCTCTCTCTCTCTCAAAAAAGTAAATAAACATTAAAAAAAAAAAAAAGGAATCTCTGTAAGTAGATCAAATTAAGTTGCTATAAGCCAAGTAAGAAAAGTATACTTAGATTTTTGGAGCACTAAATGCAAAATCAAATTACCTTTGATCCTGGCAGACCTTGTATCAACTGTAGAACTTAACTTCTCTATGTCTCAATTACCTATTTGTAAACACCTCACAGGTTTATAAATATCAATGTAATATTACACACAAAACACTTGGAATTGTGTTCGGCACACAGACCTCAATATAGGCAATAATTTTTTTAAAATAGCTAGATAAAGTGAGGGAAACTTTTTACATTACATAAAGACACTGTTGTGGCATTTTTCTAAGTACCAATTAGTTATCCCCATTTAAAGTTCAAACTTGGATTAACAATAACCACACCAATCTAACAAAATAATCCTCATTAGGGGTGGTTCAAAGAAGCTTCTTTTAACACTTACTCCCACCCTATATAAGATCAATGAACTGGGGCGCCTGGGTGGTGCAGTCGGTTAAGCGTCCGACTTCAACCAGGTCACGATCTCGCGGTCCGTGAGTTCGAGCCCCGCGTCAGGCTCTGGGCTGATGGCTCAGAGCCTGGAGCCTGTTTCCGATTCTGTGTCTCCCTCTCTCTCTGCCCCTCCCCCATTCATGCTCTGTCTCTCTCTGTCCCAAAAATGAATAAAAACGTTGAAAAAAAAATTTAAAAAAAAAAAAAAAAAAAAACAATAACCACACCAATCTAACAAAATAATCCTCATTAGGGGTGGTTCAAAGAAGCTTCTTTTAACACTTACTCCCACCCTATATAAGATCAATGAACTGGGGCGCCTGGGTGGTGCAGTCGGTTAAGCGTCCGACTTCAACCAGGTCACGATCTCGCGGTCCGTGAGTTCGAGCCCCGCGTCAGGCTCTGGGCTGATGGCTCAGAGCCTGGAGCCTGTTTCCGATTCTGTGTCTCCCTCTCTCTCTGCCCCTCCCCCATTCATGCTCTGTCTCTCTCTGTCCCAAAAATGAATAAAAACGTTGAAAAAAAAATTTAAAAAAAAAAAAAAAAAACAATAACCACACCAATCTAACAAAATAATCCTCATTAGGGGTGGTTCAAAGAAGCTTCTTTTAACACTTACTCCCACCCTATATAAGATCAATGAACTGGGGCGCCTGGGTGGTGCAGTCGGTTAAGCGTCCGACTTCAACCAGGTCACGATCTCGCGGTCCGTGAGTTCGAGCCCCGCGTCAGGCTCTGGGCTGATGGCTCAGAGCCTGGAGCCTGTTTCCGATTCTGTGTCTCCCTCTCTCTCTGCCCCTCCCCCATTCATGCTCTGTCTCTCTCTGTCCCAAAAATAAATAAACGTTGAAAAAAAAAATTAAAAAAAAAAAAAAGATCAATGAACTAATTCTAGGAATTGAAGAGATTTATAAAAATTGATGTAAATGGTTGTCTGTCATAGCAGTATTTATAATACAGAAAAACTAGAAATATGTCTACAAATAGGACTGATTAAAACAGTAATCAACACAAATTAATATCACACCACTGCCACCATAATCATCATGGCTAACAATTTTCATAATACTTTACTAAATTCCAGGCACTGTTCTAAGTGCTTAACATAAAAACTCATTTAGCCCACAAGTCCATAAAAGAGATCATTTTATTTTCTCCATTTTAAAAATGAAGTGATAAAATAACCTACTCTAAATCAAATGACCAAAGAAGGAACCAAGACTTGAGCCCATGTAGTTCCAGAACCAATGCTTTTAACCATAAGTATGAAACTAACACTGCAAAAACTGAGGTTACTATCTTGATTGGACTGTATCTTGATTTGGGTGTATCTTCAGTACTGATGATCCCTGAACAACGCAGGGGTTAGAGGCGCTGATCCCCCCCACAAGCAGTTAAACATCCACATACAACTTCTGACTTCCCTAAAACTTAACTACTAATAGCCTACTGTTGACTAAAAGCCTTACTGATAATAACAGCTGATCAACACATATTTTGTATATGTATTATATACTGTATTCTTATAATAAAGCAAGGGAAAAGAACATGTTATTAAGAAAATCATAAGCATGGCAGGGGGGTGGGGGGGGCGGGAGAGGAGGGAGCAGTGGCGCTCAGTCAGTTAAGCGTCCAGACTCTGATTTTGGCTCAAGTCATGTTATCACAATTTGTGGGTTTGAGCCCCGCATCTGGCTCTGTGCTAATGAAAGCCTACTTGGGATTCTCTCTTTCTCCCTCTCTCTGTCCCTTCCCTGCTCATGCTCTCTCTCTCAAAATAAATAAGTAAACATTAAAAAAGAAAAAAAATCATAATGAAAACACATTTACAGTACTGTACTTAATGGAAAAAATTTGTATATAAGTGGACCCACGCATTTTAAATCAGTGTTGTTTCAAGGGTCAACTGGACCTTTGGAAAGCTTTAGTTTTGTTTTTAATCATTGCTTGCAACATCTACTCCAGATGTTTACTCAAAGCACAGGAAGATAATTACAGATGTTTTTTATAGAACTCTGATATGGCCAATAAAGACTTAAGCTTTAGTTACTGGCTTTTAATCTTGGCTGAATATTAAAAATTACAAGGACAGTTTTTAAAACATACCAATACCCAGGTCCCAAACCTAGAGTTCTAGCTTAAGAGGCATCCTTATCCTAGTCCAAATAAATCAGTATCTCTGAGTATGGGGCTCAGACATAATTTTTCTTTATTCCTCTGGTAATTCTAGGTGGAAACAGGGTTGAGATCCACAGCCTTAAATAGTAAGTGTCTTGAAGAAAGGAGATATTTTACATGAGTTTTCAGCAATTCCTATCAATAATCAAGAATTTAATTAGCACCTGGGTGGCTCAGTTGGTTAAGTGTCCAACTTCGGCTCAGGTCATGATCTCACAGTTCATGAGTTCAAGCTCCACATCAGGCTCTGTGCTGACAGTTCAGAGCCTGGAGCCTGCTTCAGATTCTGTGTCTCCCTCTCTCTCTCTGCCCCTTACCCGCGCATTTGCTAGCGCTCTCTCCCTCTCTCAAAAATAAATAAAACACTAAAAAAAAAAAACTTAAAAAGAATCCTATTAGCCAACATATTAGATAAGAGAAACATAAGGCCAAAAAAAAAAAAAAAAAAAAAGACTGTGGAGTCAAGAATCAGAACTAACCAAGGCCATGAGATTAAAAGGAGTAAAAGGGGGGTAAGGTCCATGAAGCTGCTACATCCAAAGTCAATGATCAAAGCTCTATCCTGAGGATAAGAGCAAGCTGAGATGCCAGGGTTCCTCTTTGGGAGATTGGTTGATTATGGTAGGAATGCAGAAGTGGAATGCCCTTCAACCTGACATAAGAAAAGCTTAAACTATGTGAAAGAAAGCTTTAGAAAAGGGGGCAGTGCTTTGGGCTAGGACTCTAAAGGGCTGCACTTGAGAAATAATCATGTGAATCAGAAATAAAACAGTCCTTGAACAGCCCACAGGACCCTGGCCTTAAGTCATCTCCAGTGACCTAGAAAATCTGAAGTCTCCAAACTGAAGGTGCTTCTGAGTGCTAGTACTCCCAAGGTACCTGGCCCAGGTAAACACAGGAAAATCCTCCCTGGAGGAAAATAACAACATCCAAGGCTTCAAATTATCTCTATAAATAATTTTTTAAATACAGAGCCTAACATATAGTCAAAGGAGATGAGACTACCCAATAAGAGCCAATAGTAGATGAAAAAAAGCACAGAATACAGCCTACCAGGACTCAAGATATTGGAACTGTCCATTGATTGTAAACCAATGAGGCTTATGTTTAAGGAATTTTTTAAAAAGAGTAGAAAAACCTGGCAGGGAACTAGAAAACTCTAAAAAGCAACTAAGCTTATTTCAAAAAGAAACAGAGGAGCACCTGAGTGTCTGACTCTTGATTTTGGCTCAGGTTATGATCCCAGTGTTGTGAGATCAAACCCTGCGTTGAGCTCCATGCTGACTGTGGAGCCTGCTTGAGATTCTCTTTCTCTCCCTGTGTCTCTCCCCCTCTCCCTGACTCGCACACTCCTTTACTCTCAAAAAAAAAACAAAAACAAAAACAAAAACAAAAAACCAACCAGTGGAAAAACAGAATAACTAAAGAAGTCAACAGATGAGCTGAACAGCAAATTAAATACATCTGAAGAGTTACTGAACTAAAAGGTCAAAAGAAACTATGCATAAAGAAGAGAAGAAAGAAAATAATAGAATGTACAGAAGAGATAAACAGAAAACAATGAGATATTCTAACATACATTTAAGAGGAGTTCAGAGGAATGAAATGTATACAGCAGAGACACTATTTGAAGAGATAATGGTTATGTATATTCCAAAAGTAATTTAAGAAATCAGTTCACATATCCTAGGAGCCCAATAAATACAAAGAAAAATACGGACCCATGTTTAAGAAAAAAATAAAAGATCTCTTCAGGCAAAAGAAAAAAATATCCCAGAAGTAGTAAAAGTACAAAGACCAAATAAAAATGGACTGCACTGGGGCATCCACAGAGTGAAAAGAAATCAGAGGGTATATGAATACAGAAAAGGAAGAGAAGAAAAGAAGGGAAGGGAGGGGAGGGGGAAAATAGGGGTGGCAGAGAAATCTGCATCATTTTCAGAAGTGAAAAAATCTTAAGTCCCATCATCTTGATTCAAGACAACTACACAGGAAAGATCAAAGAACTAAAAATCCCAAATTAAACCAAACCCCCAAAAGCACCCAAGATATGGTATGAGTATCCATGGTCCATAACTCCACCCCTAACACCAGCACCACAGTATTTTTGATAAAAATCTGAAAACAAACATTAATTCATCCTCAAAGAAAATATATTTTAAGAGTTCATCTGGAAACTTGCTTTTTAGATTCTGAAACACATTTTACCAATGAAGTGAAGTTATAAATGATGAATAAATCAGATTCCCAGGCCACTCTACAAAGACCCACTTCACATGAGATTATAGGCTGCAATGACAATGACATAGTTAGTTAGTTAGTTAGTTAGTTAGTTATTTTTAAGTCTAAAAGAAAATGTTTGAGAGTTTCAACATCAGGAAACTTTTTTCTCAGTTGCTCCAGTACCAAGACAGTATTTTTTCTCCTCCTTATCTCACATGCTTATTCAGCATCAGAAACCCTAACACCTGAACTAGGGAATGAGTTTAGAATACGGTAGGTACTGGTAGTATCCAGGAAGTGTTTGCCCTGCTTTTGGAGCAAAATATAGTTAACTGGTTGGAAAACAGAAGTCTATAATCATGAACAGGGAGTGAAATGATAAAGTCATGGGTAAATGAGGAGGTAAAGTAGAAAAAATAAGTTATATGGTTTTTCCCAGAAAAGTGAGAAATACATACATGTTCCTAAAGGACACAAATATGTCAAAAAATCAAGTATCTGGAACATCCTTACCTACATGAAATTGGTACAAAGAACAATTTGATTGAAATGTCTTTATTCCATTCTTTCAGCAAAAAAAAAAAAAAAAAAAAAAAAAAAAAAATATCCAATTTTCTACACTACTCAGCTGAATGGTACTAATGATTTCTTATTCCTATCTCGACACAAACGACAGAGAATAAAATTAGTTTACAAAACTTATTTTCAACAGCGTTGAAATTAAATTTCCAAATATATGATTTTTTAACATCTCAAATCTTAAAATCTAGCAGCACAAAGTTTTTTTTGTTTTGTTTTTTTCAAGCAAACCAAAGATACTTACACAGTCCTTAGAAATAGGGGTTAGAGGAACCTTATGTTTCAAAGACTAAAGAAATAAGTAATCCAAAGGTGACCTAAGCCAAAACCATACAAACACCCGTTATGTTTTTCCCAGGACTTCAAGAACTCTGCTACCAAATACATATATATGCTTTGGATATCATGCAAAGCCTATCTCTGAATAAATAAATCTCTGGAGAAGAAGAAATACAGTGAAGTGGGAATATTAGTGAACTAATTAATATGACACTTAAAAAACTAAAGATCCTAAAACTTGTTCAAAGACTACATAAATAACTATAATTATTTTGATAAATTTAGCAAGTATCTCAAGTGTTAGCTGCTTTAGTATTACATTCCCAAGATCTCTGATGGTTAAAAAAAAAAAAAAAAAAAAGACAATCAATTAGATAAATTCTCAGTAATATGCTCTAACAAACAAGGTAATATAATTTACTATAAATCTTCCTTTCAAAATGAAAATAAAGGTCCTTGTTGAAATAACTCCTTCGTACACTAGAGTGCTGATCTAAAATCCCTGAAGAATGGAATACATTCTATTTTTTTAAATAATCCAAATTAATGTTTACTAAGAGATGTATACCATGAGTCAAAATGTAAAAAAACAAAAACAGTACTGCTAACAGTATTCTTTAGAAAATAGTTAATGGGCGGGGTGCCTGGATTGCTCAGCTGGTTAAGCCTCCAACTTTGGCTGAGGCCATGATCTCGTGGTTCCTGGGTCTGAGCCCCGCATCGAGCTCTGTGCAGACAGCTCAGAGCCTGAAGCCTGCTTCAGATTCTGTGTTTCCCTCTCTCTCTGGCCCCTCCCCCACTCATGTTCTGTTTTCTTTTGTCTCAAAAATAAACAAACATAAAAATTTTTTTAAAAAAATAGTTAATGGGCAAGAAGCATCATTTAAAAGATGATTACAAATATATTTAACAGCAAATTTCATTTAAGAAGTTCATTATAAAAATATACCTCCTATCACATTTCTAATCCAACAGAGAAATAATATTAGTAAGAATTTTCCCCCCATACTCCTTAGTATGAGTATCTCCCAATCACTAAATCCATCCATAAGCCCCTGAGATAGAAAGACGGAAGTAAAACTTCAGAAATGAATCTAGAAGCTAAAAGGCAAATGACAACACAGAATATACCCAAAAATCTCTTCTCTTCTGGTATTAGTAGATATCATATAGACCTTATATTTTATCATTTATGTCATATCCTTGTCTAAACGAAACCTTTTCCTAAAGAGGGTTAAAATGTTTTTAATTCGTTATGCTATCTAAAAATGTAAAGATTATTTCTAAGTAGTTCAAGCCCTACAGGGTTTCAAGGGTCATCTTGGTTAGATTTAAATCACTGGCTAGATATTTTAATCATCTAACAAAACAAAAACAATGCCAAGTTCCCCCAACCGTGCCCCCAGACCAACTATATCAGAATCTCCAAAAGTGGAACTCAGGCACTGGCAGTTTCTTTAAAATTTTGCAAAGTGATTTTAATGTGCAACTAGGCTTGAGAACCACTGGTCTACACAAGATCTTGTTAGAATTCTATGGATTAAAAACTAAAATATGCTCAGTGACACCCTAAAGTCACAGCCAGAAGAGGGCAGCAAGGAGCTGTTATGGAAAGCCACATATGGGAAAATAAGGTGCTAAGGAGGTGTCTTCAGGGAAAGACCCCATGGAGATTCAAGTGTCTGGGGAGAAACACCATGCCTCAAGTGGAAACTAATGAATGGTGGGGAACCAAGCAGAGATGAGCCAGCAAACAGAATGATCTGAAGAAACAAGAGAGTGCCAGGAAATGTCAAAAGAGTTCTTGACACAAAAAAGACTTAAGATATAGAGAGGATAAATTTAGAGTCACTAGCATGCAGCAGGTAATCCTCCAAAATAAGAAGGCAGAGGTTAGAACACTTTCTTGAAGCCTCCATCTTCGACAATAAAAATCTTAGCTGAACTAGAAAAATAGTGTGAATCTTGAGAGGTGGCTTTGTAATTCACAAAAATAGAATAACTTTAGCGTAAAACAGGTAGCTTAAAAAAAATCTTGGGACAGCATAATATGACAGACCAATATGAGATGCTGGAGTATTCTATAATAAAGAACATATACTCATTTTAAAATCAAAACTACAGAACCTTTAGCCATGAGTATAACACTTCATATTCCTCTTCTATAGGATGCTTGGGGCGGGGGGGGGGGGGGGGGGGGGGCTGGATGTTCCAATTCAGAAACAACTACAACTATTTATAACCTATAATATATATTTTGGCAAAAGAAAAAAAAAGCATATCTCATATTTTACAAACCAATCCTTCTTTTCATTAGCCATGAGGAAACTCAGAGCTTTTAAGAACATTTTTTCTGAGCCTTTTAAGGTTGCATGTTATGACATACATTTTTGTGCATTAACGTTATCCTTAGAACTCTTTATCTTCCTCATGTTCATTTTCCAGTCATCCTGATTTCCTTAGCTATTTATCTTACTGTATCAGTGAAAAATGAATAAAATCCTTTTTGAAATGAGACTGAGATTAACGGAATCAATTAGAATATGATCCAGACTCATCTAACCTCTGCTATCTGATCACTTAGTACTTTAGAAGCACTATTAGTAAAGTAATATTACAAATACACGATACTCAAAAGGAGTCCAGTGGGGAGTTTACCAGTACAAATCCATCTTGACAATGAGAAGAACAGCTCTAAGCATATGGGACATTGTGATCCTTTATAAATGAAGAAAATACATCTACTACTACCAATATCCCCACCTAGAACCACATAATATAAACAATACACTGAACTCAAAAATTATACCTTTAACACTCAGACTGGCACTGAACAACTGTTATTTATTATTTTTTTAAAAATGCAAAGACAATTACTTAAGAGTATTTTGAAAAATATTTCAGCTTTAAGATTTAAATTTCTGACAATTTTTCTCACTTTTTGCCAGAAAAACATACAGAAAGGCACTGAAAATTTCTTGGAACTCTTTGTTTTAAACTAAAACTGTAGCCTCTACCCTTCAGTTTTTTCAAAAATAAATACAGCAAAACCACTTGTTCCTATACCATCATCATTATCTAGGGGCTGTGGAGCAAAAGAGAATCATAACCTTGGAAGAAAAATCAATGATCAGATTTTCACTTGTAATCACAAATGCTTAGCTTAATATCCTAACCAATATTCTGTGTGCAAATTTCATATAACTGTATTAACTCAATCTATATTACCTTAAAATTACTTCATGGGTAGTCTCAACTCTGTGCTGTAGCTCTTGAAATGTATACTGTCAGTTTACAGCTTTTACAGTAAAATTCCACATGCCGAATTATTTATAAATTTCTTGGGAACAGGACCATGCTTAATTCATTTTTGTATTTCTCAATATTCAGCACAATGCCACTGATGACAGTAAATATAGCATCAATGAAATCTTTTTTTCTTATTTTTTTCATTATTACATATATATATATATATATACACACACCTTACATACATTATAGTACATAAAACTATATATACAGAGTAATTATAGCAGAATTACTATTAATTCCCAAAAGGTAGAAACCCAGATGTTCCTCAATGGATAAACAGATGGACAAGTTGTGGTATATACATATAATGGAATATTATTCAGCTATAAAAAGCAATGAAGTGCTGATATATATCACGACTTGGATGAATCTTGAAAACATTATGCTAAGTGAAAGTCATCAGACAAAAAGGTCATACACTGTAGGATCCCTTCACATGACACACTCAGTATGAGCAAATCTAGGGACAAAAATCAGATTCAAGACTACAAGGGGACTGGAGGATAGACATTACTGGACTTCCAGATTCAATATAAAGCCATAGTAATCAAGACAGTGTGATCTTGGTAAAACAATAGACAAAGTAATGAAACAAAACAGAGAGTCCAGAAATACACCCACTTAAATATAGTTACCTGATCCTTGATAAAGGAGCCACGGCATATATCAATGGGAAAAGCACAGTGATTTTAACAAACGGTACTGGAACAAAAGGATATTCTCATAAAAAATAAAAGTTAAACACAGACCTTACATCTTTTATAAAAATTACCTCAAAGTTGATCACAGACCTAAATGTAAAACACAAACCCATAAAACTCAGGGCACCTGGCTGGCTCAGTCAGAAGAGCATAAGACTCTTGATCTCGGGGTCATGAGTATGAGCCCTAGGTTGGGTATAGAGATTACTTAAATAAATAAAAATTTAAAAACATACACACAAAACTGTAAAACTCCTAGAAGATAACACAGGAGAAAAACTAGATGACTATGGGTTTGGATATGACCTTTTAGACACATTTCAATGTTAAATACAATGCATTTTTACTATCCAAAGATTCAGGGATGAGAAGGAATCCTATTTTACAATTTCTGAATATATTCCCTAATTCCTTAAATTCATCTAGCAAGGCTCTGTGTGAAACTAATAAGAAAATGTTACTCGAAGTCTAAACAGAGAAAATCATGCAGCAATATAAGCCTTTCTAAACACAGGATAATTCACAAGGGAGATGCCAGAGTTAAGTGGCATTTTTCCTAGTGGGGAAATCTTAGTATCACCCCATAAAGAAACCAATCCTTTCTACCTAAACTGCAGGTTTTCCTGTAAGAAAATCACAAGTCGAGACAGCAGAGCAAAAAGTCAGATCATACAAACTGGAAATAAAGGTATCACAAGTAGATAATCTGAAGGAAAAAAACAGTTCCTTTTACCATCAGTTCCTCTTGGGCAGCTTCACATTGCTCAAAACCAGATTTTTATGGGAGTACTATTGCTATTTCCTATAACCATGGCGGCCAACTGGGAATATTGTTTGAAACTATCTTCCAGCTAAACGTATCTAGGCCATGCTATGTTTTAAAGAATTTTAAGGACTTGACTGATTCCTTTTCAGCACTGCATCAGACAGAGAATTATTCCTTCAGAAAAATCCTGGCTTCAAATGCAGGTTCTCTATTGGCCTACTTTCCTCTGAATGTGGGACAACCTTGGATTCAAAAAGAATTTTTTTCTAAATCCTGAATTTTCAGAAAAGGAAATTGTGACATGATAGAAAATATATGTATCGGTCTCTGCCCCTAGATCCTGGCACAGAGCTCTTAAAACCCTTGTAATTTCCTGGGTGATAGGAGTATCTTTTGTTCTAATGAGGTGGCTCTGGGCGAGATGCTGGATAAAACACAGGTGTAACCTGGGCTATGACTGTCATCTGAAGGCAGCAGGGGTATTCTTGCTACTGCCCTTAACCTGTTGGATCTGTTGCTATCTATCTCCAGGCAGATAGTGTCAGAACTAGTGTCAGTGAGTTCAACTGTAGGAGATCCAGCTGGTGTCGCAGAGAATTTCCTCTTGTGGGGGAAAAACCTCCACACATTTGGTGACGAGAAATATGAATTCCGTGTTAAGTACTAAAGACAAGTCAGAGAGAAAGACACAGTAGGGAAGAACTGGGCTTTTTCTCTACACAGAAAGTGGAAAAGTGAGTTGTTCTTTTATAGAAATTATCACTTGCATGTTTATTCCTTAAAGCAATGAATCCACTCCTAGTTGATAATCCCAAATCATTGTTGCTCAAGCCCTTTCTTTGACCAATTCTTATCAAAGAGATTTAGAGAAATTATATACATACACATATCTATGTATAATACATAGTTATGTATATAATACACATGTATACAAACATATACACCTACTTACCCATAATTTATAAATGTGCATATACATACATAGAGAAAGAAATTTTACCTCAAGGATATACAGGTCAACCGTTTCCTGATACACTCCACGTTTTATTTTTGAATAAAGATGACTCATTTAGATCCCCACCCCCTATTACACCTCAGCATCACGACCTCAGCTTTCACTTAGGATATTGTAAGAAAACAGTTTGTGAAGCCGGCTACATCATTTAGTACTCCCTACATGAAGCCCTGTTCAAGTCCTTTCAGAAATATGCACAAGGAAAATGCCCCCTCTAAGGAACTACTGTGTTTTATTTTTTACTTTAGATAAAGGAAACTCTCAGAACCAAATTCCCAGATCAAACTCATCAAGCTGTACAAAAGATTTATATATTTTACTATAAATTATAACTCAAAAAAGTTTTTTTCAGGTCAAACTCAGCAAATGATTAAGGACTCCAAAACAGCATATGTGTTCTGTTTCTGTAGTCTTGACTTTCTATTCTAATTTATATTTTGCTCTGATCCTAAAACTTTATTCCTTTTCCATCTATTTCATTTTCCCCTGATAGAGGTCACCTGGAAAGGCCCTACAACATACATGAGAAGAAAGCAGAACAAAACAGACTGGGGCTTTGACACAGCCAATCCTGACCAGTGAATTATCTCCTAGAAAGAGGAATAAAATACATACTAATTGCTTATGCATACATGATATTTATAATCACTTGAATAGTGTACAATGAAACTACAATTTGGTAAATCTATTAACATGTATTCATATTGTACATGGAGACGTTATTCTCAGACAAATGTCTTTTTATCTTAAAATCCTAATTCAAGAATCTCAACCAAATATTATTTACAATAAATATCTGAATCTAGTTGGGCACCAAAATGCTATAAAGTTGAGACATCGACAGCATGTCAGGGGTAAGTGCTATTAAGAGAATTTATATGCAAATACTTCTCATATGCATTCCAATTTGCCATAAAAGGAAAGAACAAATCTGAATAATCCACTGCCAATAAATTTGAATTGAAACAAATATTGAAAACATACACTACTGGGGCACCTGGCTGGCTCAGTCGGTGGAGCATGCGACTTGATCTCAGGGTTGTGAGTTCGAGCCCCACATTGGGTGTAGAGATTACTTAAAAATAAAATCTTAAAAAAAAAAAGAAACATATAAGCTACTAAAAAGTGCTTTAACTTGTGTTGTTTCCTTGCCTGAAATGCTTATCTTCCTATTAGGTGGCTGAACCAACTTACTTACAACTCCTCATCAGAGGTTCAGCTCAATACCACCTTCTCTTGAAAGGAGTATGCAAGTTGGACAAATCTGTTCCACTGCAATCATAAGACAGGAAAAATGGAGGAGCATTTCCTGGAATTGTCTGCTAAGCAGACAGAACAAGGCTTTTCTCTTACTTATTATTTTGAAAAAATTCAAACCTAAATTAAGTTATAAGAAAGTACAATGAACACCCTTACATCCTTCATCGGATCATTCAGTTTCAATGAGGGCAAAACTGGTTCTTCAGCAGGATGAAAAACTCTTAGACATTCCAAGAAGGTTGTGAAATCTAGACAGACCAATTATTAACATTTTGCCTCATTTGCCTTCTCTCTTTATACGCACATACACCATTTTTTCTTTTTGGTTGAACCCTTTGAAAGTCACCTGCAGCATCATGACACTTCACTCCTATATATGTCAGTATTTAACCCCTCAGAACATGGGTATTTTCCACTATCATCAATACAATTATCCCACTCAGAAAAATCTATGATGATGATTTACTATCGATTCTCAAATTTCTCTAATCACTCCAAAAATGTCCTTTATAATCTGTCTGACCTTCCAATCCAAGACCCAACGAAGGTTTCAGCAAACGACAGTTATGGCTAGGTCTCTGTAGTCTCCTTTAATTTTCCTATTTAGTTTTTCATGATACCAATATTTCTGAAGAGGGTGAACCAATTTTTTGGTAGAAAATTTCCTTTTTGTATTTTTCTGGTTGTTTTTTCATTACATTATCATTTTAAAAAACCAGAATAAGTACTACATAAGTGAAGCTGCATTCTTAGTGTATCACATCAACAAACATTTAGTATCAGTTCATCCTATAACATTAAGTTTATTTACATAAACTGTTAAGATTTCTCCATATCCTATCCTAATTATCCTCCCACCCAATGATTTCAGCATCTTACCTCAATCAAATATTTCTGTAGTGCTTATTCTACAGATTTTTCTATTTCTCTAATTCTTTCCACATTTATTATTTCCTTTCAAAAAGAGAAAGAGCAAATGGTCCAACTATGAACCTAAAGGTCCTGTTTCCTGACAAAACAAGGGTAGATTAACTGAAGTGATTTTGGGGTCTCTTTTGGACCATATCTGCATCTTACCTCCTTTTATACGGGATTCTGTTTAAAATTGGATGATTAAAGGGTTCTACTAATTGGGGAGAAATACTGAAAACCACTACCTCAGAATAGCACTGTCCAATTCAACTTTCTGCAATGATGAAAATGTTCTACACCATCAACAGTGGCTATTAGCCACACGCAGCTATTGAGCACTTGAAAGGTGGCTGGTAGGACCAAGGAACAGAATTTTTCATTTCAACTGAAATAACCACATGTGGCTTATTGGTACTGTATTGAACAACACAGGTTTAGAGAATCTCCGTTTTAAAATCCGTATCATCATTTTCTAGGATAGCTTGCCACTGGGTGGCTCAGTCAGTTAAGCATCCAGCTCCAGCTCAGGTCATGATCTCATGGTTCATGAGTTCAAGCCCCTCACAGGGCTCTGTGCTGACAGTGCGGAGCCTGCTTTGGATCCTGTCTCCTTCTCTCTCTGCCCCTCCCCAACTCACACAAGCGTGCAAGCTCTCTCTCCCTCAAAAATAAACATTAAAAAAAAAAGCACCTTTAAAAAATAATAATATGGTAAAAGAAGTAGTAACTCTCATTTAAGAGCTTTCTAAATGCCGAATTTTACATAAGGTGCTTTACAGGTATTCTCATTTAGTCCTATGACCTTCTAATCAAGAGTATACCGTTTCAAGAAATGTTTCATAAGGAAATTACCCATGTAATTAGAGCATAGTTCTCTTGAACAAAATACATTTATAAAGGCTAGGGTCCGTTAAACTATTAATTGCATCTGTATTTTAATACACTAAAATTTTTAATACCAGAGTAAAACAACTCTAATTGCTAGACTTTTTAAAAAATTACCACCACCTTTACTATTCGGATTAAAAAGAAATGGCAGAGGGAAAACTTTATTTAATTTCTAATTTCATGGACAGCTTAAGAATATGGACTATACTGTGCCTGGATCAAGTGGTAAGTTTTTCAAATGTAAAACCCACGATCCTGGTCAATAAGCAAATACCCAAGTCTAGTTAAATAAGGGTATTTTGAAAATGTTATTACTGATACATAACTACACAAGAAAGAAAACTATGCTTTAAACAGGAAACTCACAAGGAGTTTCCTGCACACACTGATGCCTTTGATTCTGCAGCATTCTAACATTCTAAGATCCATAGTGAAATATTTCCCACTCCTCTTCTCCTCCTCAAAAGAGATTTGAAAAGTCTGCATGGAAGGTTTCATACATGATAAACACAACCACTGAGATCCACAAAATCAGAACTTTACTCCCTGATCGAGTATAATTTGCAAAATCCTCAACAGTTTACATTTGGAACTTTAGTTTAAAAAGGAGTTTAGTATCAGTATCATGAAGTACGCAATTCTATATTCTTTCTTCTAGACCTTCAACATATGTTGTTGCTCTTCTTGGGATGGCCTTTAGTGTCTATTTCCTGTCTTCTCCAATCCTTGTGTATATGTTGTCCACTCGCCCAGGAATACCCTTTTAACCTTTAGCCTACACTGTCTGCTTCCCTCAATTTGCACAGAATGGTGTGGGAATTAAATAAAAACTAAAATGTCTGGCATGTAACGACCCCAAATAAAGGACAATCTTTCATATCCATATATAAAGCTAGCACACAGTACCTTGTCTATGACGGGCACACTCTTAAGTATCTGCTGAAACAAAACAACACAGAGGAAAAATGGTTTGAAGTAAAAACAGGGAAGGGAAATAAAGGGACAGGGTATGTTCTTTCAGCATACAGGAATTTGAATATTTTAAGAGAAAATTCAGTTAAACAGAATACCCTACATCAAAACTAAGGAAGTTAATTTTCACGTTACTATACTCGCAGGGGTATGTAATACGCAAACGAAAGGTTTTTTTCTCAAAATAAAAACAAAGCGCACAGAGGTCACACTCCTGACACCCTGTTTATTTTTTAACATATTTCATTTAGATTGAGAATAAACAATGGTCTAGTTTGTCTAATATAATACAATGCCTACTAGGAGGCAGTTTTCCACTGGCCTATCACATTTCTGCATGCTCTGCGAGCAGAGGCAGTGACCGCTGTTTGGTCGAGACTACTTTTTCAAGGGCAGCTGTAAAGCAATGGCCTTAGAAGACAGAAATAACGTGTCCTTCTGGAGCAAACACTCATGCTCCCTAAACTCAGGGCTGCTCTGCAGTAACACACCTCACTGGTGTGCAGTTGTCATCCAGCCCACTTCATGCCGCCCTACGCCAGGTGGCGCTCAGGAAACTGGTACAAAATGCTGATACTCACGTCTTCTTACCAGCATCCATGAAACTATGGCACTCTAACTTGCTGGCTTAAAATAAAATCTCAGAATTTATATATACGTATAAGTAATCATGTGGAAGAATCAAAGATAACACAGATCTTATTTTTTTTTTTACTTACAGTTTTCCAGAACATATATGGATGTCTTTTGTGAATACTGGAAAGGATAACTTTATGGTATCCACCTGCAATGCTGTCATTAGGTTATTAAGCTGCCTGTTTTCAGACATATTTTTCCAAAACACAAGAATATTCTGCATGTTTTATAGACACAGGGCCTACACTTAATGGTTAAAGATGCTCTTCATATGATGGGTTCTTTAGCCAAGTGGTTTTCAAAGAAGGAAAAGTACATGTATTTTGTGAAAGATTCCCAGAAGATATATCTCAACCAGATAAGACCATTGCTTTAGGAGGGCAGCCTCATAACCAGTAAGAGACTCTGACGGTTATGGCTGTGGTCTACATATATAAAAGGGTAGCTGCACTGGGGTAACGCAGTTTGGTAAAAAGTGCTTTAGCTCTAATAGCCTAAAATAAGTAAGTAATTGCAGCCACATCATCTAATTCCTTGCTTCATTTGCCTTACCTGTACAAGAAGAATTTAGTAGACAATTACTTATTAGTAACTTCAACTCCAAAGTTCTTTAATTCTCATGCTATCAGTTACTAAAATTGCTGTGGTTCAAAGGAAATCCTTCACCTGCTCCAACAATAACAAAAATACTTGTTTGGCATTCCTTTAAAATATAAAGAATGCCACTTCTGGGTTAGAAAAAATTAAAACACACATATGAATCAGCTTCTAAAATCAAGGAGCCAAAAGGTACATAGCCACATTAGTAAAAGCAGATGCTTTCCGCCCCAGACCTAAATTGTCAAATACTTAAAGCCTAGACAGAGTGATGAGCGTCTCCACGAACATACAGTTTGGAGCATTTGTCCCAGAGGCTTTCTATTATTTTAAAAAGCCTTGGATATCAGGAAGTTATTTTGTTATCCAAAATAAACACTCTTCTCTTTGGGGCCATCGGTTCATGACCCTGTACTAGCGAATTTATATTTAAAGTTCTTCTGAAGCTTGGTACATTAATAACCATGGCTCTTCACTCAGTCCAATGTAACAGTAACTGTCTAGTTTGTGAGAACGAAGTTCAAGACCACTGCACATTTCTTGTATAAAATCTACAAGTCACTACAAAGCAATTTTAATTAGCTAGAAAGGCCTATGATGGCAACATATCATAAGAGAGATATGGATTCAAATCTAACTTATTAGCTCTTTGAGTCTTATCAACATATTTAACCTAAGCCCCAGTTTCTTCAGAGGATATTACCTGCCACGTAGGATAGTTGTTTGTAAGAATTAAATGAGATTATTTCATAAAGGGCTTAACACAGACTTGAATACATAGTAGGTAGTCAATAAGTGATAGATAATATTACTAAATGACCTGGAACTCACAGAGTTCTACAATCTTTTCCTTATCTTCCCAATGGTATCCCCTCCTATATCCTAACAATACTGTACATTTTTACTATGCCATATCACATCCCATATGTTGAATATACTGTATGTGCCTCCACTTTCATACCTTTGATCATGCCATACTCTGCCTGAATTTCCCCTGTCAAATTCCTATCCATTCTTAAAATCCTTGATCAAATTCCATTCTCCTTCAAAGGAACTTCAAACACCTACTCCTCTCAGAAAGTCAGTCAGAATGCTGGTGCTTGCAGCTGGTGCTCAAAGGGAAACAAATTATTAATTCCCAAGAAAATTTAGAAAGCTATAAGAGATAACAGGTGCTGGCTTTTTAGAAGGAAGAAACTAGCAGTCTGAACATTAGAAATAAGCCAAAGGAATAGATCATTTTGAAGCTACACTTGTAACAAAAGTGGGGCGAAGACAGCAAAATATCCAGTATCCAGTGGAGTTCCTTCATGACTATCTGAGTTAATGAACATAAGGAAACAAGTCTGAGAAATTAAAAATACCATTTTTCACCCTTCTTTGCAGATTCAGGAACTAGGTTAGCTACATTAGAGAAAAAGGCCCACCACAGCCTTTACAGCCTTCAAGTAAATATGCTTTCCACCATTTAAAACAAAAAAACCTAAATTATCAAAATGCCACTTAGAAATATATGTCAACTTTCACTAATGCTTCATTTAAAAAAAAAAAAATTTTTATGTTTATTTTTGAGTGAAAGAGAAAGAGAGAGACAGAGTGCGAGCAGGGAGGAACAGACAGGGAGGGAGACAGAATCCGAAGCAGGCTGCAGGCTCTGAGCGGTCAGCACAGAGTACTACACAGGGCTTGAACTCATGAACTACACGATCATGACCTGAGCCAAAGTCGGACGCTTAACCAACTGAGCCACCCAGGCACCCCTAAAGTTTCATTTTTTTAATCACTAAGTCAAAAATCTTTATGTCATTCTGGCCTTTAATATTTTCTAATTTACTCAAATTTAACCACCCACTCTACCTCAAAAGTCAAATCCTCAAAAGCTAACGTCCTCAAAACTTTGTTTAGACTCTCACAGAAATCTTCCCCTATCAAATAAATTCTTTCATGATTCTCTCATAAAGAGACCAAACCAATAGTCTCTTTTCACAGTATACGATCCCCAAAGGAAATGAACAACACACTATAAATCTTTCAAAGTGACTTTTGAAATCCTTTGAAAGAGGACTTCAGAAATAAAAATTTTCAATTAAAACCTTTTTTCCTTGGGGACCAGGTCCTCCCATTTGCCCAGATGTTGGTCAATATAATATTAGAGTAAATTTGCTCTTCTCTCTTCAATAAGAACTCAAAGTTTTCTCTCCAGAAAAAAATGAGATACAAAGTTCAGTATCAGACATTTAAACCTTATTAATATTCAATGATTCACATGTAACATTAATACTAAGACTTCACACTAAGCACAAAGTTCTAAATGTCTTATTTTCAATTTTTAGAATCCTTTTAGAGGAGTCTGATCTAAAATCAGTACTTTTTGTTCAAAATTTATTATTAATATTCCCTCAACAAGCCTTTAATATGACATTCTAACATTTAATTTTAGATTGTAAAGGTCATGTAGTATTTTAAAGTTGGAAGAACCCTCAAACATCTCATGCTTGTTTGAAATGAAAAGCTTACAGCAAGCCTGTAGTAAGCCTAAAAGACAAAGAACAGAATCCAGGAAGTTTGGTGACTGACTATACATTAAGGGAAAAAGAATCAAGAATCACTCCCAGCTTTCAAGCCTAGGAGATAAGGAAATATTAAGGACTAACCAAAGTAGAGCTCTAAAGGGAAACGAATTCAGGGGCAGGAAGAGTGGAAGCAAGAAAGGTCGTTTTGTTGTCATTTTAAGAAAATGGAGTGTGATGCTAACCTTACCTTAATAATGAAGAGAAGTGTAGTTCTTCTTAGATGCATGGGGGCTGGGGGAGCAGGGGGTAGAGAAGAGGCTCTTCACTGCCTCAGCTTAAAGCAGGAAATCTATCTCTAACCCATACATGGATCCTTTCTCATTTCCCACAAACAGCTAAATGAGAGCCACAGGAAAAGTCTTCCAAAAAGTTTATTTTCTTAGAAATAATGCAAAATATTTCCATTAATTCTGAAATAATTTTACTTACATTTTTGAATTCTAAAAAGGTTTATAATCTTTGTTTTACCTTCTTCTGCATTACTTCAGCCCTTTTCATGTGAACCAAATAGAATAGCATTATCAGGATAATCTAATCAACAATAACTTATTTCAGCTGTGCACTGTAAATTACAGTCTAAATGAATTCTATTCATTATCTAAAACTTAAAGGGACTGATCTCTTATTTGACAGAGATAAAAGAGTTGGCTGGTTATGGTGATGCTGGCACTGTTAATTGTGCCTGCCAACAACCTAGTCCCATAAACACTGAATTCTGTTCATCCAATGGTTCCTTGTCAACAAGCCATAATCACATTTTGACACACATTACTAGATTTTAACAAAGTAGAATTAATCCTCTGTGTCCCCTTACAGGCTATGTTCACAAGCTTTTTTACGAGTTTTTAACAGGAAAGTCTCTAAACAATCAGTACAGAACATTCAGATTCAGAAGGATGAACAAAATCTAGTGGCAGAATTGGTTTTATCACTAAAAATAACCTCTAAGTGGGGTATCAAGTTTCTGCTCATAAACATTTCCCTCCCCCACTATGGAAAACAATAAACAGCATGGAGGTTCCTCAAAAAATTAAAAATAGAACTACTCTACGACCCAGCAATTGCACTACTAGGTATTTATCCAAGGGATACAGGTGTGCTGTTTTGAAGGAGAACATGTACCCAAATGTTTATAGCAAGCAGCCCTATGGACAATAGCCAAAGTATGGAAAGAGTCCAAATGTCCATCGACGGATGAATGGATAAAGATGTGGTATATACATACAAGTGGAGTACCACTTGGCAATCAAAAGGAACAAAATCTTGCCATTTGCAACTACATGGATGGAACTAGGGGGTATTATACTAAACAAAATTGGTCAGAGAAAGACAAACATATGACCTCACTCATATGAGGAATTTAAGATACAAAACAGCTGAACATAAGGGAAGCAAACATAATATAAAAACAGGGAGGGGGACAAAACAAAAGAGACTCTTAAATATAGAGAACAGGGGTGCCTAGGTGGCTCAGTCAGTTAAGCGTCCAACTTTGGCTCAGGACATGATCTTGCAGTTGGTGAGTTCGAGCCCCACATCGGGCTCTGTGCTGATGGCTCGGAGCCTGGAGTCTGCTTCAAAGTCTGTGTCTCCCTCTCTCTCTGTTCCTCCCCTGCTTGGACTCTGTCCCTCTCTCTTTCAAAAATAAATAAAGATTTAAAAAATATATATCGAGAGAAAACAAAGAGAGGGTTACTGGATGGTTTGTGGGGGGGGGGGGATGGGCTAAATGGATAAGGGGCATTAAGGAATCTACTCCTGAAATCATTGTTGCACTATATGCTAACTAACTTGGATGTAAATTAAAAAATAAATAAATAAAAAATAAAAAAATAAACATTTCCCTCTCAAATTTCCCTCATTTTGATTTATTACTTAAGAGATTGATTTGGTTTATGAAAAAATTTTGGAAAAAAAATAAACTCCACACAGTGGTTATCCATGCAGAGGAAAAGAGGGAAACGGGTTCAGTTAGAAATACCAGAGGCTTTGAGACATATCTGTAATGTTTTATTATAAATGTGGAAATACATTAATACTTAAATAAAGCCAAATGGTGGGTATACAGGCTATAAGGTAAATATATGGTTAGGGGGAAAATTTCATAAATTGTTGTCTCTCTCAACCCATCATTCCTACCCCTCACCTCCAGTAAAAACTCTATGGCTAAGAGAAATTTTGGTTACAAAGAGAGAAGAAATTTAGGGAATATTATACATTTCATAGGCCAGACACTTTATAGAAGGTAACTGGGAGGAACAGTGTCGCAGCACAACAGACAGGATAGGAAAGACTCCAGAAACAGGCAAGCACCCAATACGAACTATGATGTAATTTTTCTAAGAATCAATCAGCCTGGATCAATAACTGCCCATGGAGATGCTTCTAAAATTATCCTTAATATCATCTTTTTCCAATTCTACAGCAGATAACAGATGCTTGGGTCACATACCTTTGACCAGTGTGTGAATAGCTTATCTACCTTCCAATGTGTTTTTATTAGTCATCATTTTCCAAAGTCATATGAAAATGTTGGTTTAGTAAATTTTCCCATACTCAAACATGCTGAAATAAGACAGTCACCATTCCCCAAGTAACATCAGCTGCTCTGAATAGAAGATTAAATGTCAGTTTAGATCTAATTGGCCTTCCTATCATAGCCTATCAAATTTAGAAACCTACATGAAGTCACCTAAAGCTCTTAAACATGCAGCTTTAGTAAACAGTAATTAAGTATTATTAGAATCATGAAGCTATTTTAATAACGTTTGCACATACAACTTCAAAAATCTCTGTTCCAATTTTGAAAATGAGAGAAAAAGGACTAAAATGCATTTGACGGATTTACAAAACACCTTGTGAAAACATATAGCTGACAACAAATGTACTAACAGGGACTTTATTCATCCCCTGAATTATAGAAGTTATGAAACAACCCCCCCCCAAAACAACCCCAGTATTTTTCTACTTGTTTTTATTATATTTTGAAAGTAATTTAACTGTTAAGCCTTTTAATCTTTTGACCAAATCCGGTTAACTTGCAGATACAGGTAGCATCAACAATGCTCATCTGAAGGTGACCATGGTAAACTCAAAAACATAATTTAAAATATTCATAATAGTCTTGTAACTATGGCAAGAATTTTTAGGAGCTAATTTTAAAAAAAACATCAGCATATGTTCAAAATAAGTAGATTCAGTCTGAGTCTCTAGAACAGAGGCTTTCAACCTTTGCTGCACAGGAGAATCACCCAGGGAAATGAAGCCCAGGCCACACCCCAAACCGATCAAATCAATCTTTAGAGGGTGAGACCCAGCCAGCACCATTTTAAAAGCTTCTGAGGTGACTCTAGCAAATTACTAACGTTGAGAATCATGAAAGATTCTAACAGTATAAACTTGATTCACTATTACACAAACAGAAAATGCAAGCACATATATGATATGGAGCAAAAAAACCAAGTAGTCTTTTTTTTGTGGTACAACACACGGTAACTTTTTCCTAAGTGATCCTGACATACTTCAGCTCAAATTAATTTTTCCATCACAAGAACAAAGTCAACAAATTGAACAAATAAGAGAGAACCCACAGATCTGGGAGAAATGGAAACACCTTTTACAACTAACTATTACATAGAGCTGCAACTAGTCTGCACCCTGAAATAAGTGTGACATGAAACATTTATTTTTCCTAAGGACTTACATTTTAACTCTTGTTCTTAAAGAAAATAAAAGTACAAAAGCTAATGATGAAAATGGTTCAGCCCTATCAATGAGAAAACACCTAGTCTGAAAGCAAACCTCAAGAAGCCCTCCTACACATTTTATATGGCAAGAAATTTAAATTGAACCTATTTGCATAAACACTTCACAACTTTAAAAAAAAAAAACTTAGAAGTTTTACATATGCTCAAGAATTAATTAGTATTCAGAAATAAAGACCATACAGAAACTCAAATCCAATCTCTCCCTTAAAGAGTCTTCTACAAGTTCAATTCCTTTTTGTTTTTTTCAGAACAGCTTCTATCATAATAGTTTGCATTTATACTGTTTTGACATTTCTCTGTCAACACCTCTCTGAGGTGGATACTAATCAGTTAGCCACACATTATTCTCAACTCCTTATTTCTAAGGCTGAGAAAACTTACTCATAAGCAGTCACTGATTGGAGCCAAGGTGAATGATACAAAAGAAATACCTGAACGCTTGCCAATGTTCACTGTTTTTTGTTTTTGCTCTTCTACTAATCCACACCACCTAAGCCAATAAAAGGAAGTTATAATGTGAACATTTATCCCACTGTTTTTCATAACTGGGCTATCACAAAAGCTACATAGGGAGTCCTTGCCTTCCAAGGGAAAAAAAAAAAAAAAAAGCCCGGTCAAAAGAGTGTGAGTATAAAGAACTCAACTGGGAAAAGAATGAAAAAGCTTAACAGAAATGGACAGGAGGAATTATTCACAGCAACTTAATTGAAAGTGATTGATATTTTATGTATTGGGAAAGAAGATTCTCATTTAAAAAATTAAGCAACGGTGCTAGAAAATACCCCTATGGTCATACAGAAAAGTCTATGTACACTTGAATTTCAAATTTTCAAGCATCAGAACCAGGCTCAGATATAACAGATATTTTTAGAATTACCATATCTGAGAATTTAATATTATAATAAATATACTGGGGCTTCAATGGATAAAGTGGACACCATGAAGGAACAGGTGGGTAATGTAAGCAGGGATATGGAAACCCTAAGAAAGAACCAAAGGAAAACAACAAAGATAAATTACCATTAACACTGTAACAGAAATAAATGCCTTCGATGGGTTCATCAGTACACGGGACACAGCCAAGAAAGGAATCAGTGATCTTGAAGACATGTTAGTACGAATTCCCAAACTGAAAACCTAAGAGAAAAAAAAAAAAAAAACCCCAGGGTATCCAAGAACTGTGGGATGATCACAAAATGTGTAACATATGCATAATGGGAATATTAGAAGAGGAAAACAAAACTACAGAAGAAATTTGAAGTAATAATGGCTGAAAATTTTCCAAAAGAACAGATACCAAATCACAGATCCATAAAGCTCAGACACCATGAAACAGAATACTGAAAATATCTACACTTAGGCATATCACTGTCAAACTACAGAAGAGCAAAGACAGAGAAAATCTTGAAGGAAACCAGAGGAAATAACACCTTACCTAAAAGAACAACGTTAAGAATTACATCAGAATCCTCTTCAGAAACCATGAAAGCAAGAAGTGACTGAAGTAAAATATTTTTAAAGTGTTGAAAGGGAAAAAAACAAACAAACAAAAAAACACCAATGAAGAATTCTGCATCCCAGCAAAATGATCCTTCAAAGGTGAAGGACAAATCAAGATTTTCTCAGAGAAACAAAAATTAAGGGAATTTGTTACCAGCAGACCTGCCTGCAAGAAATGTTAAAACTTCTTCAGAGATAAAAAATGTTAAGTATTAGCAACAAGGTTTATATAAAGAATGAAAACTCTTACAGAAAGAATAAAAATAAAATAGCATTAAGCACATACACACTTAGATAGAATTATATACGTATATACATCTTTACTTAAATATATATATAACCAAAGGCAAAAACCCTAAAAGATGAATAATTTTAACTATTTCAAAATCACCATCTATGGCATACATAAAAATACCATGAACCAAACTAAAAGCCAATTACTATCTAAGGAAAGTTGTTAGTAGTCTTAATTCCTTTATTTTAATACCTTAAAAAAAAAAAAAAAAAAACATAGTGTGGGGAGGGAGAAAGTAAAAGACTTCTCTAGTGAATTTGGGAGATGGAACTGGGCATGCTCTGTTCGGTGTTACATAGGTTCCTTCCCATTTAGAGCCAGTCTTCATCTGCAGATGCACAGTTTTTGCTGCTCTGTGTTATAGACTTAAAGGAATGTATGCATTCAGGCCCTTGGCAAGAGGACTGCAGTTGTCTACAGCAGTAAATGGCTGGATAAATCTTAATCAGAGATGAAGCACTGGGAAGGCCATTGTGGGGACATATCTACACCAAACCTTCCAATCCAGCTTTATCCAACTAAATTTCTGATCTCCATCTGATTTCCTTATGTATTTGTTCAATCGGTAAAGAATTCAACAGGGCGGAGGGTTGGTATATTAATTATCTGTTCCCCAGACCCAAGCAGTTATCTCCAACATCAACCATGTTTTATAACTTCATCTAAATGTTTCACAAACCAAACATTCACAATTAAAAGGGCTAGGGTGTAGGTATAGAGAAAGAAATGTACAGATGAAGAGACATAAAATTTGCTTTAAAGAAAAACAAAGAATAGTTCTTTAGTATATCAGCACTTTCCTTCTTGGACTTTGAGTATCATGAGGCATCAGAAGGATGGAATCACGCATGGATTTACACTATAAAGCTAATAAAGTTTAAACTTTCAGTTCATACACTTGACATGGTCCCATCCAAAAGTCATAGGCATGATTTTATATCCATAATTTTGTTTTATTTCCTTAAAAAGGACCCCAGAAATTATAAAAGTTTGAGGCCTCACGAAACTTGAATCCACGCTGGATGAAACTCACGAGGGAAAGCAGAATAAAGTCAAATGCATCCTAGATTGGGATTTTAAATTTTAATCCAACTAAGGAGGTTCTGAAACTCATATCTTATTATAAGTATTCTAGAATTGGGGTGCCTGGGTGGCTCAGTCAGTTAAACGTCTGACTCTTGGTTTCGGCTCAGGTCATGATCTCAAGGTTTTCCTGAGTTTGAGCCCTGCTTTGGGCTCCATGCTGACAGAGCTTGCTTGGGATTCTCTCTTTCTCTCCCTCTGCTCCCTTCGCCCCCACTCATGCTGTCTCTCTCTCAAAAAAAAAAAAAAAAAAAAAAAAAAAAAAACCTTAAAAAAAATAAATATTCTAGAGTATTGCAGCTAAATGAAACAAAATCAGTACAAGTGGTTACTTCACAGTTTACCATAATGAAAGGCTAAAACCCTAATAAGTCTATTTCCCCTCTTCAAAAGAGAGCTTATCATTACACTGTTATGTTAGCTATTATGATAGCAACCTAGGAAAATGTTTATGATCTGATGTTAAATGAAAAGATAAAATATTATAATCACTTTTATCTAAGAAACCTACATTAAAGAAACTTGCAAAGACTTGTTAGTATGTGTAATAAGGATTACCTTTTCTTTCCCCTTTATCCAAATAATCTATAATTACTTGTATAATTTAAACATTTTTAAGATTTTATTTGTAAGCAATCACTACACCTACTATGGGGCTTGAACTCAACCCCGAGATGAAGAGTCGCATGCTCCTCTGACTGAGCCAGCCGGGCACCCCTATAATTTAAATTTTTAAATTATAATTTTAAACTATATCCATAAAGAAATAAAAATGATCTTGTGTAGTTTTAAAAGTTCTAAATCCAATTCCATACAGGTCCAGAAATATTTTTAGCAACTACATTATTTTTAATGTATAACTTTCTCAAGGTCACTACTTTGACAAATAATATTATTATTGCGTCCTATTATAAGCATACCATAACTGCATTACTTCCTTCAGAACCATGCTCAGAAGCTTTTAAGGAAGACAGGTGAACCATTTTAACTTAACCTAGATTGTTACACTTTTCCTGCCCTCTTCGGTCTCCTCCCTTGAAAAGAGCTCCCACTTATTATGACTCACAGTACTTGTGCCTTTAGTAACTACCTTACTTATTTCCTATCATTAATGCTGTTCTAATAAAGAAAAATGACTATTAGGCATTGCTACTTACTAAATCAGCAATCTTAATTTTATAAATCTTAAGTTTATATATTGGATCATGATCCTAGCCTAAAACAAAATGTTGTATGACTTCTGTGCATCAGTTTATTTATTCAGAAAGATTTTCATCCCCATCCAAGATAATTAGGTTGCTACTGCTTGGACTATAAAAGAAGTCAGTATATTACATCAATTAAGTAAAACTGTATGTACTATACCATGAATAAACAGAGGACTAGTAAGAAAAAATAAATAAATAATAAAAAATGATTTAAAAATATTAAAAATAAAAGCAACAGCTCTCCTCAAAACTATCTTTCATTTAAGCACTGGCAATTTCTTTTTAGCCTTTAATGTTAATCTAACAATACTTATTTTAAATCCTATTTGAAAACTGTAGCTTAAAAATACCAACTGAATCCATATTTTTCTTAGCCATCATGGCTACGTGAATAAGTTACGAACCATTTTATCAGATTTTCTTAAATTAAAAACTGAATAAAAAGATTATTTACATACCATAAATAATCTTTTTCTAAATAATCAACATGGTCTTAAATTCTCTGTCAAAATGCAGTTAAATACTCAATACATATATGGTTCTACCTTAATGGATTTTACAGTGAAAACAACCTTAAATCACAGAGCATTATCACAAAGCATTTATGCTATAATATTATAACCTCATGATTAGATGCCCAATTTTCCCAAACAATCTTTGTTATTACTAAATTATTAAGAGTTTCCCACTTTGCTTTTATTGTGTAATCAAATGCAAGTATGGAATGCTTCCCTGATTCCCTAAAGAAAAGGCAGCAAATATGCTACCATTCCAAAATTTACCTCAGAGGCTGAAGCATTCTATTTAAGTGTAGTTGAAGGTTGAAAAGCCTCTGATGCTGTGTAAGAGTCAAGAATTCTGTTCTTTGAGATTCTCATAATCCCAGCATTAAAGCTATAAATACAATCAAATAAAAAATAAGAAAAAGTTGAAGTTCCTAAATTAAAGGATACAAAACACATTTTTTCCCCTGTATTTGAGAATATGACAATGAATCATTGTGGTAATATTGACAATAAAGGAACTATTATATAAAACTTGTTCCATAGTGGAGAAATAGACTTAGGTTCTTTCTCCCTCTACTAATTTGACTATCAACACTTAAAAAAATTATTTAGAGGCTAAAGAACTATTTTACACAAACACACACAGAAATTCCTGTCACAATTCAAATTTAATGTGCATTTTATAAAATCTATCCTTAAACCGCCAACTTGGCAAAAATTAGGAGGAAAGACTGAAGAAACTTTAGTCATGTTAAAAAGGGCTTTTCTAATTCTGTGTCTCCCTCTTTCTCTGACCCTCCCCTGTTCATGCTTTCTCTCTGTCTCAAAAATATATAAATGTTAAAAAAAATTTTTTTTTAAAAAAAGGGCTTTTCTATAATTTTTATGAAAGTAAATAGATGTCTATTTTTAGGAACAATAATATGAGCTGCCAGTGATTTTTACTCCTTCCTAAGAGGAAAAAAACAGCCTGAATGTCAAAACTTTAACTCCTGTAACATCATCATTTGATTTATATATCAGACGACTGTAATCCTGGTATAGGCACTGGGTAGGTAGGACAGTGGGCAAAGCCTACAGCAGCAAAAAAAAAAAAAAAATGTAAACTCAAAACTACATTACACTAAAAGACAACAGCAACAAAGAGAAGGTAAATATATTATTATTATTAACAATTTATAACTGTAGTTTTTATAGTTTACAAACATTTTCATTATATCATTTGAAGAGCATTTTATCTTCCCACTCTCTGAGAACAGAAGTAAGCACCATTTTTACTACATGCAGTTATACATATAAAACACTTAAAGTATGTCTAGTTTACAATAAGTATTCAATAAATGTTAGTTATTATTATTGTCTGTTACAGATGAAGGTTCAGAGGTCATGAGGCTTGCCACTAGTGGGAGAAGCAGAAAAACCACTGAAGAAACATGGGCACAATGGTAAAGAAGGAAGAAATTCAAGTCAAGTAAGAAAAAAAAAAAGACCAAAGCAGGGGCCCCTGGGTGGCTCAGTCGGTTAAGCATCTGACTCCCTAGTTTCGGCTCAGGTCACAATCTCAGGATTCCTGAGTTCAAGCTCTGTGTCCGGCACTGCACTGAAGGTGTGGAGCCTGCTTGGGATTCTCTCTCTCTCTCTCTCTCTCTCTCTCTCTCTCTCTCCCTCTTTCTCTGCCCCTCCCCAGCTTGTGCACTCTCTCAACATAAATAAACAAACAAACAAACTTAAAAAAAAAAAAAAAGACCAAAAGGAAGTCAGAGTGTCATGAGTTAGATTAGATGGTAGCTAGTCACAGGCTTAATTAGTTAGGGCTCCAACCTAGGACAAAACAAAAAGCGCACTCTATGGCATCTCATCAATCAGACATTCCTGAAAAGGTCCATCCCAAATCAGAGAGAGACTATCATAATAATTCCCAAGTTCAGGATCAAAAGTCACACACACCCCTAATTTTCCTTGCTGAGAAATCTATCTTGAGACACTAAAATATCATTAGAAGCGTGTTTGACTCTTTTGTTTTAATCTTCAAAACGTGAAGGACAACAGTGAATGGTTTTTATTCTATCCTATATAATAAAATGAAGAAGCTGTCCGTTAATCTATACCTTAAGATCACGTCAAGCCAGGTTTTCTAATAAGCTCTTCCATGGAGAAAACAATTGAGCTATGCTGGCCTTCTGCCAAAGGTGTATAGCACACAGGGAATATGCAACACTTTATTAGAGATGGGTGTGTTTTGTTAAAAAACAATACTACGGTGAAATTAAAAATCCTGGCAATTAGAAGTAGATTTAATACAAAATAATTTAAATACAAAATAATCACAAACTTCTCAGTTACATTTGATCACGAATCTTCATGTCATTGGGGTGCCTGGGTGGCTCAGTTGGTTAAGCACCCAACTTCAGCTCAGGTTGTGATCTCACAGTTCTCAAGTTCGAGCCCCACATTGAGCTCTCTGCTGTCAGCACAGAACCTGCTTCAGATCCTCTGTATGCCTCTGTCTCTGCCCCTTCCCTGCTTGTTCTATCTCTCTTTCTCAAAAATAAAATAAGTTAAAAAAAAAAAAGAATCTTCATGTCAAAACCAACTGCTGAACTAGTTTCAGTATGACATGGACAAAACTAAAACAACTAAGTCAAATGCATGGTTGAAAGAGGATTTTATTTATTTTAATTCAATAACTCAATTTACTCAAAGCTCGAACATTCTTCCCTATATTCAAAATATTGTATTTCTCATCACTGACTACTTAAGATATTGTCCTTTTACATCACACCTTAGAAACTGAAAGAGGAGTACCTGGGTGACTCAGTGGATTAGGCGTCTAGCTTTTGGTTTCAGTTCAAGTAATGATCCCATAATTTGTTGGATCGAGCCCCACATCAGAAATAAACAAACATTAAAAAAAGAAGAAGAAATTGAAAGAACCACAGATAGCTCTAATGAATCACGTGGCTCTTTTCTGAAGAACAAAAATAGGGTAGAATTTACAACTCTCTTAAGACTAAAGAAGAATTCATTTTTTGCAGTAGGATTTTAGTTATGATGTTTATACAGTACAGCCAGATTTTTTTTAATTTCTATTTTTTTAAAAGTTACTGTTAAGCAAAATAGTTATATATACTGTAACAATATTAACAAAAATAACACACATACTATTACTGGGCAATCAAAAAGAATGAAATCTTGCCATCTGCAACTACATGGATGGAACTAGAGGGTATTATGCTACGCAAAATTACTCAGAGAAAGACAAATAAATGACTTCACTCATATAAGGACTTTAAGAAACTGAACAGATGAACATAAGGGAAGAGAAGCAAAAATAATATAAAAACAAGGAGGGGGACAAAACATAACAGACTCTTAAATATAGAAAACAGAGGGTTGCTGGAGAGGTTGTGGGAGGAGGATGGACTAAATGGGTAGGGGGATTAAGTAATCTACTCCTGAAATCATTGTTGTACTATATGCTAACTTGGATGCAAATTAAAAAATAAATAATTAATAAAAAAAGAACTCTGGAAGTATAAATACATACATACATACAACACATACTAAAACATGAAGAAAATTACAGCAAGGCTCATTTTAGTTACTTAAAACCTAGTGAAAATCTTAAAAGCCGTCAAAAGAAAAAAAGGACATTATGTACAGCTGGACAAAAAGAATAATGATGGCAGCCTCATAAGAAACAACATAAGCCAAAAGACAATGGAACAACATATGTAAGGTACTGAAAGAACAAAAATATGTGTCAACCTAGAATTTCTATACCCATCAAAAATATCTAAGGCAACTAGGGACTTTTTCAGACATACAAAAGTGAAAAGATTTCATCACCAGCAGACTTTCAGTATAACTAATTTTTAAAAAATCCTTCAGGATTAAGCAAAATAGTACCAAATGAAACCTGCATCTACACAAAGGAGTGAAGAGCAATGGGAATGGAAAATGAATGACTAAATATAAAGCAGGAACATTTAATCTCTTTAAAAATGTTTTTTTTCAACGTTTTTTATTTTATTTTTGGGACAGAGAGAAACAGAGCATGAACGGGGGAGGGGCAGAGAGAGAGGGAGACACAGCATCGGAAACAGACTCCAAGCTCCGAGCCATCAGCCCAGAGCCCGACGCGGGGCTCGAACTCACGGACCGCGAGATCGTGACCTGGCTGAAGTCGGACACTTAACCGACTGCGCCACCCAGGCGCCCCCATTTAATCTCTTTAAAAGATAACTGTTTAAAATAAAATAATGCATAATAGAACTTACACGTAAAAGTAAAATATATAATAACAATAGCAGAAATCCAGGAGAGAGGAAATGGAAGTATAATGATTAAGGTTCTTACA
This sequence comes from Puma concolor, assembly GCF_028749965.1. Classification (NCBI taxonomy): domain Eukaryota; kingdom Metazoa; phylum Chordata; class Mammalia; order Carnivora; family Felidae; genus Puma; species Puma concolor. Next base: position 73,707,613 of record NC_141674.1, on the reverse strand, counting down.
CACAACATAGTATAATATATACCATTAACCCTACAGCAACCACAAAAAAATAAAATAAAATAAAATCACAATAAAGTGCACTGGTAGTAAGTCAACAAATGAGATAAAATGGAATAAACAAAATACTCAGCTAATCCTAAGGAAGGCAGCAAAAAAGGGAAATGGAACAGATGCAACAAATAAGAAACAAATAGTAATGCAGCAATGTAAACCAAATCGTATCAATAATTACATTAGCTGTAAATGCTCTAAACACCACTATTTACAATGGGGATTATGAAATTGGATGAAAGCCCCAACTATGTACTGCCTACAAGAAATTCATTTTAAATAAAAAGATACAAACCAGTTGATATCAAGAGTGGGAAAAAATCTACAATGCTTACACTAATCAACAGAAAACTGAAGTGGCTAATCAGACCAACCAGGTTTCAGAGCAAAGAATATTACCAAGAATAAAAAGGTTCATCTCATAATGAAAAGGAGGTTAATTAGTCAAGAAGACATGACATTCCTACACGTTTATGTACCAATCATAGTACCTCAAAATACATGAAGCAAAAAGTAACAGAGCTTCAGGGGAAAACAGACAAATTCACAATTATTATCAGAGACTTCAAAACCCCTCTTTCCATAATTAATGGACAAGTACGCAGAAGGAAAATCAAGGATATAGAACAACTTTACCAACCAACTTGACCTGACATTTACTGCATGTTCCACCCCCACAGCAACAGAATATACATTTTTCACGTTCATAGAACACTTACTGAGACAGTTTATATGTTGAGGCATAAAACAAAATAAATAAATTTTAGGATTTATGCAAAGAAATTCAAAAAATTCAAATGTATGCTGCCCTCTTCTATAATACACAGTTGGAACTGGTAAGTAACTGCCAGCTAAAAACCCCACTTCCCAACCTCCCCCCTTGCATAAGGATAAAGAATTGTCTTCATCAATAAACTGAGGATACAAGAGGCCAAAAAAGTTCAGAAAGGGGGGCTCCTCACTCCTTTCTTGCCCCTACCCAGGGATGACAGCAGAAAACTTCCAAAGACTGGATGGTAGAATTATAAGGCAGGAGGTACCTGAGACCCTGAATCAATCACCCATGTAAAGGAAAACCATCCACCAAAATGATCATTTAATATATGAATGGGGAAAAAAGTCATTTACTGTGTTTAGTCAAAAAAAATTGTGGGCTTTGTTTTAAAAGGAGTTAGCATCACTCTAAATCAGGAAGTTTCTAAAGAGGAGTGACATGATTTGATTTACATTTTAAAAGGATCACTCTAGCTGTTATATTAAGAATAGTCTGTAGAAAGGCAAGTGTGGAAGCATTCTAGTTAAGACATGGCAGTAATCCAGGGAAGAGATGATGGTACGTATCTTGAACTAGGGTGATAACAGTGCGAGTGCTGAGTAGTAGTTATATTCTAGAAATATTTGAAGATAAAGTTAACAAGATTTTTCTGACAGATTAGATGCAGTGTGTGAGAAAAAGAAAAGGCAAGTAAAACCCTGGCAACTGAAAGGATACAGCTGCCATCAACTGACTGAGATACGGAAGGTAAAAGATAAAATAGATTTAGGATGAGGCAGTGGACAAAGATATCAGAAGATCCATTTTGAAAACACTGAGCTTGAGATGTCTACTAATTACTCAAAGACAAATTCAAGTGGGCAGCCAAATTACTAGGAAATAAGCCTGAATTAGAAATATATATTCGATTGGGTAAGGGGCATTAAGGTTGCCCTCAACCCTTGTTGGGATGAGCACTGGGTGTTATACGTAGGGATGAATCACTGGAATCTACTCCTGAAATCATTATTGCACTCTATACTAACCGGGATGTAAATTTAAAAATTTATTTTTAAAATGTGCCTTCAAAAAAAAAAAGAATTATATATTTGGAAATTGTCAGCATATAAATCACCAACTAAGGGAGAGTAAATAGAGAAGAGTAAATAGAGAAGGTTATTCTTATGCTAAGAGGTTGAGGAGAAAAGGAGAACCCAACACGGGATTCAGAGAAGTGACCAATGAGGTGGGAAGAAAACCAAGATTATGGTATCTTGAAAACCAAGTAAAGAAAATCTATCAAAAAAAGAGGAAGTGATCAATTGTGTCAAATTCTGATAGGTCAAATAAAATGAAGACGAAAAATTGAGCATAGGATTTAGAGAAATTACTGGTGAGTTTGGCAACTGGAGTCAGTAAGACAAGTTTTTAGTTATACTGCAAAGGGAAGACAAAATATGGAACTGAGGTTGGCTGAGAAAAGGGGAGTCAAGAGAAAGTATTGTTTTGGTTTTTGGATGGGAGAAATAATAGCATGCCCATAGTCTATTTCTGCTTAAGAATATTCAAGCAGAAAGAGAAGACATGATGATTATAGGAGAACAAAGGAAAACTTCTGGAACCATGCCTTGTAGGTTAGGGAACAGGATCAGGTACACAAGTGACCTAACAGGCAGTTAATCCATAGTTAACAGGCAGAAAGGCAAAGTACATAAACACAGTTACTAGTGGGTGGGTAGGAAACTGTAAACAATTACGCTAAAGTGAACCATGACTGTAAAGTCCAGATATGTGTAAGACCATGGCTCAAAAGTGGTCTTTCAGGAAGCAGTGTTTGAATATTCGTTTTTATTGCCACTCCACTAGGTACCAAAAAGCTATTAGAAGTCTTAACGGAGTGGTAGACAGACATCCTGGGGTTACCTTAATTGAGACCAACTATTTCTAGTGACTACTCTATGGCGCTAGATATCCTATCCAGGACTCCTAAGTGAGGCACTAATTAGCAATTCTACAATAACTGCATTCCAATTAATCCAAAGTCCTCTAAACAGTAGCTACCATGAGTTTTGCAAACAATTTCTACTTGCAAAAGTAGAGAAATCTATCATTCTTGGAACATTTTACAGACACCGCTGAACGGTTTCAGGCACTTTAAGTACTACCAAATTCCAAAGAACAATATCAACTTTAGTCCTGGAATTAGTTCATAAGTTTAGGGGGATTTTAAGAACATAGAGAGTAACATAATTTTCATCCAGTGAAGAGGATTACACAATCCATTCTGAGTTACTGTCCTCATTTAAAAGATTATATCCTAATGTATTTGTAAATTCACGTAGTGGTGTTAGAAGTAGTCAAACAACAAACATTATTTTAAATGCTTAGACCCTATAGACAATAAAATTATCAAGCATATAATTCTAATATTTATGTAACAAAGGTTTCATTGCAGTTCCATCAGTCAGCATTAGCTACACGTGTCTCTGAAGATTTAGAAAAAACTGCTTCGTAAAAGCAACAAATTGCAGCTCTAACAGCGAAGTAAATACTAAGCTAAGTAACAGTTTTCATTGATTCCATGTCATCTTACATTAGAAAAATTAAGTATACATTTTAATAAAATGACTTACATAAAATGACTTAAATACTATGTTCTTCAACATAACATCCCAAAGACCGTTTCTCCTAATGTGTTCGTATCCTAAATGTAACTCACAAGCTGCATGTTAATATTAAAAACAAAGAAATAAAAACACACTTAAATACAAACCATCTACTCCAAGTCAGTGATTCCCACTATTAAGGGGATCGCATATGCCTTCACAAATCTAATAAAAGCTGTGCATATAATTTCAGGGAATTTATGGGTACCTTGAAGTCTATATACAGGTCCTTTGAGGTTTAAAGAATCTCTAAATTAGTAAAAAACATGGAGTTCAAAATCAATTCTAAAACATAAAAAAAATTAATATATGAAAAAGGAACTATGTGAAAAAAAACTGTAACATACAGTGAGAAATGAATTATTTATTAATATTTGCCATAAGTGCTGTTCATTGAGAGAAATTACAATAAATCTCTACAAATATATGAATGCTTTAAAGAACTAAATGTAAGAAATAAAAATTATAAAATACTATAACAAAATCTAGAGAATGTACATAATCTTGGTTGGGGAAAGTCTTCAAGAAACAGAAGAAACTTAGTGGCTTAAATTGATAGATTTGCCTGTGTAAATTTTATAACTTTTGCATAAGCTAACAGAAAGCTTTACACTTACAGAAAACAACCACAGGCTTTTTTTTTTTTTCTAAAACAGAAATAAACTATTGCAGTCGTTTCATTGGGTAATATAATTATGTTCATTATATGGATATAAACAAGGAGCAGACATTACACTAAACCAATTTCTTTGTGTCAGAAATTAGATTTTCTCAGAATTATATTCATTCTCAGCAATAAACGCAATTAAACATTGATATTACCATTTAAAAATTCTACTCAAACTGCTAAATCTTAGTGTAGCGTCAGTGCAAAGCCCTAAGCAGGCTGGTCAATTAAAGAAGCACTTGGTGTGGAATCACACTTAACCTGGGTTCCAATCCTGATTCTGCCACTACTAGCTCTGTGGTCAAGTTATATAACCTTTGAGCCTATTCCCACATCTGTAAAAATAGTCTTCTATAGTGTTCTTGGAAGATTACATAAGAATATCCCGTATGGAAGTGCCTAGTACAGAGTCTGATTATCAACTATGCCTTCTCTGCCTTCCTTCCCTAAGATTACTAACTGGTAACATCCGTTTTAGTACTGCTTTTTATAAGACTTTTCTTTTTAAAAAATAAAAACTAGTGATATAAAGTTATACATTTTATTTGCCATGTTTTTGCAGCTCCAGAGCATTATTAGTTCCTTCAAGTGTTTTGTATCTGAGCTCCTCTTGTTAGCTTATTTTTGAGTACTTGGTTTGATCCATATTTACTCTTTCTGATGGAATTTAAAGGTTTCTTACAAAATATAATGAAAAAAAACCACATTGTTTTCTACCCGTGGCTTTCTACATGTTAAGATAATCCTCTTTTTAAAATAATTTAGGTTGTGTCTATGGAACCCACTTTCAAATATTATGAAGAAAATCTGAGGCAAAAAAGGAACATAAAAAAGTGAGGTTATCCTTACCAGCGTAATGTGTCTAAGAAATCTAAATAGCAATATAACAAAGAATAAGTACAAATCTAAATTTTAATATAACTTTCAAATTTCTCCAAGAGTCATTTTTTTTCTGTAAAGCTGGGTCATTAAAGAGGCCAGAATATGACCCTGAATGCTGCGAAGTGTATCCAAACAGAAAGGAAAACTGTACTGGCCAACCTTCAATATGTAAGGTGAACATTTTTTCCATCATACAACATACATATTAATAAAATCATGGTAAATAAATGTGATCTATCTTCAAAACCGTATAGTTTTACCCTAGAGTTCAGGACTGGAATTATCCTTAGCTCCTCCTTCAACTTTAGTTGCACTTCAGTTAGATTTATCTGATGCTCTTTGATAGACTGCTCTTCAAAATGTTTCCAAGGCTTTCTGCAAAGTCTGCCAAAACTGCAAATAGGAAGCTATACTTGTAACAATTATTTGCTAATACATTTTCCTTAATATTAATAATCACCCACAGCAGCATCTAGCTGTTACTCAGTCTAAATGATTTTGCTGCTGCTATTTTATTGCTTGCTTCTCAAAAAGTATTTAAAACAACAGGTGAAAGTGTACCCATAAAAACACTACATTTCTTTTCCATATTCAAATTATAGCCTCTTGAGCTGATTTTTAAATGCCGTGTACATTTTTTAATCAAAATGTATTGCAGACATTCTTTTAACACTCCCTCTACATGCAAAATTCCTACCAAATGCCAAAGTTCCTTACTAATCTGAAAGTACCTATTATCTGTGCATTTTTCTGGTCTTTCACAACTTCATACTCCAACATTTTGTACTTGAGACCTCTTCTCTCATTAAAGTAATCACTGTTAACTCCTTAAGATACTTAAGGATATGGTTAATTGATTGTACAATCTTACTTTTCCTTCCACAAACTTCAATCTAACTATAATTCCCCTTTAGCGTTCCCTCTTCTTCTAAATTCATTACATCAATATTGCCGGGAACCACGTACATAACATTCCTATTCTTAAGCCCAAAATATTAACAAAATTCAGCTCCACTAAAAAAAAAAAAAAGTTTAAATGCCTGTATGCCTCCTTTCAGTACCTCACTGAAAAGCTTTTTATTTGCTTTCCTGTCCTACCTGGCAGCCTATTTCCCCCGTCAGTTGTGTGGTCCCCTGCTGCCCCCAGCACAAGAGTGCAACTCACTACAGTGTATTTCTTCTACTCACCATCATTCCCAGTATCTCCCTCCATTTCTGAGCATCTTTCCCTTCGTGAACCGCCCCATCCCCAAAAGATCTGTCTCCAGGTGCCAACGTCTCAATGAGCACACCCCTGGACTGGCACTGCCAGGGCTTTCGGCAGACTCAAGAAAACACGCAAGGCTGAGCGTTTCTGCCTCCTCCAGCAGTTCCCGCTCCCTACTGAGTTCGGTCTTCTTTAGCTGTCTCCCCCTTGGAATGCTTACTTTGGGTAACCCTTAGGCACGGGAAAGCCCACCCTAGCAACCTCTGCCCCGTGACCTCGCGAGCCCAGCACGCCACTCAAGCTTAATTCACACCTTTCTTGGAGCTTGTGTTCTCGCTGCCCCCAGTCCTAGCTCTCTTTGCAAGCTCTTTCAGCTTCCTGCCCCCGAGCCAGACCGCAGGTTAGACGAAAGCCCACTTGCTCGGGTTGCCATTCTTCCCTGGCCCGACCCCTTCTATACCACTCAGCCCCGAGTGGCTCTGCTCCTTACCTAGCTTCGATCGGGACTCCTCCAGTTTCTGGATTTGGTTCTCCAAGAAGAGCATCGCCACTGCGAAGGCCACCACCGCCAGCAGCTGCAACTTGGGCGGCATCATAATCCTAAGGAGCCCCATGAAACCCGCTGCTCGGGATCAAGACATACCGCGGGGGGCGGGGAGCGGGGCCCCGGAGGCGAGTGAGACGCCGGGGGAAGCCCACCGAGCCGGGAGAAAGGCAAGGAGAGCGCGACAGCGAGAGAACCACCGCAGCGACCCCCCTTCTTGCCTCTCCAGTCCCCCGCCCCCAGGCGCCAGCACCAACGCCGCCGGTGCCCGCTTCTCCTGGACCGACTCAACGGTCGCCCCCTCCAAAAGCCCGCGCAGCAAACACAGCGCGAAGCGGCTGCCGGGCTCTCGCCTCTCTCTACTGCCTCAGTCCCCGACCCCCGCGCTTGCCTGCCTGCCCGCCTCCTTCTCTTCCTTCCTTCCCTCCCTCCTTTGCTCGCGGCCGCGCGCTCCTCCGCCAGCGCTGCGGCTGCGGCTGCGCCGCCCTCGGCTCCGCCCCCTGCCCATCCCCCTCAGCCACCACGCGCACGCATCCACGTACGCTGCTCGGCAACCAGAGGCTCCACCCTCTGCTCCCATTCCGTTGTGCCTATTGGACCGAAGAACCCCGGAGCTTTGCTCTTGGTTCGTGTTACGGTTGGTTTCCTTTGCCGCAGGTGTCAACCAAAGCGACATTCGATTGGGTAAACTTGGAGAAGGAGGCAGGCCTAGACTGCCAAAGGCGGAGCTTCTTGGCTGCTTGACGAAATGTCGTGAATAAAAGGAAGGAACGCGGAGCTTCACAAGTTTGGGAGCTTAGGAAAATGCCTGATAGGGGTTATCGAAAGGACCCAGCGACTTTATATTTATATGAAATATAAAGGTATTCGACCATCTTTAAGCTTCCATATACCCTTAGGTAATACGCGTCTCTGCAGAGTAAGAGATTTGATAGTAACGGCCATTAGTAGCCTGTTTTGGATCAGGCTCTGGAGTGGACGCCCCTAGCTGCGGGGTCCTCTGGGCAGTTGGAGACCTACGGCAGATGGTAGCGATGGCGGCTGGGCCTAGTGGATGGCTGGGGCCGTCGTTTGGGCTGCGGTTGCTCTTGGCGGCTGTACTTCAAGCGGTGAGTGAAGATCATCTCCGCGGCATCCTAGACGCGAGTGGGGGATATTGCTCTGAGGAAGACGGAACATTCAGTACTGAATGGGAGCCACACTTGGAGAGGGTGGGAGGTCTGGGTTTCCTTAGCCACCGCTGTGGCCGGAATGCTACGTGGCTTCATTCCTGATTTGATGTTTTCCCTTTCCCGCCCGGGTTTCTAGCGGTTCTTTCTCCTGACTTCAGAATATCTTGAGTAGTATTTATCTTGTTTTGCAGAGCTCCAGCTAATAACAGTCTGTAAACCACACAGTGAGGCGGGGGGGGGGGGGGGGCTAGGGGGGAGGCAATAGACCTTGGAAAGGAATGAAGATTGTTTTTAAATGGACGAAATACAAGGGACTACCTACCGTTCCTTGTGACAAGGCTCCCTAAATCTTAGAAGAAAGCCCCAAGTCTTTGGTTCAGGGTACATTTTCTGTTTACTTTTTCCCCTGAATTGTTAGTGGTGTCTAATTCACTGTTAGACAAACCTTTTTATCTCTGATACGTTATTCACGTGCTGTTGGGTACGTTTTAGTGCCATTTGTGGTTTTTGACGTTTCAATTAAAGGAACTACTCCGTGGTAAAGCACAATTTTTTAAATTGATTTTCTAAAATCGATAGCCTTCATCTCGTTTAAAATCGGGCAGTGTTAACTTTTTTATTTAGTTTTTCTCCATTAACACAACAGGTGCGTTCTCAATCTTTGAACGGGATAGAGCTAATTTTGTCTTATTTTTCTGTTGGGTTAGGTACAACTTAATATTGGTTAATTCCTCTCAAGAATCTTGCAGTCCATGTTTTGCTATGTGAATGAATAACTTTTTTTTCTAGGCACTGTGGGAGCCTTTACATGCTTCATTATCAACGTAATTCTTCAGGTATTTATTTTTCTGAACCTGCTGCTGAAAATTTTTCTCCAAGGAGACCTGGTTTGATTGGTTTATCCAAGGTTTGAGGGAGTTAGGACCTATACCGAAGGCTTCTATAAACACCCCTGCTTTACTTTCCTCAAAGAGTTTGAAGATCCTGGGGCACCTAGGTAGCTCAGTGTCCAACTTCAGCTCTGGTCATGATCTTGAGTCCTTGCGTTCAAACCCTTCGGGCTCTGTACTGACAGCCTGGAGCCTGCTTTGGATTCTATGCCTCCCTCTCTCTCTACCCTTGCTCCTGCTCTGTCTCTCAAAAAATACAATAAAAAGTCAAATTAGAAAAAAAAAAAAGGTTTCAAGATCCTGCCTGTTTTTGCAACCATACCTAAAAGGTGGATTTTTTTACTTCTCTGATTAATATTACGGTACTCTGTTATTCAGGCATTTGGTGCCTTAGAAATTACTGAAAGACCCCTCTCTGAACTTTCTACTGGAAGTTGGTTTTTGTGTTGGGGGGGGGGGTTGTTTTGTTTGTTTGTTTTTTTGCCTATCTTGGGTAATTTGAGTCCACCATGCAAAGATAAGGAATAACATTTCACGTTGACTTCCCCTCATTTCACTTTAATTATCAACTGCTGTGTAACCACCCCAAAACTTAGTGGCTTAAAATAACAAGGATTTCTCATAATTCTGTGGGTCAGCTGAACTGCAGGGTCCAAGATGGCTTCATTCTTAGTTGGTGCTGTTAGCCAGGATAACTTGGTTCTCCTCCATGTGACCTCTTGGCCTCCAACAGGCCAGCCCAGCTTCTTTTCATAGCAGTCTCCGGGCAGCACTCCTAAAGAGCAAAAGCTGCAATGCCTCCTGAAGCCCAGGAGGCATTGACATATATTTTGAAATTACACATATCACTTCTACCCCACAGTATTTGTCAAAACAAATCATAGGGCGGGTCTAGATTTCAGGGATGGAGAAACAGACTCTACTTCTAAATGGGAGGAGTGACATACTCCTCATATGTATATGGAAATATACATATCAGGATAGGAGGAATTTATGGCCATTAAATAATCTACCACAGTGACCACAGAATTTAAGTCAGAAAGTTGGATATTTGATTCTTTCCTTTCTTTACATCCCTCACATCAGGCAATTGCCAAGTCTTGTTGATTTTACTTCCTAAATCTCTCTCAAATGCATGCACTTATTGTTAATTCCTCATTCAGGCCACCAGTATCTCTCTCCTTAGCGATAACAGCCTCCTGGCTCACTCTTATAATTATCAGAACCTAAATGGTTGGCTTTGCCAGCTTCCCAATTGCCCAACCCAGCAAGTAGTCATTTAAAAATTCTTCTCTTTCACTCTTTGAATCCAATTAGTCATTAAACCCTTAAAAATTTCCAAGCCAGTCCACTTAATTCTATTTCCATAGGCAGTACCTAAATTCAGGCCACTATTTTTGCTTGCCTGGAATTCCCACAACAGCTTCCTTAAACAAGGTTCCCTATTTCATTTTCCCCCTTTTTAGTTCAATCTTTATGATGCATCCAAAGTCATCTTTTTAAAACTTAGAACTGTCATTATTAAAATTCAGTGGTTCCCTGTTGCTTTTAAGGTGGAGTCTATTTTGAACATTTCTTAACAAGGCCTGTTTCACCTGATACGTATTTGTCTAGCCAGGTTTAATTCCCAAATCTTACCTCTACTGCGAGAGCCAAAAGGTAGAGCTGAAGAACTGGGGTCATTTGTTTTAGCATATCTCCCGTACCACGCTCTCCCTCACCAGGCCTAAAGTAGAGTATTTAGATAAAATGCAGAGCTTAATTTACATACCATTTCCAGATTTGCAAAGCCAGGTGTACTCTCTCCCTCGCATATTCTATCATATCTTATACTCTGTTACACAGATGCACAGTCTTAACAGCACCATAACTCTGTGCACTCCCCCAGCTCCTGTGCCAATTAGATCGTACCCAAAGGGAATACAGAGACTTTTTTGGGGACTGTTTTTTTATATTGTTCCTCGTATGTATTCATTAAAATCCTTCTGATCATTAAAATCCTTCTGACGTGTGGATGGCTTCCTAGTTCACTTGTGTTTGTTCCTTGCTATCAGAATCCTGAGGATATCTGTAGTTTGTGTAGATTGGTGATGAACCCCACCCACTCCCACAAATGCAGAATGACTCCAAAAATAGAGAGTTCTGAGGAATTCACCCTTGTTGAAATAATTGTTAACTTCCCTAAGGTGTATTTCTGTCTCTTCAGTAATAAGTAGTATTTTTAAGAAAATAAGTCAATAAATTCCTTGAGAATGAAAAGGGAAGCATGGAGGGTTGTTGGTAAAACACTAAGAAGTTAAAAAACTGCATTTCCCAGTTAGGCTAAAGCCGGGGGGTGGGGGGAGGCCAACTAGAATAAGTAGTTGGCAGTGGTAACAATAAGCCAAATCTTTGGAACCTGACAGATGAATGAAAAGAGAATGAGGAAAGAATTCCTTGGCACCTTGAGGTTGAGCTGCTGGGTTGGTTAGAGGATTTAGCTCCTTCTTTGTTTATTTAAACCTCTGAGTCCTTAGACTAGACAAGTTTTCATCACTGTGCCATTGTAGATCTTTAATTTAAAGTTAATAGTAATGCACAGTTATCAGCATTCCAGTGAGGTGACATCTGGGAGGATATAAAGTGATTTAATCTGAAAATACATTCTGAATATGCTTAAGCGTTAGAAAAGTAATAGTTGAGTATGGCCTACGGGAGCTGTTCTCTGGGGCACCCAGAACTAAGTGGTATTCAAGTCTTCATTTAGCTCATTCATAATATTTCTTCAATATTTTGAAAGGCACTATATACCCAAAGCAGTACAGAATGATACTGTATATCTTTAATTCTGAAACATAACACTTCATTCCCCTTTTCTTCACAGGTTAACACCTCCATCAGTCTGGGGGACAGGATTATAATTGCCAGCATTTTTGTTATTATTCTTTGTGGTACATACAATAATGGTGCATCGTGGATTCTTTGAAATGGTGCATCATGGATTCTTTGAAATAGCTCATAATGAGGGTTTTGAGGGCCAATCAGGATTACAATCTTGATGCTGCCACCTCCTGTGTGCTGTGTTATCTTAGATTACCTTAACTATCCTAAGCCTCTATTTCTCTGTAAAATGGGGATAATAACTACTTAAGACAGTGGTTGAGATTGAATGGAGTAATGATATAAAATGCTTATTAGCAGAATATCTGGTGCTTTGTAAGAGCTTGCTATAATGGCCATGTTTCTGGTATTCATTTTCATAGGGTTGATCGATAATCCCATCCCTTTGGTTTAGTCTCAGATTTGAAATCCGTTCACAATTATATGAGAAACTTATGAGTTTTCTGAGACTAGGGGTAAGTTAAGAGACAACCATTCATATGTATGTATAGTAAGTTGTATATACCAGACTTCTGCCTGAATAGGTAATGTTACAATATGGTTGATTCAGTTTCCCTGACAACAACCCTCATCTAGAAAGAAATAGTGATACCAGAAAAATCATGAGTAATGCATGAAGGAAAGAATGGAGTCTTTTAGCTTGTCAATCCTACTTTGAATTAGGGAAAGTTAAACTTAAATGGTTATCCCAAACAGGGTTATCCCACCCTGTCCTTAGAATCTGTGTCTTTCTTACAAGTGTGGCCGATTATTTTAAAATTTAATGTGTGGCCTTAATGTGGCCATTTAAATGTTGTACAGTTTTTGCTAATAAAAAGATCATCATACATTTATAATTTTGAACTCCTATATTATTTAGCATTTGATATTTATTAGTGAAGTACTAAATATGTTCCGATCTCCTTAGATTCAAAGCATTGAGTCTGCAAAACTAATGATAGAAGAGCTAGAAAGTAGTTCATTCATGAAACTCATGAATGTAACTTCACTACACTTGTCCTCTATCCTGTGTCTAATGATTAAAACATAAGTAGTGTGTTGTGTTTTTTAAGAAGGTTTTTTTTTCAACGTTTTTTTTTATTTATTTTTTTTGGGGGGGGACAGAGAGAGACAGAGCATGAACGGGGGAGGGGCAGAGAGAGAGGGAGACACAGAATTGGAAACAGGCTCCAGGCTCTGAGCCATCAGCCCAGAGCCTGACGCGGGGCTCGAACTCACGGAGCGCGAGATCGTGACCTGGCTGAAGTCGGACGCTTAACCGACTGCGCCACCCAGGCGCCCCTAAGAAGGTTTTTAAGAGCACTGGAAAGTGGGAATAATGCTAACATTTATTAAGTACCTACTGTGTCTTGGCTAGGAAACTAGATGCTGCCAGTACTTTTTCTCCTTTAATCCTCAAAATGTTGTGAGATAAATAGTAATTATTCGTATTCAGAAATTCAGAAGTAAGGTTGCTCTGTGCTGACGTTTGAATCAAGATGTCATCAGACTCCAAAACACCTGTTTTGCATATTATGCCACCTGTTCAGTAGGTGCTCAATAAATGCCAGAATAAAACCAAATAACACAACTGCATGATCATTCGAGATTTTTGTTTTGTTAAACCTGCTTTGGCAATAACAATTTCTTGACATTTGTTAAGCAGTTCATAGTTTCAAAGTGATTTCACTTTTATTGCCTATTTTAATTACCATGGCTGCAAAACAAGTCACCATAAAATATAGTGTAATAAAAAAAAATTGTTTTGCTTTTAGATTCTGTGGGTGAGCAGTTCAGACAGGGCACAACAGGATGAGTTGTATGTTCCATGGTGTCTCAGCTGAAAGACTAGGGTCTGAAATAATGAAGATTCTTTTCTCCTATGTCTATTAGTTGATGATGGTTGTCAGTTTGGGGCTTCAGTTGCTATCTACATGGGAATCTCCATGTTATCCCTCTAATTTAGGTTACCTTACAGTATGGTGTCTAAGTTCCGAAGTTGAATGTTCCAAGAGAGACAGAGGCACAGAATGTGGGACCAATAGCCATGCTGTTTCCTTTTTTATGACCTACCCTCAAATTACATAGTATCACTTCTTTTGCACTCTGGTCAAATCCGTCACAAGCCCCTGCCCAGATTCATGGGGAGGGAAAATAGACTCCTACTCTGCAGTAGAGGACTGCCAGTCACACTGTAAGGACATCGTGTGGGATGATGCATGTATGTTCGTGTGGCCATCTTTGAAAAATACAAATTAACCTGTGAAGTAGATCAAGCATATCACTTTACTAATGAAGAAATACTTTATTCGTAGTAGAGTAGCACGTATCTTAGGTGCCTCCCATAAGACTGGGATACTTGATCTATTTGAATATTATACACATCCCACATTATTACTGAGATAAAGTAAAAGATGTATAAAGTATCAAATTAGGGTATTGACTAACACAAGACCAGTGGGATGATCAGCATTTTGGGAGAGTATGCCAGCACTACTTAGTTTTTATATTGGCAGATGTCCTTGGATTTTGATCTACCTGGTTAGCTTAGAAGGTTGACAGACTACATCAGCTGGTGGCCCAAATCCAGCTAACCCTGTTTATGTAAAGTTTTATTGGAACACAGACACCCACTCATTTGTTATTTTCTGTGACTGCTTTTGTGTCGCCATGGCTGAGTTGAGTAGTTGCAACAAAACCATTTAGCCACCAAAACCTAACACAATTACTAATCTGGCCCTTTACAGAAAGTTTGCATACCCTTGGTCTAGAAGATGAACCAATTGCAGTCAAACAATCTGAAATTCCTCTAGACTTGAGGCTGTAGTTTTGACCAATTCATTTGTTCAGTACACATGAGAACTAGCACAAGTGCTATTAAAACAGGTAACTTAATGCTTGCCCTCAAAAGAGTTCACAGTACTAGGGAATCAGACAACTCTAGATTCACATAGTACAGTGTCATGAGTGGCACCATCTTAGACCTATGCACAGATTTCTTCCTCTGAAAAGTACTATGGCTAAAGATAGGATCTCATACTCCCCCCCCCCCCCCCCCACACACACACAGAAGGCTTCCTGGAAGACTGATACTAATCAGGTTCTTGAAATAAGTTGAAAAAGGAGCCTTAGATGTAAGAAAAATTTGAGCAAGTGTATGAGTGGGAGTTTTATTCTTCCAGGAATTTGTTATAGCTGAAAAGTAGAATGGGATTGGAGAAGTAAAGAAAGGTAGGACTGGTGGTGACCATTAAAGCCACTGAGACAAGAAATGATTTGAGAGCTCTTTAAGAAATAGAATTGTCAAAACTTGTTAATTGCTTGTAAGAATGGTGAAGAATGTCGAATGTAGAATGACTGACCTCAGCAACTAGGTGGTCAGGGAAAATGGTGCCATTTTACTAAAATAATTGGATACATTGGGAGGAATAGATTTAAGCAGAAAAGGTAAGTTTCACTGTTGGAGTTTTTTTTGATTTGCAATGCCTGTGGAACATAATGAAGTCAGGTAGGCTGTTGGTTTTGGAAGTTTGACACTCAAAAAGACTCAAGAGTTTTCAATAAGTGGGTATTTGAAGCCTTGGGAAAGATACGGTCGTCTATAGAATATATGTAAAGCAAGAAAAAGCCAAAAATAGAATGGGAAACAGAAGTGCTTAAGAGATGCATGCATAGAAAAGGAAGGAGAAGGAAGACAAGCCCATGGAAGGAACAGCTAGAGCCAGAACAGTTTTGAATGTCTTTGCATTTAATGATTTTTGGCAAGTTTAGTCAAGTGGTAGGATCAGAAGCTGGACTATAGTAACAATTCGGAAATGACAGAAGGTGGGGGAAAGTGGTTAGAACCATAAGGTTTGAATACACTGAAGAATTGAGTTACCGACTAAATTAAAATCCCTGTGGAGATGGCAGAAGATAGACTCCAAAGCACAGGTAGAGAGATTGACCTTAGGTGAAGCTATACCATATTCACTGAGACATGCATGAGACAATGGTAAGGGATGAGAACAGATAAACCCACCTTTGCCGGTTGTTTTGATGGGTTACATAACTCATTTCATTCATCTGTACTGCAATCTCTTTTATGTAAGCATTATTGTCCTTGCTTTATCAGTGAGGAAATTAAAGCTGAGGGAGGTTATCTTGCTCAGGGTCACAACATATTTTAAGTGATGGAGCTGGTACCTAATGCCCAAAGTTCATTTCTTTTTTTTTTTTTTTTTTTAATGTTTATTTTTTTAGAGAGAGAGAGACAAAATCACAAGCAGGTTCCACATTGTCAGCACAGAGCCCAGCGTGAGGCTAGAGCTCACTAAACCATGAGATCTTGACCTGAGCTGAAATTAAGAATCGGACACTTAACCGACTGAGCCACCCAGGTGCCCCCATAGTTTTATTTCTGATGTGCCCCTGCTCTTCTCCATCCTCTTCACCTTTCCACTGCTAGATGTGAATGAAGAGAAGTCTAGAAGTTAGTATTACTCTATAGACCCATATCAACAGGGGCATTGGTTTATCTTCTAAGGAAATTCCTTTTCAAAAAAAACTTGAGTGTTTAGTAAAGGTATTGTATGTAATATACACATCATAAAGAAAGCATATTAATTCATATTTCAGCTAAGCTGAAAAATAGCAAATTTTTAAGAAAAAAATTGTGAGGGAAGTAGGAAGAGCCAAAGACTCATCTAAGGTTATAGAGTTCAAAAATATTTAACAGTTTGTCTCTAAATGAGGCATTTCGGAAATTCATCTCCAGTGTGTTAGATTTGGTTAACCCTAGTTTTTCCTTTCTGGGATGTTTTGTGATACAAATATGGAATAATGTTTTATTTCTCATTTTTTTTTTTATTTTCAGGTGTGTGCACTTGGGGCAGAGTTTTCATCGGAGGCTTGCAGAGAGTTGGGCTTCTCCAGCAACTTACTCTGCAGCTCTTGTGATCTTCTTGGACAGTTTAACCTGCTTCAGCTGGATCCTGACTGTAGAGGATGCTGTCAGGAAGAAGCACAATTTGAAACAAAAAAGGTATTGTTTTCTAGGATCTCTCTTCCATTAGTTGGTGTAGTTGAGATAAGGTGAAATACTAAATTGTTTAATCAAGTTAAATATAAAGAAGTCTCTAGCTTTTACATTTTGTATTTTTAAAAACTCAACTGATTTCTGTCTGGCCCACTAGATCAATTAAAACAAATAGGAAGGGGGGCGCCTGGGTGGCACAGTCGGTTAAGCGTCCGACTTCAGCCAGGTCACGATCTCGCGGTCCGGGAGTTCGAGCCCCGCGTCAGGCTCTGGGCTGATGGCTCAGAGCCTGGAGCCTGTTTCCGATTCTGTGTCTCCCTCTCTCTCTGCCCCTCCCCCGTTCATGCTCTGTCTCTCTCTGTCCCAAAAATAAATAAAAACGTTGAAAAAAAAAAATTTAAAACAAATAGGAAGGAAAAGTAAGGTTACATACCAGGACCTCATTCTATCATGGTTGTTCAGCAGAGAGGTTGCCGAATTATTGTAGCATGATTGGATCCTAAAGTCCTCCAGTCTTCCTAACTTCTGGCCACATGATGACAAAGAAGAATTAATTAGATGCTTATATTCATTTGTAAGAAGAACTCCGTCTTTACAATGAAATTTGAGACGAAAGTGTAGCACCTATTACCTGGCACATAATTGTAGGCAGTAAACTATAACTTTTTATCTGGTTAACAAAGAAAATTCTTTGTTAATTTAGACAGCTTTGTGTTAATTTACACAGCTATCACTAATATTTACAGATACCTAATCTCCTCTTTAACACCTGAAAACAGCCAAGGATAGATAGTTCTAACTGTCCAATAAAATCAGCTATGTTTTGATTCATTGTTCAGATTAATAATAAGCTCACTCAATTTTTAAAGCTTTTCATCAAAGCCTTTATACTTTTTAAAATCAGAAGGTGGCCTGAAAAGATCCTTTATATAAGCCAAATAAAACTGAATTAGTGAGTTCCCTTGTTCGGAGTAAGGAAAAAAGTTCACATCTCTGTGTTAGATTTCCTTTTAATATTCTCTTTCACTTGTACATACTGAATTCTATTTTGAAGTGTTAGAGTTTAGAAAGCTTTCAGACTATAATTCTATCTTATTAGGTAGTGAAGGTTTGTTTCTAACACAGAATATAGTTTTATAGTTCTAAAAGGAAAACAAGCTTTAAATGTTAATATTTAACCAAAACTTACTTAATATTTGATTTTTTTTTTCATTTTTTTAATGTTTCTTTTGAGAGAGGTGGGGAGAGAGAGAGAAAATCCCAAGCAGGCTCTGCCACTGGCAGCATGGAGCCCAATGCAGAGCTCAAACTCGCAAACTATGAAATCATGACCTGAACCAAAGTCAAGAGTCAGACACTTAACTGACGGAGCCACCCAGGTGCCCCTTTAATATTTGATTTCTTAGTTGTGAACCTGAAATTCCTGGTGTCCCAGAAATAGGTTCCAAGCCTTCTGTGTTTTTTCATTTTCTTGATTCACATATACCATTGATATTTTTTTATGTTTACAAGATTTCCATACATAGGAATTAGTCTTCACTGCATGTAGGTCATGTCTAAACAAGAAGTTTTAAAATTTTGATTTTAAGTAGGGGCGCCTGGGTGGCTCAGTCGGTCAAGCGTCCGACTTTGGCTCAGGTCATGATCTCACAGTTTGTGGGTTCGAACCCTGCATCTGGCTCTGTGCTGAGAGCTCAGGGCCTGGAGCCTGCTCCGGATTCTGTCTCTCTCTCTCTCTCTCTCTCTCTCTCTCTCTCTCTCTCTCTCTCTGTGTCTCTCAAAAATAAACATCAAAAAAACATTTTTTTTAAATTTTAAGTAGATTTAAAATGTATGACTTGACTAGTTTAGTAAAACCCTTCCACTTGATTTTTGGGGGTGTAATTTTTTTTTTTTTTTTAAATGAGCTATTCACATGGGACAAATTGAGGAAGGAATCTATATGTCATAGTGCTCTATTCCTCTAGTCATAGTGCTTTTATTCTATGGTCCATACTACTGCTTAGCCGGCAACGATTCTTTCCTAAGATACCAAACTTACAAGAATTGAACAAGGAATGTTTTATAATAAACAGTGTTCATCACAGACAGTGTCTTATAATTAAGGGTAAATTGAGAGGTTCTACTTTAAGTGATATCAAATATTCCTAAACTGTAAACCAAGTGCATATACTCTATTTTTATTTACTGCCCTTTCTCAGTAATCCTCCAATAGTATACTATTTTTATGTTATACTTTTACTAGAATCAAACTTGAGTCACACATTTCAAATTATATTCCGTTCAGTTTGCATCATTAATTGTGTGGTATCTTGATAATTCTGACCACTTACAGCTCAGTAACCGTAGGCAAGTAGTCTTCCAGTTAGTATGCCTAACTAATTACAAGCTGAAATGATTGTTGTATGTAAGTACAAGTGGGTCTTATCCTAATATGACTTTATGCTGTGTCCATTGTATTTTCTTTACTCCTTACTCCTAATTACTACAATATACTTCTCATTAAGCATTTGCTAGCACACTGCTGCACAAAATTGATGAGTGGTTTTCTTTAAGAAGCCTAGTGGAACCAAAACATGCCAGAAACTCTTAGAAATATTGCTGGACATATAAAAGTATGGTTTTGGACAAGGCATATTAGATGCAAACCACATTAAAGTATAGAAGTAGTACTTAATTTAATGTGTGCAGTACTGCCTTCTGGATTACTGGTATGAGATCATAGGTAAATATGTGCAATATTTTTTTCTATCTTAGCCCTGGCTTAAGGCTTAATTTTGAAATCATAGTTGGGATGGCTGAGTAGCTCAGACCTTGATTTCAGTTCACATCACAATCTCGTGGGTTTGTGAGTTCAAGCCCCATGTTGGGCTCTGCACTGACCCTGCAGAATCTTCTTGGCATTCTTTGCTACCCTCCTTTGCTCGCATTCCCTCTGTCTCTCTCAAAAATAAATAAACTTAAAAAAAAAATTTTTTTTAATGTTTTATTTATTTTTGAGACAGACAGAGACAGAGCATGAGCAGGGGAGGGGCGGAGAGAAAGCGAGACACAGAATCCGAAGCAGGCTCCAGGCTCTGAGCTGTCAGCACAGAGCCCTATGCGGGGCTTGAACTCACAAACTGCGAGATCATGACCTGAGCTGAAGTCGGACGCCTACCCGACTGAGCCACCCAGGCACCCCTCCAAATAAAAAAACTTTAAAAAATTATGAAATCATAGTTAAATTTAGTTCTAGTTTAAAACTAAAATTTAAAAGGAAAAATCTGTAATATATAGACTAGTGCCTTACATTAAAAACATTGAAAATACTTAAATACATTTGTGTATGTGTGTAAATCATTGTGAATGTAAATTCTTTAGGAGAGAAAATTGTAAATGTATTCATCAAACAGCAATGTTTTCCTAACTTATATATAAGTGCAACCAGAATATTCATTTTGGTTCTTGCTTAGCTGTATGCTTTCCAGAGCTGATATGTCTTTCCAGAGATGAGGCTAATTGTTTTTAGCAATGCTTACTCATTTCACAGGCTAAATTTAGCCTTTGATAGCCAGAAGTTTGCTTTAAAAAATAATAATAATAACAAAACTTAATAGCATAGGATGTCTTTGAAATCCCTTATCATTCTACAAATGTGTACTCCATTATTTTTATTTGATCTTGTTCTCCTCTACCCATTTTGATTATAAAGGACCTACTAAACATCACAATACTAGCTAGAATGAAATTTTCTTTTTTTTTTGGACAGTTGCTATTTATTACTTGTTAAATGTCCGTTCAAATACCACTTTTTCAGACCTCATATCTGTCACACCTTTACTACTTTCTATGCATACATCTGTGGTGGCACTCATGACATTGTAAAGAAACAATCTTTTTTTAAATTATATCCTACTTCGGACTATGTTAAGTCTTCATAGAATGAAATTTTTTGATAAGCTGTATTCCTACTAATTTTGCTCATAACTATGTACCTAAGTACCATTTACAAACAAGGATGTTGGCTTAATTGTGAAGCGTGTACTAATTTGTAGTTTGAAGAAAAAACATAAACTAATGAAAGAAAGGATATGTATACGGTTAGTATTTACTAAGTAGCATGAGTAACTTCAGCTTAGTCCATATGTAGAGTCTTTGGATGGAAGGGAAGGGACCATTGTTTTGTTTTGTTTTTTCCACTACTGATTGGCTTTCTCCTTGTGGTGGGACAGCATAGTAACTGCCAGTTCCTTAGTGTTGTATCTTTTAGCTCTTCCCATGAGAAGGGGATTAATTCTTCCTCGTTTACTTTTTTTGAAATATTTCAGACAGGGATTTTTTTCTAGCTCAAGTTCGGTCACTATTAGCTAAGGTTATGGAATAATGTAAGGCCAGTTGGCTGCCACAGCAGCTACGTGAAATGCTGCACTGGGGCACAGACAGATGAAGCAGTAAAGAGCAGAGACTAGGTAAGCAATCCCATAGATAACTTACTTTTTTCCCCCCTCAATTCCTAGAGTAAACAAATTCTACTTGGGCTGTCTTTAAAGATTTAGCTCAGTTGTTCCCCTCTTTTTTGGAAGGCTTCCCTAATTTCAATTCCCTTACTTATCCACCACTAGCACTCTCAGGTTATGTTAGCTGTACCTGTGTATTCCCAAAAACACTTGAGGATACCTTGATATACACTGAACCTTCACTATATTATGTTGCTTTTCTCTTCCAATAAATTATGCTCTTTGAAATCTAGGACAGTTTATTTCTGAATCCACAGGCTTTAGCATATAGTATTTCATAAGTTTTTGCCTTTGAATGAGACTGTTTTTACTAAGTTGGAAAAGTCGATTTTTTTTTTCATTAAACACGTATTGAGAGCTTTCTATATACTAAACACCTAGACAGACTCTATTGATACAAATATTGAAGGGCAGTCCCTACAATCAGTGGGGAGGTAGACCAGTAAGCCGGTAGGTAAACCCAAAGTGATCGGTGTGGTGTGCTGGGGGGAAAGAAGACAAAGCTCGGAAGAGGTGAAACATAATTTGAGAATTGAGGGAAAATGTACCCAGGTGAGCAGAAGAAAAGGGAATCAAAGTGGCATCTCTGACTACAGGAGACTGGGACCCAGAGTACAAGGTGGCAGGTGAGGAGTCCAGAGGACAGTCCTGAGACCAGGACATCCTGTCTCACAAGTCATGCCAAGAAGTCTGGACTTTATCTTAAGGGCTGTGGGAGCCATGGAAGTTTGTAAGCCGGGGAGTTACTTGATCAACTATGTATTGGTAGACAGAAAAGGTAATTTAAAAAATATATATATATGTATATACACGCACACACACGCTGAAAATATACTTGAACTTTGTCGACACTTGTGAAAGACTTTCATATATTTCACTTACACATGCTGAGTATAAAAAATGAGATTTGTCTTTATGTTGGCAGTTATCCATTTATAACACTTAATTATTATCATCGAAGTGTAGATCTTTCATTTGTTTATTTTATTTATAAGGACTTCGTAAACATCCCAAATGTATCTAAAAAGAGATGTTAGTGAGCACAGATTTCAAGTGATCCCAGTCTGACTGCTAACCTTAATAGGTATTTTTTTCAAACCATACATGACCATCAGATTAAAAGTTTCCTGGGATTTTCCTGAAGATAAGCATAGATCAGCTATTTTTTTCTATAAAAAATTTTTTGGCTTCCATTATCTAAGATTTATAAGATTAAATGTAGTATTCCAATAGATGGGTTATTTTTCTCATCTTTTTATAATCTTTGCAGTTCTGTGAATTTGACCTTGATTAAGGAAGCTGGGTGCTTTTTTCCTGTGTCCTCATTCATTTAAGGTTTTCATATCTTAATGATTTCAGCTTCTTCTGGACGCAGTTATTGTAGAACTTTTATATTTCTCCTTAATTGTATGCCTCTATTTCCATAGCTAGTACCTGTTCTCTTTAAGATCTTGGTTCATCAAGATGCTTGTAGTTGCACTGCTTTCCTTTTTCCTTCAAAATATTTTATATTTAATTATTATTTAATTAAATCCATTATTTTGTTGGTTTTTAGTACTTCCTATTCTGCATTTATACCTACCTTATCTCTGAGGGATCATTTTGAAGATCTGGCTAATGACCAAACCTTCTTTTTTAATTTTAATGTTTATTCACTTTTTGAGAGAGAGAGAGAGAGACACAGAGTGTGGGTGGGGGAGGGGCAGAGAGAGAGGGAGACAGATCTGAAGCAGGTTCTGGGCCCTGAGCTGTCAGCACAGAGCCTGACGTGGGGCTCGAACTCGGGATGGCGAGATCATGACCTGAGCCGAAGGTGGATGCTCAACTGACTGAGCCACCCAGGCACCCACCAGAGTACCTTCTGAGAGAAAAAAATCAACTTACCTGAATTATTAAAAAATATGAACCAGTAAGCAAATGATTTCAACTTAATTTGCTGTTCAATCTTGATTGTATCAGGAAGGAGTTTAGAGTAGTGTTTAAGAACACAGGCTCTGGAACCAGACTATCTAGGTTTCAGAAAGTCTTTTGCTACTCATCTGATGATCTTGGACAAATTACTTGATAATTCTGCTGCTTTCCTCGTTTATAAATTGGAGATAATAGTTACTATCTCATAGGGTGGTTATGAGGAGTAAATGAGTTTATAAATGCACTGCTTAGAATAGTCCCAGCATGTAATAAATCCTAGGTAAATAATTGGGTCTGGTGGTGGTATCTGATTTGCTGATTAAAAAAACAAACAAGGGGCTCCTGGGTGGCTCAGTCCATTAAGTATCCAGCTTCAGCTCAGGTCATGATCTCATGGTTCGTGAGTTCAAGCCCCGCGTTCGGCTCTCTGCTGACTATTCAGAGCCTAGAACCTGCTTTGGATTCTGTGTCTCCCTCTCTCTCTCTGCCCCTCCCCTGCTTGGGCTCTGTCTCTCTCTCAGAAATAAACATTTAAAAAATTGTTTAAAAAATTTTTTTTGAAAAATAAAAATATAAAATTTGGAGGACTCCAAGAATAGAATTATAATGATTGCTCTTGGCAAAGTAGGGTAAAAGAAAATAGTTAAGAAATACAACATGAACTATTAGATTTGCCAGTACTAAAAATTAGTAGCAAAATTTTCTGTTACTCCACTTTTGAGCTCCTGAATCAGTTGAATCAAGAACAAGAGGAAATACGATAACAGAATTGGTAGTATGAAAACTTACCGTTCACAATTACTTGTTTATGTGGAACAACATATAGAAATAAATTGTCAAACATAACCATAGGTTTCAAATTTTTGATTGACGTATTTTAATAAGGAAAATACTACAAATACGAATTTTTTAAATGTGTACCATTTTCATCATTATTAAATGCATATAAAAATTGCATTTGAAGAGAAAAGGTTTTGCTACTTAAAAAAATTTCAAAACCATTATAAAGCAAAGCTTTTTCTTAGGATAAACCTATTCCAGAAATTAATTGAGACCCTTTTAAAAATCAGTGTAGAATAAAATATATTACTGGCTTTCAAAGTTTTTCAGATGGTAGATCAGATTGGAGCTATGGGATTCTTTGAAATAACATTATAAGAAAATAAAGTGTATGTTTGTAATATAAAAATGATTGCTTTGTGAACAAACAAGTCATTGGACTAATTACAAGTATTTTTCCTAACATTCCTCTGCTACTTATATTTTTGATCTAATACATGGTTATGGATTTCAAAGGTTTAAGAAAATTCTGGAAGAGAAAAGCTTAAAAGTGATTTAAAAAAAATTCTACAGATTGAGATTTTTTTAATTTGAATTTTGGAACATCTTGGTCTCATTCGCAGAATACAAGTAGAACCCTAGTCTGCAGATCATCAATTGATACCATTACTGGTTCTGGAAAATAGCTCAACAGTTCTGGTATTTGATAAAGGGGCTTTATTTTCATCTAAAATTATACTGGTCAGATAATATTTGAAAAATACTTATCTTCGGTAATGATTACACTAGATTTGAATAAATGGACCTAAGGAGTGCATAAAATAATTTTAAGAAGATAGTTAGATCCCTTCGACTTCCCCTGCATCCCTTCTACTCCATTACCTAATTAGAGTTAGACTAATGTAAATTGACTAGCTTATATAGTAACATTCCCATTTTCTATGTGTACAGTACTCTTCTTTTGACATTTATATGCACTCCCAGCAAGCCAGAGACAGTAGAGAGGAAATATTAATATCTACAGTTTATTAGAAGTCTGTCCCCTTCTTTTTACAAAAGTTTTTGAAAGAGTTGAATTTTTATCTCAGCTACTAGTTTTGTGACTTTGAGTTAGCAAGTTGCTCTGGAATCTTCAGTTTTGTTATAGTAATTACACTGGCTTCCCTCTGAGTGTTTTTTTATACCTTGGTTACATGCTAAAGTATCTTACCTACATTATTTAATCCCAACAACTCTCTAATGTAAATACTACTGCCCCTATTTAACAGAAAAGGAAACTACAGTGTTATCTGTCCAGAGTTACCAAGCAATCTGGTGCCAGAACCCGACTTCACCTCAGGTCTGTTTGACTCCAGAGCCCCAAGTTTCTAAACCTCTTCTATTTTCCCTTTCATCTTGGAAAGATGAATAGTAATACCTACTTCACAGACTTATTGGAAGAAAATGAATGAGTTAAATATAAAACACCAGACTGACTTTTTGAAGGTCCCTTTTGCATTTATAATTAACATAATTCCATTGGTAGTTTTTCTTTTAAATTATTAAATCTTTACTTTTTAGTTTACCATAGACTTTAATGACTCCCATTACGTGTTTTTTTCTCTCAAGGATATATTGACAAATTTGGCCTGAAGACCCAAACAAACATTTTCAATAATATTTCGTATAATATTTCATAATTCAGGGAAAAGAACATCAAAACATTTAGTAGTTACATTCAATTTACATAGAAAATCTGTAGCTGGTTTGAGAGTAATTTAGAAGTCAGCTTAAACAGCATTATTCAAGAAAGTGGCATGTTTTAAGCTTTAGCCTATCTACTACTGGTAGAGCTGCTACTGGTGTGTAAAACATAGAAGGATGAAATGGAGGTTAAGCTAACTGTGCGTGAAATTGTCGTCGCTAAAGAAATTTCACAGTTACTTAAAATAGCTTCTCTTTTGTAGTGTGTCTGTAGTATCAATACATGAGCTATTTCTTCAAAGGAAACAAAAATATGTCTTCAGTAGATTATTCTAATTATAGTATTAAAACATTATTCACAAAGAAGCTTTTTTTTAAAGATCTGAATATTTGGCAACAGTTCTAGTTCAGTGAAAGAATCACTAAGACTCCTACATAGCAACGGTACAAAATAATAACACAAATATTTACTTAATAATAGCTACTAACATTTGTTATTATGTGAAGCTGCTGTTCCAGGCCCTTTATATTAATTAATTTATATAATCCTCACAACAACTCTGAGGTAAGTGCAATTATTATCCCATCTCATAGTTGAGTCTAAGTCCTGGAGATCTTGCCTAAAGTCATTCAGCTAATAATGGTTATAAATAATGTATAATTTATGTAGGAGAAGTTTTAAAATATTTTATGTAGTTATTTCATTGAACTGAAAATATTAATTTTTTAATGTTTTCTAAATGTGGCATTTCATCTATCTTCAATTAAAAAATAAGGGGCGCCTGGGTGGCTCAGTTGGTTAAGCGACCACCTTCGGCTCAGGTCATGATCTCGCAGTTTGTGAGTTTGAGCCCCACGTCGGGCTCTGTGCTGACAGCTCAGAGCCTGAGGCCTACTTCAGATTCTATGTCTCCCACTCTCTCTACCCCTCCCCTGCTCACGCTCTCTCTGTCTCTCAATAATAAATAAATGTTAAAGAAAAAAAAATTTTATGAATGAAGAAAGGGAGGGAGGGAGGGACAGAGGAAGGAAAGAAGGAAGTCGGGGTGCCTGGGTGGCTCAAGTCAGTTAAGCATCTGACTCTTGATTTCAGCTCAGATCATAATCTCAAGGTCATGAGATCGAGCCCTGTGTTGGGCTCTGTTGTGGGCATGGACCCTGCTTAACATTCTCTCTCCCTCTTCCTCTACCCCTCCCCAGCTCACTCGTGCGCGTGTGCTCTCTCTCTTTCTCTCTTTTTCAAATAAATAAATGTAGTCCGTTTTTTTAGGTATTTAACAAGTTCGGATCAAGGTTCTATCTATGCATATTAAAACATTTTGTCACATTTGCAGATTACCATATTTAAAAAGGAAATAAACCCTTAAAGTAATTCATGATCGAGGCTGCCTTACAACCTACATTTCTAGACATACCTCCCTCAGAGTCAAAATAAACTTTGTTTATACCATAAATATTTCCTCTTGGTATGGGCTTTGAGAATGTCAAAATAAGACAATAGTTAGTCACTGTCATCGAGGAGTCAGGTAGAGAAATAGGCATGGAAATTGGGCTGCTAGAATGCATTTGGCAGGATATTTTACTGAACTAACGCATAATATCCAGTGTTATGAAGGTAACCACTAAAAGAATTAGGAATAAGCTAAAAGTTGAAAAGAAGACAATAAATCTCTTTAAGTTGATATATTGAGAACTGTAGATATAACCATGTTAATCATTACTAACAGAAGAACTAAAAACAGTTTAAAAGTTATTGAATGGCAGGTAGGAGACAGAGGAAAATTTTTACTTCTTTTATACCCTTCTGTACAGTTTCTTCTTTATTACTTCCAGATGCATTGGTTTCCTGAAAGAATTCAGTGAAATGCATGCTGTAAACAAAATACACTTATGTGCTATGAATGCACACAGAAAGAAGGGCATATAACCTTTTAAACCATTTATGCCTTTTAAGGGCATATAAACTCCCAGTGATAAGGCAAAGATAGTGAAAAGGCAAAGTCATGAAAAAGAGGGCCATCTCAGATAGCTTGGTTATGATGAGAGAGGGTGCTGGTTAGGAAGGTAGGGCCTATGTACCTTGGTAAGAAGTTTGGACTCTGTTCTATAGGCAGGGGACAAAATTAAAAGATTATAAACAATGAACCGGCGTCAGATTTGTATTTTAATTACATTCGTTGTCAGTGTGAAGGAAAATTGATAGGACAGAGGGGAATATGGTTGCCAGAAAAATATATTGCTGTTTTCCAGAGGCAAGATAAAAGGGCTTAAGCCAACATATTGGTAGTAAAAATGGAGAAGGGACAGTTCTAAAACAGATTTAGGCAATAAAACCTTCAGGATTTATTGATTATACTGGATTGGAAGGGGGAATAGGTGAGTAAAGATGCTTCCCATGTTCTTATTTGAGAAACTGGTAGCCTCAACAAAAGAAGACTACAGTAGACCTCAGCTATTTGCATGGTAGCCCCCTAAAGGCAGTAGTAGTTGGGGATGAGAGAAGGGGCAGTAAAGAGGATAACTTTTCATAAAAGCATACCCCCGTAGGTACAGACTGCCTTTTCAGTTTTCCTTCTGAAGAAGTGTTAAAAGTTTTAACTTACAAGGTCATAGATTTTATCTGAGTACCTTAATGAAATGTAAAATTGATAGTGTGCTTGTCAAAAAATAAAATGTGTTGAATGGTCTAATTTCTTTTGTTCTGCTTTCATATTGCCGTTCTTAATATTTAAAATATTTAACCTTCTGGATTATTACAGCTTTATTTTTGTATCTTTTTACTATAAGGAGATTACCTTCTTTAGTTTTAATAGAGTGCAACCATAATGTAGTTTGTGCTGGTTGTGTTGTTTTATATTTCATATATTTGTAACCTTTTTTTTTAAGATATTTGTAACCTTTCTTAAAGATGATCATAATTGCCCATTTTATGACAAATAATGATGTTCAGTTTTGACATGGTAATAACACCAACAGAATTTAATTCTCTTTTGAAAAGCAGCTTTTGCTACCATATATAGCACCTTTGTGGTCAGTTTTTGAGGCTATTGAATGTTTGGATTTTGAACCATATTTTGTCTGGATCTCAGTTTTTCAAATCAAGAAGAAAATGTATTGAAAATGTATTTTTCAAACATTAAGGAGCAAAAAGACATTGAACTTTTTATTGGAAACTATATACTAAATAGCCGTTTTCTAAAATATTTTTACTTTACCAAGGGGCTAGTTGGTTTTATTTTAAAAACTACTAAGATATTCAAGCTGGAGCGCCTGGGTGGCTCAGTCAGTTAAGCGTCCAACTTCAGCTCAGGTCACGATTTCACAGTTCATGAGTTCGAGCCCCGTGTCAGGTTCTGTGTTGACAGCTCAAAGCCTGGAGCCTGCTCAGATTCTGTGTCTCCCCCTCTCTCTCTGCCCCTCCCCTGCTTGCACTCTGTCTCTCTCCCTCTCAAAAATAAATAAACATTAAAAAAAAAAATTTAAGATATTCAAGCTTAGGCTCATTTTTACTAATTCTTTGGGTATTTTGAGCTCAGGAAATCTATGGTGGTGTGTCAGATCATTTCTTTTCATTCTGTGATGTTTCCTAAATATCAGTAGAATTGAATGTGTTGTTCCCAGATGATGCCCTTGGGTCATTCATACTGGTGGCTGAAATGTAAAGGGGGAGGGGGAGTATATCTGTGGGTGTATTTGTTTTCATGTGACAGTCCAGTCGTTACAGTCTTACCTCTTGGTGATGAAATTCTCTTTGTTTTAGGTACATATGCAAATTCTGTTATTAACCACAACACTGAAAGAAACCTTGTTCTTTTTTTTTTTTTTTTTTAATCAGATTTCATATTTGGAATGATCTGATTTGGAGTGTGATGATGTCAAAACATTTTATATTTTGGTTTTTGTTTCACTTTGTTTTAATACATTTTTATTGAGCTTTTCAGTGGAACAATGATTGTATGTTAATGAAAGATTCCCCTGGTGTATTCTTACTTCCTTGGAATTTAATTTAAATTAAGGTTGATGTTAGCTTGTTTTCTAGCTTTCTCAATCTCAGAGCAGAAACTAAAGATACAAAAATAAATAGCACTTTAATACTATAGTAGAATAAGCTTTAAACTTAGGGAGCTTCCTTAGACATGGTCATTGCTTTGTTTTTTCAGAGTTCATTAGAAAGCACCTAAAAATCAATAGTGTAATCTCAGGGATATAATGTTAGAGAATTATCTTTACCAGTTTGGTTTTCTATAATTGTAAAACTGAACTTCCCTAATCCTCCATATTCATTCATTGTTCCTTTGCAAGAATGTCATTAGTCAAAGGGTATGAAAGTGTCAGCACATAAACTATTTGCCTTATACATCTGCTGCTTCAGTGACTTAAAGTGAAATCTTGATCAAAGCTTTACTACTAGATCTCAAAAAATGTAGTACCCTAATTGTCCATGTGTAACTGTAACTTGTTTCTAGCACTCTGCACTTTAAAAAAATATCAACAAATACGGGAATGATAAAAAAAATACCAGAAAATATGGGAATGATTTGATGATGAATAATGAATTAAAATTTAAGACATCAGCAGATCACTAAACGTATAGTTCTGTTGAAAATGTTTTTCTTGAGAATTAACTGACCAAATTTTGCTACAAGTAGCTTCTGCGTGGTGTATTTTGTCCTTCATATAAAAGAGTAAAGTTAAGGGGCGCCTGGGTGGCGCAGTCGGTTAAGCGTCCGACTTCAGCCAGGTCACGATCTCGCGGTCCGTGAGTTCGAGCCCCGCGTCGGGCTCTGGGCTGATGGCTCAGAGCCTGGAGCCTGTTTCCGATTCTGTGTCGCCCTTTCTCTCTGCCCCTCCCCCGTTCATGCTCTGTCTCTCTCTGTCCCCAAAATAAATAAATGTTGAAAAAAAAAATTAAAAAAAAAAAAAGAGTGAAGTTAACTTTAAGAAATTACACTGGATGCAGTTAACCATTTGGAAGAATGGCTTATTTAATATATTTGAGTGCATCATCATTGTTTTTATTTAAGAGCTCTAAATAATACACTCTGTTTTAATTGTGTTATAGCCATACTCCCTTATTTTTAAATCTGTACATTTTATTTAAGAGCAAGCCTTCAGTAGACCTGTAAAATAGTGTGACTCCCCATATCTGAATTTTATTCAACTGTTAAAAGTTTTTCCTTTTGCTCGTGTAACATTAGAGCATTTTCTTCATATTGCTACTTAATATTCAAAGTTTTGTAGTTTTTTCTGAATGTACCAAGTTGTATTTATATTAAAGCTTTGCCTTTAAGAGGATTTCAAAAATAAGAGTATATGGCTGCAAGCAAGGCTTCGTAAGGGAAGAAAACAGTATTACAGCATTTGTCTTGCTTTGGCCAATGCCCATTAGGTATACTTTCCAGAATTGGCTAGTCTCCTGTTTGGTCATTTTGCAATTTTTGCCTTGTTAATACTTGAGTATAGTCCACGGCAGTGATTCTTCTGTCTGTTCATTACAATTACTTGGGTATCTTTAAAAGTCGTAACAGTAATTAAAGTACTGATACCAGGATCTTATCCCCAAGTATCCTAATTTAATTTGTCTGGGATGGGTTCAGAGATCAGTAATTTTCCTGTTTCTGCATGTGTCTAGTTGCTTTTTAATGTACACTTGATACTGTGATTTATATGTTTCTAGGTCTCTAGATTATAATACCATGTGTGCAGAGCATTGGATTTTGCTCTTGCATACTGTTACATTATGGGTGAATACCTTGATCTTAGGGAGTCTTGGTTTTTAGCTTTATTAAAGAGTGGTTATTCCGGTTTTTTCATTAGTACTAAGGTGAATTCTTTAGCATAGGCTTAGAAGTGGTAGATAGAGTTTAAATGAAAAGCCAAAGGGGTTTGCCTAGCTCTACTTTCTAGCACAGTGAAGCTGTTGAAATTTTTGTCCATCTCTTATGGCCCATAGAGAATGTTGTCTATCGTTATGTCTAGAATTCTTAGCTTAATATAGTTCAATAGTTCTTAAATGTGCATTTTTGGGGGAAAGGCCAAGTTTTGAAGAGAGTTTATTCACAGATTTTGGGAGTACCCCCTTTTTGTGGCTCCCTCCATTCTTTGATGTTACCTTCAATTTCCAGCTGCTCTGGCATCACTAAAGTTAAATTTTTGATTTCTCAACCCAACAACACTTGTTATTATTTCTTATGAGCAAGAGACTGCCTTCTGGGAAAATTAGTGGAAGATGTCTGACATGGAGCGAGTTTATGGGTTTGTCGTGGTAGTGCGATGGCAGAAAAGTTAGCAAATTCAGAAAATTTACATAACTCAAAAGTAGTGTCCCCTTTGTTCAGTGTTATAAATTAACATGTCATAATCTAGTTATCTGGTGAGAAACTGTATAGACATTTTTTTTGTCTTGCCTGTTAATTTGAACCATTTTGTATAGCCACATAGTTATACTTTAATTACAGAATAGTTATCACCACAAAATTAAGATTTTGGCTGTTTTCTGTATATGAAAACCTCATTATAAGCCCTAACTAAAAAAAAAATTTTAAACAAGAGGTTGGCCAAGTTGGTATGTGAGGGAAAAAAGTATTATATTCCAATAAATTATTATTCTCTGATAAATTAATATCAGAGAAGTCTTGCTATAATCAAAAGGAGTATAACTCTTAAAAACGGAATAAACTGGGGCGCCTGGGTGGCGTAGTCGGTTAAGCGTCTGACTTCAGCCAGGTCACGATCTCGCGGTCTGTGAGTTCGAGCCCCGCGTCAGGCTCTGGGCTGATGGCTCAGAGCCTGGAGCCTGTTTCCGATTCTGTGTCTCCCTCTCTCTCTGCCCCTCCCCCGTTCATGCTCTGTCTCTCTCTATCCCAAAAATAAATAAACGTTGAAAAAAAAAAAAAAACGGAATAAACTGAGGGTTGATGGGGGGTGGGAGGGAGGGGAAAGTGGGTGGTGGGCATTGACAAGGGCACCTGTTGGCATGAGCACTGAGTGTTGTATGGAAACCAATTTGACAGTAAATTTCATATTAAAAAAAAAATCAAAGGAGTATATTGTTCCAAAATATTAGGAAAATATATGAATCTACAATTGAGATACATACAAATAATAATCTTGGTAATACTTAAAATATCTTAAATTGGGAAAAAATCAGCAGACCCCAAAGCTGAAATTTATTTTAAGAATAGTAAAAATCACTTGTTTTTTCTTTTGTTTTTGATTTTACCCATTCTGACAGGTATAAGATGATATGTCGGGGCGCCTGGGTGGCGCAGTCGGTTAAGCGTCCGACTTCAGCCAGGTCACGATCTCGCGGTCCGTGAGTTCGAGCCCCGCGTCAGGCTCTGGGCTGATGGCTCAGAGCCTGGAGCCTGTTTCCGATTCTGTGTCTCCCTCTCTCTCTGCCCCTCCCCCGTTCATGCTCTGTCTCTCTCTGTCCCAAAAATAAATAAACGTTGAAAAAAAAAAAAAAAAAAAAAAGATGATATGTCATTGTGGTTTTGATATGCATTTCCCTGATGATTAGTGCTGTTGGGTAGCTTTATATGTCTGTCTGCCATCTGTGTATCTTCTTTGAAGAAATGTCTTTTCAGGTCCTCTGCCATTAAATAGATTATTTGGGGGTTTTGTGTTGAGCTATAGAACTTGTTTATTTTAACAATATTGATTCTTATCCATAGACATGATAGGTTTTTTCATTTTTGTGTGTCCTCTTCAACTTCTTTCCTCAGTGCTTCATAGTTTTCATAGTACAGATATTTCACATCCTTAAATAAGTTTATTCTGAATATTTTATTTTGTTGCAATTATAAATGGGATTCTTGATTTCTCTTTCTGCTTCTTCATATCAGTGTGTAGAAGTGCAACAGATTTCTGTACATATTGTATCCTGCAACTTTTGAATTCATTGATTCAGTTGTTTTTTGGTGGAGTCTTTAGGGTTTTCTGTAGATAGTATCATTTCATCTACAAATAGTGATGGTTTTACTTCTTTTTTACCAACTTAGATGTCTTTATAACTTTTTTTTGTCTGACCTCTGCAACTAGGACTTTCTATACTATGTTGAATAAAAGTGCAAGTGGATATATTCTCGTCTTGTTCCTGATCTTAGAGAAAAAGCTTTCTGGTTTTCACCATTGAGTATGATGTTAACTTTGGGTTATTCATACATAGCCTAAGGTATGTTCCCTCTAAATCTGCTTGTTGAGAGTTGTTATCATGAATGGATGTTGTACCTTGTCAAATGCTTTTTTTTTTTTTTTTGTACATTGAAATGATCATACAGTTTTTATCCTTTGTTTTGTGAATGTGGTGGATCACATTGATTGATTTGTGAATATCGAACCACCCTTGCATTCCTGGAATAAATCCCTCAATCATGGTGAATAGTTTTCTTTTAACATATTATTGGATTCGGTTTGCTAATATTTTGAGGGTTTTTGCATCCATGGTCATCAGAGATACTGGCCTGTAGTTTTCTTTTTTAGTAGTGTCTTTATCAGGTTTTGGTATCAGGGTAATGCCTCATTGAATAAATTTGGAAGATTTCCTTCCTCTATTTTTTGGAATAGTTTGAGAGGAATAGATATTAATTCTTCTTTAAGTGTTTGATAGAATTCATCTCTGAAGCCATCCATTCCTGGACTAGTTTATTGGGAGTTTTTTGAATACTGACTCAATTTCATTACTGGTAATTGGTCTGTTCAAATTTTCTATTTCTTACCGATTCAATTTTGGACGTGTGTTTCTAGGAATTTATCCATGTCTTCTATATTGTCCAATTTGTTGGCACATAATTGTTCATAATAATCTCTTATAATCCTTTGTATGTCTGTGGTGTTGGTTGTTATTTCTCCTCCTTCATTTCTGATTTTGAGTCTTCTCTCTTGATGAGTCCTGCTAAAGGTTTATCAATTTTGTTTATCTTTTCACAGAACCAGCTTCTGGTTTCAATGATCTGTTAGTCTCTATTTTATTTCTTTCTGCTCTAATCTGTATTATTTCCTCCCTCTTACTGGCTTGGGCTTTGTTTCTTTTTTTTTTTTTTTTTTTTTTTTTAAGCTCCTTTAGGCTTTAAAGGTTAAGTTGTTTGAGATTTTTCTTGTTTCTTGAGGTAGACCTGTATTGTTGTAGTCTTCTCTCTTGTAACAGTTTTTGCTGTATCCTAAAGATTTTGGATCATTGTGTTTTCATTTTCATTTGTCTCCATGTATTTTTTAATTTCTTCTTTGATTTCTGAGTAGCCCCATTCATTGTTTAGTAGTATGTTATTTATCCTTCCTGTATTTGTGTTCTTTTCAGGTTTTTTCTTGGTGATTTTCATACCATTATGGTCAGAAAAGATGCCTGATATGATTTCAGTCTTTTTGAATTTATTATGACATGTTTATGGCCTAATGTGATCTATTCTGGAGAATGTCCCATGTGCACTTGAAAAGAATGTGTATTCCACTATTTTTGTATGGAATGTTTTGAATATATTTGTTAGGCCCATGTGGTCTAATGTGTCAATTATAGCCACTGTTTCCTTGATTTTCTGTTTGGATGATCTTTCCATTGATGTAAGTAGGATCTTAAAGTCCCTTAGTACTATAGTATTACTGTGTACTTCTTTTCTTATGTCTGTTAATAATTGCTTTATGTACTTAGCTGCTCCCATGTTGTGTGCAGAGATATTCACCACTTTTATATCCTCTTGTTAGAAGTAACCAGTGTTGGCAAAGATGCAGAGAAAAAGGAACCCTCATGCACTGTTGTGGGAGTGCAAATTGGTGTAGCCATTGTTGAAAACAGTGTGAAGGTTCCCCCAAAATTAAAAGTAGAATTACCATATGATCCAGTAATTCCATAACTATTTACCCTAAGAAGATGAAAACACTAAGTCAAAGAGATGTACTTCTTTGTTTATTGCAGCATTATGTACAGTAGCTCAGTTATGAAAGCAACCCAAGTGTCCATCGACAAATGAAGGGATACACACACACACACACACACACACACACACACACACAGAGTGGAATATTACCCAGCCATGAAAAAAAAAGTCCAAATGCTAGGGATGCCCAGGTGACTCATTAGGTTAAGCGTCCGACTTCGACTCAGGTCATGATCGCACAGTTTGTGAGTTGAAACCCCGCATCAGGCTCTGTGCTGACAGCTCGGAGCCTACTTCAGATTCTGTGTCTCCCTCTCTCTGTTCTTCCCTGCTCCTCACACTTTTTCTCTCTGTTTCTGTTAAATAAAAAAAAAAGTCCAAATGCTAAGAGGGAAAGTCAAGGAGTTAAAATTTTTAACCTTTTTAAATCCTTTCATACTTTATGCCCTAGAGAATTTCTGTTAGAAGTAGCATATTTCCAACTTTTCTTTTCGATATTTATTTTGAGAGAGCACATGAGGGAGGGCACATAAAGAGTAAGGGAGAGAGAGCCCAACATGGCTCTCTCAGTGCAGAGCCCAACACGAGGCTCTGAGATCATGACTGAGCCGAAATCAAGAGTTGGACACTCAACCGACTAAGCCACCCAGACGCCCCTTAATAATATATATATTTTATTATGTGAACTTGTGTGATGCCAAAGATGCTTATTATTACTTTATAAGTCACTGAAAGTTGACCACAATTTGTAGTTAATTTAAATTATTTATCATGAAAAACCAGTATTGTCCTATGAACAAATTCATAAGTAAAAAACCAACTAACATAACAAGTTAATGCTTTTAGAATTTAATATTAATAATGTTAGGCAGCTCTGAGATAAATTTTCTGTTTACCCTAGACTGAAACTAAGCACAATGTAGTCTAGTCTATAAGTTGATATCAAAGGAACTTGAAATATTTTTAAAGTTCTGTAATGAAAAAAGAGGTATTTAATTCTGTTAAATGAACAATTCTCTCCATTCAGCACACATACATTGAGAAGCTTTGTATCTAGTTCTGGGGATAATTATGATAGATAAGACATTTCCTTTCCACAAATTATAGAATATTTATAGTACATCTTAAGAACAGATTTCCACTGAAAGTACCACGAACAGAATAGAAAATAAACAGAAGTTTTCCTGGAGAAGGTCACATCTGAGCTGCTATTCACTAAAGAATATGTTTCTAACATTTTTAACCAGTTGATGTTTCGTTGTGCAGAGATGGGCTTTCCATGAATGCATTACAAGTGTGCTAGGATATGGAGTCCTTCAATCCTTGTGACAACCAAATGGAGACTGTGGTGCTCAGGGCCCAGAAAGCTATTCATCTGTTATAAGCAGCCGCCTCTTACCCCAGGACTCCATAAAGTTGTTAACGTGCCATGATATGAAGAATATTGGGAAACAGCAGTGTAGAGAAATGTTACTATGGAAGCTAATCGAATCTCCACTTAGAGTTTCCGAGGGATCACAAACTTGCAAATAAAATATAAATCAAATAACCAAATTTTACTATGGGCCTTATAACTTTTTAAATTTTCTTAATTCTGGTAATATATACATAACATAAAATTCACCATTTTAACTATTTTTAGTCCTCTATCTCCAGAACTGTTCCATCTTCCTAAACTGAAATTCCATTCCATTCTCAGTAAACAGTAGCTCCCCATTCTTCCCTCCCCCAGCTCCTGGCAACCACCATTCTACTTTTGTCTCTCAATTGACTCCTCTAAGTACCTCATAAAAGTGGAAATGTACAGTATTTGTCGTTTTGTAACTACTTTGTTTCATTTAGCTTACTGTCTTCAAGATTCATCCATGTTACAGCATGTGTCATAATTTTCTGTTTTTAAGACTGAATATTTTGTTATATGCATATGCTGCATTTTGTGTATCCATTCATCTGTCATTTGAGTTGGCCTCTTTTTGTTACCAAATCATATAATTCTATTTTTAATTTTTTAAGGAGCCACCATTTTATCTTTCATGGTGGCTGCACCACTTTACAGTTACCAACATAAGGTCCCAGGGGTTCTAATTTCTCCACATCCTCACCACCACTTATTTTTTGTGTTGTTGTTGTTGTTCTTGTTGTTAATAGTAGCCATCGTGATGAGTGTGAAGTGGTATCTCATTGTGGTTTTGATTTGTATTTCCCTAATGATTAGTGATGTTGAACATCTTTTCATGACCTTGTGGGTAATATGGCCTGTTACTCTTAAAGATATTCTGAGGGGTTGTCTAATGGATTAACTAAATCTTACTCAAAAGTGACTTACTGTATAAAGTTATGTCAGATTATTAGTGCTGCAAAGACTCTTCGGAGATTATCAGTTTTTTGGTTTTGTTTCTAATTTTAGTTAACATATGGTGCAATATTGGCTTCAGCAGTAGAATTCAGTGATCATCACTTATGTACAACACCCAGATCTCATCACAAGTGCCTTCCTTAATACCCATCACCCATCTCCTACCCACTTCCCTCCATCAACCGTCAGTTTGTTCTCTATTGTTAAGAGTGTTTTGTGGTTTGTTTCCTTCTCTCCCTCCCCTCCCCCCATCTTCTCAGATGTTCATCTGTTTTGTTTCTTTAATTCTACACATGAGTGAAATCACATGGTATTTGCCTTTCTCTGATTTACTTATTTCACTTAACATAATACAATTTACCTCCATTCACATCATTGCAAATAAGCTTTTATTCTTTTTGTGTATACACACACCACATCTTTATCCATTCATCAGTCAATGGACATTTGGCTGTCTCCATAGTTGGGCTATTGTTGATAATGCTGCTATAAACATCAGGGTAAATGTACCCCTTTGAATCTGTAATTTTTATCCTTTGGATGATCGTTAAAGTTCTTAATCTGAAATCCATCAGTATTTTCAGAGAGTCCATGAATAGTCCGAATTAAAACAATTTCATCGGGGCGCCTGGGTGGCGCAGTCGGTTAAGCATCCGACTTCAGCCAGGTCACGATCTCGCGGTCCGTGAGTTCGAGCCCCGTGTCGGGCTCTGGGCTGATGGCTCAGAGCCTGGAGCCTGTTTCCGATTCTGTGTCTCCCTCTCTCTGCCCCTCCCCCGTTCATGCTCTGTCTCTCTCTGTCCCAAAAATAAATAAACGTTGAAAAAAAAAAATTAAAAAAAAAAAAATTTCATCAGATTCTCAAATGTATCTATGACCCTCAAAACTTTAAGAATTATTGATTTAGCTCAGAATCTCTAAAATGTTTAAAAATTCATTATCACTTGGGTAGGTAGAATTAAAATGAATTTCTGATTTCTACTTTGTGCTTTTTTATATTTTCCAAAGTATTAAATATAATCATACATAGTACATGGGATTTTTATGTTACTTTATAACTTAAAAAGTAAAAGTCATCTTTAGCTCTTGGACCTATAATGGAAAAAACAAATGTAAAAGCTAACAAATAAAAACAAATGCAAAAGCCAACAAAATATAGTATGTTCTTATAATTGCCTGCCTTCTCTTAGAGTCCTAGCATTCCCCTGTCACTAAAAAAAAAAAAAAAAAAAAAAAAAAAAATGGGCAGGCTCTAGAGCTTAAAAAAAGTGATGTTTACCATTGATTCCATTTCAGCTAAATTCATTGCAATAAAATATTTGCATTGGAGTTTTTCATAATGAGCTTTTACTATAAAGAGATTGTGCAGGTTCTATATAGCTGGAAAAGCAATATTTACCATTTAATTCATTTCAAGTGAATTTCATTAAGGGAAAAAATTTGCATTTTAGTTCTTTCTAATGAGATTTTACTGGTTTTTTCATAATATCTTTACATAGTACATACTATAATTATTTTTTAAAGATATTGAGGTTTTTGGGGCACCTGGGTGGCTCAGTCAGTTGAGCATCTGCTTTTGGCTCAGGTCATGAACTCACGGTCTGTGAGTTCGAGCCCTGTGCCAGGCTTTGTGCTAACAGCTCAGAGCCTGGAGCCTGCTTCAGATTCTGTGTCTCCCTCTCTCTCTGCCCTTCCCCCACTCATGCTCTGTCTCTCTCTCTGTCAAAAATAAATAAACATTAAAAAAAATACTGAGGTTTTTTTTTAATTTCATTTTAAAACACTGATTACTTAATTTTAACAGCAACCAGAAAAAAATTCTCATTAAGTATCTATGTTGGATAGATGAATAGAATACATACCTGTGTTCAATATAGCATTTTAAAAATCCATAGGAAATCTTAAGGATTTTGTGAAGAACTTCCAAGGACATCTTACCTATTCAAATCCATCATCAATTCTCCATATCTCCTTCAATCTTTTTCCTACTAAATCTAAATTCCTCTATCATTTAATGTCCCCAGGCCTCTATTTTCTCTTCTGTTGTACTGGAACTACATAGTTCTCTCCAACTCTGACATTTATTTTATTCCATATTATCTGTTTAACTTCAGTGTTTATGCTGTGAAATAACTACATTTTTAAAACTATACCAGTTTTTTCAATTCTTGTCTTTCTTTTTGCAGCTTTATGCGGGTGCTATCCTTGAAGTTTGTGGATGAAAATTGGGGAGGTTCCCTCAAGTCCAAGGTATGTAAAATTATCTCCAGCAAATTCTCACTTTAATGATTTTAAATCAGCATTTTACAAGAATAATTTTATTAAATATTCCCAAGAATAAGAATTTTTAGGATTGTACTTTCTCAACAGTATATGTATTTTTTCCACATTTGTCTTTATGGAGGTAGTTTTATAGTAATTGTTGAATACTAGTAGTTTACTTTAAGCAAGCATAATATATGATATAACACATAATGAAGTGATTATTTTCTTAAAAGGAGAGCCTTTCCTTTACCAAGTATAAATTTTACAAGAGCTTTTGTTTTACCAGATATAAATATAATCCCCTTAAATAGCACACCATTCTAATATATCTTAAATGTGAATTCATTTGTATAAAACCCTCCTAAGGAACAATTGGAGTGAGAATAGACCTGTACAAAGTGACAAGTCGTCAAAAAGAGAATTAATTACCATAAAATTTGAGGTGCAAAGAAGTTGCATGTACATGTACATCTTCACAGGAAATTTTAAAGATAAATATGTAAAAGGATAATTGTGAAAATGTGTTCTTTTGGTTGACATCACAGTAGTGGAGCTTTGCATGTCGAAAAAGACACGGGCTAAGACTTTTCTGTTCTGTCCTGGCTTGTCATTTGAAAATCAGTTTTATAAAACTAAAATTGTCTAAAGGTAAAGAAGTTCTTTTGTTTGTTTGTTTTTTAATTGAAATATGTAAGTGCTCTATTATATGGCTTATTTTTACATCTCCTGACTTTCTCATGACTTCTTGCCTTGTTCACTTAATGGCAAGATAATTTTGTGGCTTTAGTATCTTAATGGCAAGATAATTTTGTGGCTTTAGTATCTTATAAAACTACCTGTATTCACAGATGCCCTTTATTGCTGACCTAGCATTATTTATGATAAAATATTGCTCATTTTGGCACAGAAATGTAATAGTAAGTAAGGCCCAAAGCAGATACACATTTAATTAAATACATTCTTTGTTAGAATAAACATATTCTAATGTAGCACAGAATATATCTACTTCTGCTTAGGGAAAAAATTTCTCACGCTGAATTTTTTTTTTTTTTTTGTGCCTTCAGCAAATAGATTTTATTATGTCTATGGTAATAATTTTTCTACAGTTGGAAGTTCAATCTTTAAAATTTTGAGTGGAATTTATCAAACCTTGTAGTAGAAATTAATTATATATACATTTCTTATGTATGCTTAAATTATCATACTTGGGGTGCATGTAGTCATACTGTCTTTTCCTTTTGAAAAGCAATTAGAGTTTAATCCTATGTATGAATATTTAATGTAAGTTTAAAATGAAAATGATTGTTTAATTCTGTAATATATAACCATATTCAATATAATTATATATGATGCCATTGTTTTCTGAGTCCCTGAGAAGCTGGCATATTTTAAGTATAACCATTATTATATTCCCTAAAGATATTCTGGAATAGGGCATGAAGGACCATTGTCACTTGTTGCAGTAACTACAAATACCAAACTAACTTTCATGTCATCATTGCTTTATAGTCTTTGCCATCAACAAACCTTTTATTGAACTTAAACCACTCAGTGCCTGTGGGGAAAAAAGTCCCAAATTATATTCCAAAGCCAATTCCAGGTCTGGCTCTTAAGATTCTTCTGACTTCCATGTTTTGGTTGTTTAAGTAGAAAGGGCAGTCTGAATACTTTCTTGTAATCCTTAATATTTTATTGAAGTATATAATTGACATAGTGTTTCATGTGTACAGCATATTCATTCAACAATTTTATGTATTCCACAGTGCTAACCACAATAAGTATAGTCATCATTTGATACCATACAGTGTTATACGATATTACTGACTGTATTCTCTATGCTGTACTTTTATCTGACTTATTTATTTTATAACTTGAAGCTGGTAGCTCTTAACTCTATTCATCTATTTCACCCATCCCAACCCCCATCCACTTCTGTGGCATCTACTAGTTCTGTGTATTTAAAGTCTGTTTTTTGGTTATTTTATTTTTTAGATTTCACATATATGTGAAATCATATGGTATTTTTCTTTCTCTAACTTAACTCACTTAGCTTAATTCCTCTAGATCCATCCATGTTGTTGCAAATGGCAAGATCTCATTCTTTTCTGTGGCTAATACTCCATTGTGAATTTCATACTTTGTTTTTTTAATTAAAATGTAATTGACACACAATTTTACATTACTTCCAGGTGTACAACATAGTGATTTGACAAGTCTATGCACTAATGGGCTGTACTCACATGGGCAGAGCTACCATCTCTTGTTATACAGTGCTATTACAATACCATTGACTACCTTCCTTGTATACCTGTTCTATCTTTAGCCATGCATTCATCAGTGGAGACTTGGGTTGCTTCCCTATCTTGGCTATTATAAATAATTCTGCAGTAAACATAGAAATGCATATATCTTTTTTTTAATTAGTATTTTTGTTTTCTTTGGATGAATACCCAGTAGTGGAATTATTGGAATATATGGTATTTCTATTTTAAAATTTTTCAAGACCCTCCATGCTGTTTCCACAAGTGACTGCACCAATTTACATTCTCACCAGCAGTGCATGAGAGTTTCTTTTTCCCCACATCCTCACCAACACTTGTTATTTCCTTTTGATTCTAACCATCCTGACAGGTATAAGGTTATCTCTCATTCTGATTTTGATTTGTAGTTCCTTGATTAGTGATGTTCAGCATCATTTCGTAGGTCTCTTTGTCATCTGTCTTTTTTGTAAAGAAATCTTTTTAATTTTTTTTTTCTTAACATTTATTCATCTTTGAGAGACAGACAGAGCATGAGTTGGGGGAGGAGTAGAGAGAGAGGGAGACACAGAATCTGAAGCAGGCTCCAGGCTCTCTCTGAGCTGTCAGCACAGAGCCCGATGCGGGACTCGAACTCACTGACTGCAAGATCATGACCTGAGCCAAAGTCGGACACAACCGACTGAGCCACCCAGGTGCCCCTGTAAAGAAATCTTTTTAGGCCCTCTATCCAGTTTTTAATTGGATTGTTTATTTGGTGTTGAGTTCTGTAGAAGTTCTTTATATATTTAAGATATTATCAGATCATTTGCAAACACCTTTTCCCATTCAGTAGGTTACCTTCTCATTTTGCTGATGGTTTTCTTTGCTGTGCATAAGCTTCTTACTTTTGTATAGTTCCAGTAGTTTGTTCTTGCTCTTGTTTCCCTTGTCGAGAAGAAACCAAGAAAAATGTTGCTAAGGCCAGTGCTAAACAGATGCTGCCTATGTGTTCTTCTAGGACTTTGATGATTTCAGGTATCCCATTTAGGTCTTGAATCATTTTTAGTTATTTTTGTAAATAGTAGAAGAAAATGGCCGAGTTTTATTCTTCTACATGTAGCTGTCTAGTTTTCCCAGTACCATTTGTAGAAGAGACTGTCTTTTCCCCATTGTATATTTTGTCTCCTTTGTTTTAGATTAATTGACCATACCCATGGGTTGTTTTTTTTTTCTTTCAGACTTTGTACTCTATTCTGTTGATCTATGTGTCTATATTTGTGCCAGCACCATACTCTTGGTTAGTATGGCTTTGTAGGATAATTTGAAACCTAAGGTTTTGATACAGCCAGGTTTGTTCTTCAGTCTCAAGATTGTTTTGGCTCTTCAGGGTATTTTGTAGTTCCATACAAATTTTAGGGTGATTTGTTCTAGTTTGGTGAAAATGCTCTTGGTATTTTAATAGGGGTTGTGTCACATCTGTAGGTTGTTTTGGTTAGTATGGACATTTCACAACATCATTTCTTCCAGACCATTTGCATAGTATCTTTCCATTTTTTTATAGCATCAATTTCTTTTTTTTTTTTTAATGTTTTTATTTATTTTTGAGAGAGAGACAGCAAGTGGGAGAGGGGCAGAGAGAGAAACACACACACACACACACACACACACACAGAATCTGAGGCAGGCTCCAGGCTCTGAGCTGTCAGCACAGAGCCCGATGCAGGGC
Source organism: Puma concolor (assembly GCF_028749965.1). Taxonomy (NCBI): domain Eukaryota; kingdom Metazoa; phylum Chordata; class Mammalia; order Carnivora; family Felidae; genus Puma; species Puma concolor. The sequence goes on along the minus strand of NC_141674.1, from coordinate 73,663,572 downwards.
TCGAACTCATGAGCAGTGAGGTCATGACCTGAGCCGAAGTTGGATGCTCAACCGACTGAGCCACCCAGGTGCCCTTATCATCTTCAGTTTCTATTGTAAATGTTTTATACTTTTCAGAGTGCAGATCTTTCATGTCCTGGGTTAAGTTTATTCCTAAGTATTTTATTATTTTTGGCGCAATTGTAAATGGAATTATTTTATTTCCCTTCCTGCTACTTCATTGTTAATATATAGAAATATAACCAATTTCTGCATTATTAATTTTATATCCTGAAACTTTACTGGAATCATTGATCAGTTCTAATAGTTTTTTGGTGGTATTTTTAGGTTTTTATGTAGTATTTCATCTGCAAATAGTGACAGTTTTCCTTTTTTTTTTTTAAATAAGTTTATTTGTTTTGTGAGAGAGAGAACACATGAGCTGAGGAAGGAAAGAGAGAATCCCATACAGTCTCCATGCTGTCGGCATAGAGCCCGAATGTGGGGCTCATTCCCATGAACCGTGAGATTATGACCTAAGCTGAAATCAAGAGTTGGTTGCTCAACCAACTGAACCACCCAGGTCCCCCTTACTTCTTTTGTAACAATTTTTATGCCTTTTATTTCTTTTTCTTGTCTGATTGCTACAGCTAGGACCTCCAGTACTAGGTGGAATAAAAGTGGCAAGACAGGAAGTAGGCATCCTTTTCTTGTTTTGGATCTTAGAGAAAAACTTTCACCATTGTGTACGATGTTAGCCTTAGGTTTTTATATAATGGCCTTTATTATGTTGAGGTATGATCCCTCTAAACCCACTTTGTTGAGCATTTTTATCATGAACAATGTTGTACTTTGTCAAAGAATGACTTTTCTGTCTTTGTTGAGATGATCATTTGGTTTTTATCGTTTCTGTCATTAATGTGGTATACCAAAGTGACTGATTTAGGGTATTGAACCCTCCTTGCATCCCCTAGAATAAATTTCACTTGACTGTGGTGAACGATCCTTTTAATGTATTGTCGAATGATTGAATAATAATGTGTTGAAGACTTTTGCATCTATGTTAATCAGGGATATTAGCCTGTAATTTACTTTTTTGTAGTGTCTTTGTTTTGGTATCAGGGTAACACTGTCCTAGTGGAAAGTATTTGGAAGCTTTCCTTCTTCCTGTCTTTTTTGAGGATAGTTATTAAATCTTGAAATGTTTGGCAGAATTCACCTATGGAGCCATCTGGTCCTTGAGTCTTGTTTGTTGGAAGTTTTTTGATTACCATTTCAATTCCCTTACAAGTTAATTGGTCTGTTCAGGTTTTCTGTTTTATTTCCTGATTGAATTTTAGAAGATTGTATGTTCCTAGGACATTATCCATTTCTTCTAGGTTGTCCAACTTGTTGGCATATTAATTTTTCATAGTATTTTCTTAAAATCTTTTGTTTTTCTGTGTGTTGGTTATTCTCCTCTCATTTCTGATTTTATTTTGAGTCCTCTCTCTTTTTTTCTTCATGAGTATGGCTAAAGGTTGTAAATTTTGTTTCTTTCCAGAGATCCAACTCTTGGTTTCGTTGATCTTTTCTGTTGTGTTTTTAATCTCTATTTATTCCTGCTCTAATCTTGATTTTTTTTTTCTTCTAACCTTTTGTTTTTCTTTTTGTACTTTAGATGTAAGGTTAGACTGTTTGAGGCTTTTATTGTCTTCTTTACACGTCAGCCTATATTGCTATAAAGTTTCCTCTTAGTGGGCTCCTGGGTGGCTCAGTCATTAAGCATCTGACTTGTCATGATCTCACAGTTCATGAGCTCGAACCCCACTTTCTCTCTCTCTCCCTCCCTCTCTCCCCCCACTCCCCCGTTCTCTGTCTCTTTGCCCCTCCTGGGATTTTCTTTGTGTCCCTCACTCGCACCCTCTCTCTCTCAGAAAAAAAATAATAAATAAAAATTTCCCTCTTAGAATTGCTTTTGCTGCAGCCCACAGATTTTGAACCATTATGTTTTCCTTTTCATTTGTCTTTATTTTTTTTTATTTCCTCTTTGCTTTCTTCATTGATCCATTGGTTATTTAGAAGCATGTCATTTAGCCTCCATGTGTTTGTGTGTTTTTAGTTTTTTGGTGTATGATTTATTTCTAGCTTCCTTGTGATTGGAAAAGATGTGTGATATGTTTTCAATCTTAAATAAATGGAGACTTGTTTTGTGGCCTAATGTGATATATCCTGGAGAATGTTTCATGTGCACTTGAATGTGTATTCTGTTTGTGAATGGAATGTTCTGTTATATCCTGGAGAATGCTTCATGTGCACTTGAATGTGTATTCTGTTTGTGAATGGAATGTTCTGTAGATATGTTAAACTCATCCAGTCTAATATGTCCTTCAAAGATGCTTTTTCCTTATTGATTTTCTGCCTGGATGATCTACCCATTTATGTAATTGGGGTGTTAAAGTCTCCTACTCTTACTGTATTACTGTCAGTCTCTCCTTTTATTTGCTTTATTATTGTCAGTCTCTCCTAATATTTGCTTTATGTATTTAGGTGCTCCATTGCTGGGTGTATAGATATTTATAATTGTTAGGTCCTCTTATTGGATTGATTCTTTTATCATTATGTAATATCCATCTTTGTTTCTTGTTAGAGTCTTTGTTTGATAGTCTATTTTGTCTGATAAAAATAGTCTATTTTGTCTGATAAAAATGTTGCTACCCAGGCTTTTTTTTTCCCCACTTGATTTGCATGGAATATCTTTTTCCATCCCTTCACATTCAGTCTGTATGTGTGTTTAGATGTGAAGTGAGGTCTTGTCAGTGGCATATTGATGGGTCTTGGTTTTTGTTTTGTTTCTATCCATTTTGCCACCCTAGGTCTTTAGATTGGAGCATTTAGTCCATTTACATTTAAAGTAGTTATAGGTAGCTATGTACTTGTCATTTTATTGTGTTTTTGGTTTTTATAGTTCTTCTCTGTTTCTTGCTCTCTGATGAATTATTATCTATAGTGTTTTGCTTGGCTTTCTTTCTCTTTATTTTTTGTGTATCTGTTTTGGGTTTGGGGTTTGTAGTTACAATGAGGTTCATATATAATATCCTAAGTTTATAGCAGTCTGTATTCATTTCTTTATTGTTTTTTGTTTTGTTTTTACTTTTTAATTAAGGCCTTTTCCACTTAAGTCCCTTTAACATTTCTTGTAAGTCTGATGTAGTACTGATAAACTCCTTTAATTTTGCTTGGGAAGTTCTTGGTCTTTGCTTCAATTCTGAATGATAATTTTACCATATCGAATATTCTTGGTGGTAGGTTGTGGGTGGGGTGGTTTTCTTGTTTTCCCTCTCCGGACTTTGATTATATCATGCCACTGCTTTCTGGCCTGTAGTGTTTCTGCTGAAAATTCAGCTGATAGCTTTATGGAGTTTCCCTTGTATGTAATTTTTCACTTTCTTGCTGCTTTAATGTTTTTCCCTTATCTTAAACCTTTGACATTTTTATTATTCTGTGTCCTGGTGTGGATCTCCTTAGGTTCATCTTGTTTTGAACTCTCTGTGCTTCCTGAACCTGAATGTCTGTTTCCTTCCCTATGTTAGGGAAGTTTTCAGCTATTATTTCTTAAGTTTTCTCTTTTTCTCTCTCCTTCTAGGACCCTTGTAATGCAAATGTTTGCTGCAAACAGTTCCTGTTATCAAAGATATCCCTTAATATCATCATTTTTTTTTAGTTTTATTTATTTTTTTATTATTTTTCATTTAAAAAAAAATTTTTAATGTTTATTTATTTTTGAGAGAGAGACAGAGTGTGAGCAAGGGAGGGGCAGAGAGAGAGAGACACACACACAGAATCCGAAGCAGGCCCCAGGCTCTGAGCTGTCAGCACAGAGCGCAAACCAGGTCTCAAACCCATGAACCGTGAGATCATGACCTGAGCCGAAGTCGGATGCTTTACCAACTGAGCCACCCAAGCGCCCCTTAAGTTTTATTTATTTAAGTAATCTCTACACCCAACATGAGGCCTGAACTCACGACCCCAAGATCAAGAGTCATACTCTTTTCAGACTGAGCCAGCCAGGCACCGCTCTATGCATTTTTAAAATTCTTTTTTGGGGCACCTGAGTGGCTCAGTCGGTTAAACATCCCACTTCAGCTCAGGTCATGATCTCATGGTCTGTCGGTTCAAGCCCTGCATCAGGCTCTGTGCTGACAGCTCAGACCCTCGAGTCTGCTTCAGATTCTGTGTCTTCTTCTCTCTCTGCCTCTCCCTCTCCCTCCCTCCCTCCCTCCCTCCCTCCCTCCCTCTCTCTCTCTGTCAAAAATAAACATTAAAAAATAATAATAATTTAAAAAAATAAAATTCTTTTCATTTTGCTATTCAGCTCAGTTGCTTTCTGTAGCAGTTAAGGTCTTCCAGATCACTAAACCATTCTTCTGCATCTGCCAACCTACTGTTGATGCCTCCTAATGTATTTTTCATTTCAGTTATTGTATTCTTCAACTCTAATTGGTTCTTACATTTTCTCCTTTTTGAAGTTCTCAGTTCTTCCATTCTTCTCTGCAATCCAGTAAGCATCTTTATGATTAATCTCTGTCAGCCACAAGGCTTGTCTGTGTTTCATTTAGTTCTTTTCCTGATGTTCTGTCTTATTCTTTCATTGGGAGCATATTCTTCTGTCTCTCCACTTTGCTTTACTTTCTGTGCTTGTTTCTGTGGATTAGGCAGAACAGCTACTTCTTAACTTGCAAGAACAGTCTTGTGTATTGTCATCCCCTGTGTAGACTGTGAAGCTGATCAAATGCATGTTGAGGTGTCCTGGGGCCCTCCAGAGGGTGCCCTAGCAAAGCAGCTTGATTCAAGGTGGGGCATGTGCCTGGGGGTCCCATGGTATTCTGTGTACATGGCATTTTGGTAAGACATCTGTAGGTGAAGTGGGCATGGTCAAGGTGGTCCTGGAGCTCTCTGTGTAGAGGGTGCCCTGGAAGGAGATCTGAAACCACAGTGGGTGTTGGTTGTTGCTATCCCAGGGCTCTCCAGGTAGAAAGTATCCTGGTAAGACAGCTGAAGCTGAAGCGGGTGTAAGCCAGGGTGTCCCAGAATGTTCAGTGAAGGGGTGGCAGAGGACTGGATCTGGGCCAGCATGCGCTGGGGGTTCCAAGAGCTGAAGCAGGTGAGAGCCAGGAGTCCCTAGTGCACTGTGTGCTCAGGGTGCCCTAGGAAGCCATTTGAAGCCAAAGAGGTTGTGGGCCCAGCGTGCTGCATCACCTTGGCACAACTGCTAGATCTATAGTGAGCACCAGCTAGGGGTGTCCCAGAGTGCACTGTTCTAGAGCTGCTTGGTGGGGTGGTTGGGGCTGATGCGGGCTCTGGGGCTCACTGAAGCAGCAGGCTGGTTAGGGTACCTAGACCCTCTTCCCATCCAAGCTATCCAAGTTGAAGGAGAACATAAACCATGGTACTGCCCAGCCCCTCCAGCCTGGAGAGAGTACCAGCAGCAATCCCACCATTTGGCAGTGTTCTAGTGCTGGATCTTGAAATTCTGGTAAACTTTTAAACCCATTTTTTGTCTATACCCCAGGGTTTCTGTGGCTGGTGTGGGATGGGAACCTTGGTCTTGTTTGCACTGTCACAGTGGAAAGGGAATGTGAACCATGGCGCTCACCCCCTCTTTTGACCCAGACAGAGTTCCAGCAGCTTCCTCACTGTTTGGCAAGGTTCTGGAGCTAGTTCCTTGAAGTTCTAGTTGCTGTTTTAAACCTTGGCTCTTTTTCTGTGCCTCAAGGGATCCGGGGCTGCCGTGGGCTAGGGGCCAGTGCAGTAGGCCATCCACAGGGCAGATGAATCTACTTAACCCTCAGTACTATCCCTCCCCACTGTAGTTCCTTAGTGTCTCTTCTCCTGCCATTCTCTATGTGGTCTCTATCTTGTGTTGTGCAGAAGCTGTTCTTTTCAGCCCTCAGTTCTTTTTGTTGTGTCCATGGCCATGGTGAAGGTGAGTTCAGGATCTTCCTGAGTCGCCATCTTGGGCCAGAACTCTTCCTGTACCATATTTACTTTATCCATTCATTTATCAGTGGACACTTGGGTGGCTTCCGCATCTAGGCTATGATAAGTAACGTTGCAGTAAACAAAGAGAGTGCATATATATCTTTTCAAAGTAGTGTTTTGTTTCTTTGAGTAAATACCCTGTAGTGGAATAACTGGATCGTATGGTGTTTCTGTTTAATTTTTTGAGGAACCTCCATACTGTTTTCCCATCAGCAGTGCATGAGTGGAAAGTTCCCTTTTCTTCACATCATAGCCAACAGTTATTTCTTACCATTTTCATATTAGGCACTCTGGTGTGAGGTGATGTCATTATGGATTTGATTTGCATTTCCCTCGTGATAGTGATATTCAGCATCTTTTATGTGTGTTTGCCCTGCATATGTCTTCTTTGACAAAATGCCTGTTTAGGTCCTCTGCCCATTTTTTAATCAGATTGTTTGATTTTTGGTGTTGAGTAGTGTAATTGCTTTATGTAATTTGGATAGTAACCCCTTCTCATGTATGTCATTTGCAGATCTCCTGTTCAGTAGGTTGCCCTTTTGTAGATAGTTTTCTATGCTGTGCAAAGACTTTTTGTTTTAGTGTAGTCCTAACAATTTATTTTTCTTTCCTTCACCTGAGGAGACATTTCCATAAATATGTTGCTAAGGCCAATATCTGAGAGATTATAGTCAGTGTTTTCTTTTAGGAGTTTAATGATTTTGGATCTCACATTTAGGTCCTTAGTCCATTTTGAGTTTGTCCCTATGAATGGTGTAAGAAACTGGTCCAGTTTATTAATTCTTTTGCATATACGTGTCTAGTTTTCCCAGTACCATTGATTGAAGATACTTTTCCCATTGAATGTTTTGCCTCCTTTGTTATAGATTAATTCACTGTGTAAGCATGGGTTTATTTCTGGGTTCTCCTGTTCCATGATCTATGTGTCTGTTTTTGTGCCAGTACCATACTGTTTTGATTACTAACAGCTTTACCTTAAATCTGGGATAGTGTTACCTCTAGCTTTGTTTTTCCTTCTGAAGATTGCTTTGGCTATTAAAGGTCTGTTACGGTTCTGAAAATTTTAGGATTATTTGTTCTAATTCTGTGAAAAATGCTATTGGTATTTAATAGGGATTCCATTGAATCTATAGATTGTTTTGGGTAGTATGGACATTTTTAACAATAGTAATTCTTCCAGGTTTCTAGAGCACAAAATATCTTTCCATGTGTTTTTGTCATGTTCAGTTTCTTTCATCAGTGTCCTATAGTTTTCAGAATACAATATAGGTGTTTCACTTCAGTGGTTAAATTATTCCTAGGTATTTTATTATTTTTGATTCAATTTAAATGGGATTGTTTTCTTAATTTCTCTTTCTGTGTATTAATTTTGTATCCTGAAAGTTTGCTGAATTTATCTGTTCAAATTGTTTTGGGTAGTCTTTAGTGTTTTTTGTTTTGTTTTGTTTTGTTTTTAATGTTTGTTAATTTTTGAGAGCGCGCATGCACGCTCTCGCCTGAGTGGGGGAGGGGCAGAGAGAGGGAGACACAGAATCAGAAACAGGTTCCAGGCTCAGAGCTGTCAGCACAGAGCTCAACGCGGGGCTTCAACTCACAAACCAGGAGATCATGACCTGAGTCAAAGTCAGACGCTTAACCACCTGAGCCACCCAGGCGCCCCAGTCTTTAGTGTTTTCTATATAAAGTATCATGTCAGGACACCTGCATGGCTCAGCATCCACCTCTTGATTTTGGCTCAGGTCATGAGATCAAGCCCCGGGTTAGGCACTGCCCTGAGCATGGAGTCTGTTTATGATTCTCTCTCTCTCCCTCTTCTTCTGCCCTTCCCCCACTCATACATTCTCTCTCTCTTTCAAAAGAAAATTTTTATTAAATAAGGTATCATGTCATCTGCAGATAGTGACAGTTTTACTTCTTTATGAATTTGGTTGCCATCCATTTTCTGGCCTGATTGCTACAGCTATGACTTCCAGTACTATGTTGAGTAAAAGTTGTGAGTGTGGACATCCTTGTCTTGATCTTAGAGTAAAAGCTTTCAGTGTTTCTACATTGAGTGTGATGTTAGCTGTGACTTTTTCATATATGGCCTATATTATGTTGAAGTATTTTCCCTCTAAAACCCACTTTGTTTTGAGTTTGTATCATGAATGGATGTGGAATTTTGTCAAATGCCTTTTCTGCATCTTTTGAGATGATCACAAGGTTTGTATCCTTCTTACTAATTTGATATATCACATTGATTTGCGAAAATTGAGCCACTCTTGCATCCTTAGAACAAATCCCATTTGATCATAATGAGTGATCCTTTTAATGTATTGTTGCATGTGGTTTACTAATATTTTGGTGGGGATATTTGCATCTGTGTTCATCAGGAATATGAGCCTGTAGTTTCCTTGTTTCATGTGAGGGCAGTGCTGGCCTCAGAATATACAGTATTTGGAAGCTTTCCTTCCTCCTCTATTTTTTGGCAACGTTTGAGAATAGGTATTAAATCTTCCTTACATGTTTGATAGAATTCACTTGTGAATCCATCTGGTTCTGGACTTTTTTGTTGTTCATTGGGTGTTTTTAGATTATTCAGTCTCATCACACATGATTGGTCCTTTAAAATACATACTCTCTTTTCTCCCTGATTCTATTTTGGAACATTGTGTGTTGCTGGGAAGTTATTTTTCATAATATTCTCTTACAATTCTTTGTATTTCTGTGGTGTCAGTTGTTTTTTGTCCTTTATTTATAAATTTTACTTGAGTCCTCTCTTTCTTGATGAGTCTGGCTAAAGGTTTGTTAATTTTATTTATCTTTTCAGAGAACCAGCTTTTGGTTTCATTGGTGTTTTTTGTTTTTTGTTTTCTGTTGTTTTCGTGTTTCTATCTCATGTATTTCTACTCTAACCTTTATTCCCTTCACTGACTTTGGGCTTTGTATGTTCCTCTTTCTCTAGTTCCTTTAGGTGTAATGTTAGGTTTTTCGAGATTTTTCTTGTTTCTTGAGGTAGGCCTATATCTCTAAATTTCCCACTGAGTACGGCTTTTGCTCGATCCCAAAGATTTTGGACCGTTGTTTCCATTTTTCTATTTCCTGGATTTTTTTTTTTTTTAGTTGACCCATTGGTTGTTTAATAGCATGTTTTTTAACCTCCATGTATTTTGCTTTTTCAAGTTTTTTTTCTTGTAGTTCATTTCTAGTTTCATTCCTTTATTGTCAGAAAAGATTCAGGATATGATTTCAGACTTCTAAAATTATTTAAACCTGTTTGTGGCCTAAGATGATCCGCCTGGAGAATGTACCATATGCACTTGAATGTATATTCTGCAGTTTTGAGGTGGAATATTCTGTGTGTATTTGTTAGGTCTATCTGGTCTAATGTGTCATTCAAAGCCACTTTTTCCTTGTTGATTTTATGTCCAAATGTTTATGAATTGATATAAGTGGGGTGTTTAAGTCACCTATCGTATTATTACTAATTTCTTACTTTATGGCTGTTAATATTTGTTTTATGTATTTAGGTGCTCCTATTTTGGGTGCAGAGATATTTGTAATTCTTAAATTCTCTTGTTGAAGTGATTATTTTATCATTATGTAATTCCCTTTGTCTCTTGCTGCAGTCTTTGACAAAAGTATTGCTACCCCGACTTTTTTTTCCCCTTGCATTTGCATGGAATATCTTTACTCTTACCTTCACTTTCACTCTGTGTGTCCTTAGGTCTGAAGAGTCTCTTGTAAACCACATATAGATCAGTCTTCCCCCCCCTCCCCGCCCCCCCATTCAGTCACCCTGTGTCTTTTGATTGGAGCATTTAATCCATTTACATTTAATTATTCATAGGTATGTATTTTCATTTGTTAATTGCTTTGTGTTTTGTAGTTCTCTGTTCTCTGTCGCTTTTTGGTTTAATGGCTTTAGTGTTATGCTTGGATTCCTTTTTATTTTTTATGTATATCAGATTTATTTTTAGTTACCATTGGGTTCATATATAACATTCTCTGTATAGCATTCTGTGTAAAGTTGATGACCACTTATATTTGAACATGTGCTCAAAAGCATTCAAAAGTACTAAAAGCACTGTTTTTAACCTTCCTTTCCACATTTCGTGTGTATGATTTCATATTTTACGTCTTTTTGTGTATCCCTTGACTAATTTTTTTTAATGTTTATTTATTTTTGAGAGTAAGAGCACGAGTTGGGGAGGGAGAAGGACAGAGGGTCCAAAGCAGGCTTTGTCTTGATAGCAGAGAACCCGATGTGGATGTGACGCACCAACTCACGAACCACAAGATCATGACCTGAACCAAAGTTGGATGTTATCTGACTGAGCCACCCAGACACCCTTCCCTTGACTAATTTTTGTAGATGTAATTGATTTTACTACCTCTGTGTTTTAATCTCCATACTGGCCTTAAAGTATTTAATCTACTACCTTCACTATATGTTTGCTTTTACCTTTGAGAATTTTTCCTTTCCTAGTTTTCTTCTCATTGTGGCCTTTTCTTTCTGCTTAAGGAAATCTCTTTATCATTTTTTGTGAGACTAGTTAACTGGTGATGAACTCCTTTAACATTTGTTTCTAAATGATAACCTTACTGCCTATTCTTGATTGAAGGTTTTTCCCTTTCAGTACGTTGAGTATATCATGCCACTTCCTTCGGGCCTCAAATTTTCTTGTGAAAATGGGATTTCCCTGATCGTAACTTCTTGCTGCTTCTAAGATTCTCTCTTTATCTTTAGTCTTTGATACTTTAATTTTTCTCTTGCTGCTTCTAAGATTCTCTCTTTATCTTTAGTCTTTGATACTTTAATTATTATAGGTCTTGGTGCAGACCTCCTTAGATTTACCTTGTTAGGGGCTCTGCATGCTTCCTGGATCTGGCTGTTTCTTTCCTTTCCCAGGTTAGGGAAGTTTTCAACTATAATTTTTTTTAAGAAGTTTTCTGACCCCTTGTTTTTCTTTTCTTTTTCTGGCATCCCTATAATATGAATGTGTTACAGTGGATGACAGTGCAAATTTCCTTTAACCAGTTCTCATTTCTTATTCTTTTTGATGTTCAGTTTGGTTGCTTTCCATTACCTTGTCTTCCTGATTACTGATCCATTCTTCTTCATTCTGTTATCTGTTGATTCCTTCTAGTGTATTTTTCATTTTAGTTATTGAATTCTTCGATTCTGACTTGTTTTTATATTTTCTCTTTGTTGAAGTTCTCACTGTGTTCGTCTACTCAAGTAGTATCTTTATAACCATTACTTTAAAGCTTCATCAGACATATTGTTTATTTGTTTCATTTAGCTCTTTCACTGTGATTTTTGTTCTGTTCTTTCATTTAGGACATATGCCTCGGTCTCCTCATTTTGTCTTACTCTGTATTTGTGTATATTAGGTATGTCAGCTATAGCTTTTGGTCTTGGAAAGCAGTAACCTTGTGTAGAAGTGGTATTGCAGTGTCCTATGGTGCAGTCCATTCTTTTCACCAGAATCAGGTGCTCCATGGGTGTCCCCTCTGTGGGCTGCATGTGCCCTCCTTATTATGGTTGCGCTGTGATTGCCTTCCATTCAGCTGATCGCAGTCACCCACTTTGCCCACTGTGGGCGCACCGGAACAGGATTTGTTCCCTGTGCTATTATAGGTCCCGCTATAGCTGATGTGGCCTCATTGGTGGGTGGGGCCAGCAGTCATCCTACTTGTGTTCAGTTAGCCTCTCTGCCACAGCTACAAGCACACTGAAGAACAGGGCTTCCTGCTTGTTCAACTACTAAGAGGCTCAGCTTCATGAACTACAGGCATGCTGGTGTGAGGGATTATCTCTCCCCTTCCTCAGCATAGGAGTCACTTTGGAGTGGCCCTGTCGACCTAATGATTTATCACTTGTGGTAGCATAACTAATAATGACAATTCCTTCTGAAGCCTGAGTCTTACAATGTTAAACGTATCTGTGTCTCAAAAAAAAAAATCAATTTTCCCAAATTTTGCAGGTCTCGGCAGACTTGTTGTGAAAAGTTAAATAAAAATTTTCAGCTTTACCAGCAACAAGTTCTCTTGCTACAACTATTGAACTCTTTTGTAGTATGGAAACAGCCATACTACAGTATTTAAATAAGTGTGGCTTTGTTCCAGTAAAACTGTATTTATTAAAGCAACAGGCTAGACTTTGGCCCTCAGACCATAGTTTGCCAGTTCCGTATTAGAATCAGATACCTTTAGGGGCACCTGGGTGGCTCAGTCAGTTGAGCATCCTAACTGTTGATTTCAGCTCAGGTCATGATCTCATGGTTCATGAGTTTGAGCCCTGTGTTGGGCTCCATGGTGGCAGTGTGGAGCCTGCTTGGGATCGTCTCTCTGCTTCTCTCTCTCGCTCTCAAAATTAATTAATTTTTTAGAAAAAGGATATACCTTTGGAGGCAGAAAAAAATTTAAAGTAATACAGAACTGAGATAGGACATAGGCTTTCACTTCTCATACTAACTGTGATTGGTAGTGATGGCTAGGATTATGGTGCTACGTTGGAGTTTTGCTAGCAGTATCATTCTTTAGTATTAGCTTCATCAGTTTTTCTCATTTCTAAAATGGGTAATAGATGGTATAAAATTATAATACCTATATAATAAGATTGTTTTGAGGATTAAGTATCACACATAAATTACTTAGTATGTGTGGCACCAACAAATACAGAGTAAACCATTCACTAATTTTGTGAGTACTTAACTGAGTGCTTACTGTGTGTCAAGCACTATTTCAGTACTGAGGATATTAAATGGTAGGTATTGTCTTAACTCCAGCATTTGAAACTCTTTTCCTTTCATTTGTTTGAATTTCTTACCTCCTAGTTTCTCCTACATCTAACAGCCTTTCCATTCTCCTTCCCTGGCATCTCATCTACCACCCACCTTTCAAATACTAGTTGCAGTCAAGGTCTAACTTTATATTTTATTTTCTTACTCCCTTGAATGTCCCACTCCTTCAGTTCCAATTACAGTATTTACCTAATGACTCCTAATCTGTATTTTTAGGTCACATCTTTCTGCTGTTACAAATCACATTTTTAAAAAAATTTTAAATGCTTAGTTTTGAGAGAAACAGCACAAGCGGGAAGGGGCAGAGAGAGAGGCACAGAATTGGAAGCAGCCTGCAGGCTCTGAGCTGTTAACACAGAGCCCAAGGCGGTGGGGGGCTCAAACCCACGAGTCATGACCTGAGCCGAAGTTCGATGTGTGACCAACTGAGCCACCCAGGTGCCTCAGAAATCACATTTCTGACTGCAACTGAACAATTTTGTTTGTATGATCTCATGGGTACCTTAAGCCTATTTACATATGAATCATCAGATCTGGTTAAATGTAGAATGTATATTTGGGGTGGATCCTGAGATTCTTCTTGCTAATATCCTACAGGCTGCAGGCCACATTTTTAAAAAAAATTTTTTTTAATGTTTATTTATTTTTGAGAGAGACAGAGACAGAGTGTGAGCAAGGCAGGGGCAGAGAGAAAGGGAGACCGAATCCGGAACAGGCTCCAGGCTCTGAGCTGTCAGCACAGCCGAAGTCAGGTGCCCCTGCAGCCCACATTTTTGGTAAAAAGGCCTTAAACCCAGCATGTCCAAAAACTGAATTAATCCTCTTCTGAAAGTATACTATCTTCTGTCCTCTTTCTACAGATGACAGTATCACCAAGCAAAAGCATAAAATAATCATGATTAACCTTTCTTTCACTTCTTTTACACATTATATGCAGTTAATCACCAAATTGTCTCTTCTCCTCCTCAAGAACTTTCAAATCTCACTCCCTTGGCCTTCTCTAGGAATTTAATCAAGACTTTGGCATCTTTCTCCAGAAGGATTAGTTACTTGTTATCTGGTCTAGGTATCACTGTTCCCTTTTCTTTCTTCTATTGCATCTTCTACACAACTACCAAAAAGACCTTTCCCATTAGACATATTTGGTTTCTGTGGCCCTCTTGCCTAAAAGCCTTTATAGTTTACCCATCACATACAGAATAAATGTCAAACTCCATAACATCATGTAGAAGACCCATCACAACGTGCTTTCTCTTTTCTAGTTCATGTCTCTAGTTCTTTGCAGTTCTCTGAACTCTGACCTCTTAAGTCTTTGCACACACTGCATGTTTCTCCTGACTTAGGCCCCTTCTCAGTTGTTCTGGCAAACTGCTCTTCGTTCAAACGTTGTTTTTGTGCGGGCTTTAGACAAAATTTTTCACTCCTTTATCTTCCACAGTTTCCATTATTTAATTTTATAATGTATTTATTTGCTTTGTTGGTTTTTTGCCTCTACCAAACTAGCAACTCCTTAAAGCACAGAATTTTAATGTTTTTGGTCATTAATATGCCCAGAATCTATCTAATACTGTTCCTCGTATTAAGAAGAATTCAAATATTTATTGAGTGGATGAATGGATTTATGAAACTTACCTAATTTAAGGGTGCCCCACTTTTGACAGGTGGAATTCGAGTGAAAAGCTTGTGTGTACATTGGCTGATATATTCCTGATGAATTTATAGTCTTCAAACATTCTTTTTCTGACTTTATCATTCTGGACTAAGAAGTCATATATTTAGTTTGTCTTCATTATTGTACCTCCAGTCTCCCCAAGTTCTTTCAATTATTTAAGTTGCTCTTCTCTGGATATTTTTAAGTGCTTTTAAATTGTTTCGTTGGTGGAAATGCAAGCTGGTGCAGCCATTCTGGAAAACAGTATGGAGGTTCCTCAAAAAACTAAAAATAGAACTACCCTATGACCCAGCAATTGCACTACTAGGCATTTATCCAAGGGATACAGGTGTGCTGTTTCGAAGGGACACATGCACCCCCATGTTTATAGCAGCACTATCAACAATAGCCAAAGTATGGAAAGAGCCCATATGTCCATATATATGTATGTATACACACACACACACATACATACATACATAAATACATATACACACACAATGGAATATTACCCGGCAATCAAAAAGAATGAAATTTTGCTGTTTGCAACTACGTGGATGGAACTGGAGGTTATTATGCTAAGTGAAATTAGTCAGAGAAAAACAAAAATCTTATGACTTCACTCATATGAGGACTTTAAGAGACAAAACAAATGAAGATAAGGGAAGGGAAACAAAAGTAATATAAAAACAGGAAGGGGGGGGCGCCTGGGTGGCGCAGTCGGTTAAGCGTCCGACTTCAGCCAGGTCACGATCTTGCGGTCTGTGAGTTTGAGCCCCGCGTTGGGCTCTTGGCTGATGGCTCAGAGCCTGGAGCGTGTTTCCGATTCTGTGTCTCCCTCTCTCTCTGCTCCTCCCCCGTTCATGCTCTGTCTCTCTCTGTCCCAAAAATAAAAATAAAACGTTGAAAAAAATTAAAAAAAAAAACAGGAAGGGGAACAAAACGTAAAAGGCTCTTAAATATGGAGAACAAACAGAGGGTTACTGGTGGGGGGGGGTTGTGGGAGGAGGGATGGGCTAAATAGGTAAGGGGCACTAAGGAATCTACTCCTGAAATCATTGTTGTACTATATGCTAACTAATTTGGATGTAAATTTAAAAAAATAAAACAAATTAAAAAACATTGTCTTGTTGGGAGGACCCACATGACTCCTAATTCTACACTCCAGATGGTTTGTATACAATAGTATCTTTTCTTTATTTTAGATATACTCTTTTAAGTACCCAAAAGCTGTCTTGAGCAAAGTTGAGAATTCAGTTCTACTGTTTGTTGTTGTTGCTGTTGTTGTATTGTTGTTTCTGCATATGATGCAACATTTTTACTTAGAATATATTCTGATTCAAATAGTTGTTTTTACTAACAAGAAAACATCAAATTGTCATTCCTTATAATTTCATGTGATAGCCACAAGTTTTAACCATACTTGCTATACGCCCTTATACTCAAATCTTAAAACCAGTACATTGTATGACTACTTGTGATGTGATCAAAAGCATATCATTACAGGTAGTCAAGTATATTGTCTTTTTTCATTTATATTTTTACTTACTTTGAAACTACATTAATTCAAACATGTTTAATTTCGAGACTGTCCTTCCTATTATCCCATCATCCTCAATTTTATCTTCTTTTTGAAACGAGGATAGATTTTTTTTTATTTTTGTTTATAGTTAACTCTCAAGAGTCTGAATTACAGGAGTTCTGCAAGTTTCCCAAGAAATAATGTATAGCACAGCTAAGCTCTTATTTTTACAGGGTTGCTGCATAAATGACATGCTGATAAGAATCCAGAGTGAAAAGCTAAAATATTTCATGTGTTGTCTAATCACCTCTGTATATTTGATCACTTTAAAGGATTATTCCCAAAACTGCCTTTATAACTGACAAAGAAGTTGGCATAGGAACACTTTCTGGGGGTGCCTGAGTGGCTCAGTAGGTAGAGCATCCAACTCTGGATTTTTGGCTCAGGTCCTGGTCCCAGGACTGTAGGATTGAGCACCCTGTGGGGCTCTACTCAGAGCATGGAGCCTGCTTATACTGTCATATAGCCCATCCTAGTGCCGTATGTACAGAAAAGTAGTCAAGTTTATCTGTTAAAAGATTACTTCACAGCTTGTAAAATGTGAGTTGCTACTACTGAGTATTTAACAGATATTCTCCTCATTCAAAATTAGGAGGCTTTATAGATCTGTGCTTAGCAAAGAGCAAAGAACTAGTGAAAATAGTCATTAGTGACATTAAATTTAAATTTGTTCATTTATTTCAGCCTATTAAAAATCTATTGAATAAATGAATGAACATTATTAAATGCACTAGGCTCTATTAAATGGATACAAAAAATATATATAAGAATAGTTCTTTTCCCTAGGCACCTTGATTTCGTGTCCAGCTTGATTTCAGGTCAGGTCGTGATCTCATGGTTTGTGGGATCGAGCCCCATGCAGACTGCAGGGACTCTGCTTGGGATTCTCTCTCTCTGCCCCTCCCCTGCTCACACTCTGTCTCAAAATGAATAAATGAATTTAAAAAAAAAACAACAGGGGCGCCTGGGTGGCGCAGTCGGTTAAGCGTCCGACTTCAGCCAGGTCACGATCTCGCGCTCCGTGAGTTCGAGCCCCGCGTCAGGCTCTGGGCTGATGGCTCAGAGCCTGGAGCCTGTTTCCGATTCTGTGTCTCCCTCTCTCTCTGCCCCTCCCCCGTTCATGCTCTGTCTCTCTCTGTCCTAAAAAATAAATAAACGTTGAAAAAAAAAATTAAAAAAAAAACAACAACAACTTTAGAACAAAGAGTAGTCTTTTTCCCCAGAGAGATTTCTTAGGCAGTAGAGAACACACTTCAAGTTAAGCAGTGTTTTGCACAGGTGTGCATATAGCCTTTGCCAAAGGAATGGTATAAAATGCAACAGGATATCATGAGACCATTTTTGTTTGGGGATTCAGGAATCTGCAGAGTATTTGGACAAGGATGAAGTTGATAGAGAAGAAATCCTAATAAGCAGACTAATGACCAATTTTATTTTGAACTAAATTTTGTAGGGAAAATACAGATAAGGGTCTTTTCCGACAAGTTCTTAACCTTAAAAAGAAAAACTATTTACCGCTCTTCGTTTTATATACTTGCATTTAGGACAATAAAAGACCTTCGTAATGAAATGTGTATAGTGCTTGTTATTGCTAATTAATTGTAAGTTTAAAAAGTAAGTTCTCAAAAGCATGTATATCACCATAAAATCTAAGAACTCTCAAGTATCTAAGTGAAACATCTCACTTGAACAATTTAACGTGATCATTACTAAAAAATTGATAAAATATAAACCCAAAAAAGGAAAAGCATTCATTTGAAACTTCCCCAAACCCTGTACTCCAGATATAACCCCCTATTAAAATAATAGTTAACATTTTTTTTTTAAATGGTTCTGTGTATTATACCAGGTATTTTATATATGCTGGGTTAATTTAAGATTTTGTATAGTGCTTCTGGCCTTTATTTACAAATATGAGTTTGCTTCTATGTCACTAAACAGATTAATTTTTAATGATTGGATGCATTCTATAATGTAGTCCATGTTATTAACATACTTATTAACCTGTAGTTTTTGTTACAAGTTTATAGTTTTTTCCCCCAAGTTTCTAGATTTGGTTAGCAGGACCTTATGTGTTATAGATCTTTGCATTACTGTACAATTATTTCCTCAGAATCAATACCTAGAAGGGGACTTTCAGATTTAAAGAATATGTACATTTTAGGACTTCAGGTTCATTTTGTTAAATACCTGTCTGGAAATATGTGTCCTCTTATATTTCTCCCACAACTAACCCCCAGAAAAATCCTTCTCTCCACCCCCTCTAACCCTAAATGTGTTTAACTTTTGTCACTCTGAATGAGGCAATTCATTGTTTTGACATTTGATTTTTAGTGAGGTT
Organism: Puma concolor; assembly: GCF_028749965.1. Lineage (NCBI taxonomy): Eukaryota > Metazoa > Chordata > Mammalia > Carnivora > Felidae > Puma > Puma concolor. The sequence goes on along the minus strand of NC_141674.1, from coordinate 73,645,210 downwards.
GAACATTTATTTCAAATGTTTATGACCATCTGTATATTTGTACATTACATGCTCCTGTCCCTAGCCCTTTTCTCCATCTAGTATGCATTTCTTAACTTAATAAGAACTCTTCCCTACATTACATGGTGGGCATTATTTTCCTAGGCATATTAGTGTTTTAATTTTGTTTCTAGTGGTGTCAGCTATCCTGAAGTTTTCATTTTTATAGAGGCATATCAATAAAGTATTTCCTTTATGGTCATGATTAGGAAAGGAATTTTATATTCCACATTCAAGTCATCTATTTTAAATACTATGGCAGTATTCTAAACTTGTAATGCTTCTCACAGTTGAAATTATTAGTGTGATTACTTATTTAGCGTCTTTCTTCCTCACCAGACTGTAAACTCCATAAGAGCAGGAATCATGTTTTGTATAGCTTTATCTCTGTGGTCTGGCATACAGTTAGATATGCAATAAATACTTGTTGAATGAACTGAAAATGTTAATCCATGTGGATTGAGATATATATGATAATAGAATAATACATAATAGATTATATAATAGATTATATTATATATCTTACATTAGATATAAGATAGAAAAACAGGTGCCTGTATCCATTTTTTTTTCCCCAAATAGTTTGACAGTTTTCTCCAGTGTTTCGTGTTTGTTTGTTTGTTTCCCAGAGAGAGATCACAGGCACACAAGCAGGGGAGGGGCAGAGAGAGAATCCCAAGCAGGCTCTGTGCTGACAGCACAAGACAGGGCTCAATCTCATGAACCATGAGATTATGACTTGAGCCAAAATCAAGGGTGGGAGGCACCCCTCCAGTGTTTTGAATAATTCACGCACACACACAATCTTTCTCTCCTTCCCTATCTGATTTTTTTTTTTTTTTAAACGTTTATTTTTGGGACAGAGAGAGACAGAGCATGAACGGGGGAGGGGCAGAGAGAGAGGGAGACACAGAATCGGAAACAGGCTCCAGGCTCTGAGCCATCAGCCCAGAGCCCGACGCGGGGCTCGAACTCACGGACCGCGAGATCGTGACCTGGCTGAAGTCGGACGCTTAACCGACTGTGCCACCCAGGCGCCCCTTCCCTCTCTGATTTGATAGTTTTACCATATTAAACAACTTATGCAGATATTTGAATTTCTCCAGATTTCATAATCTGTTTTACTCTTCTAGTATTGGTATCACATAGTATGTTAACAATAGAACAAATTCTCCTCCCATATTTCACTTTTTCTAAACTACCCTGACTTCTTACACATTTACTCTTCTCACAGAACTTTACTGCCATTTTGTCAAGCCCTTAGAATCCCATTGGAATTTGGGATTTTGATTAGTTTGAAACAACATCTTAAAATATTTATTCTTCCCATTGAATAATATGCCTTTCCACTTATTTATGTATTTTAATTTCCTTAGTTTTTTTTTGTAGAAGATCTAATGTTTTATTGAGCTTATTTATACTTTTCGTATTAATCTTTGTAGCTAGCTTGAGTTTGGAAGTGAACAATTTGAATCTTTTTCTTTTTTCTTAAGCTTTCGTCAGGAGTGATAAACCCAAACTATTCAGAGGACTACAAATCAAGGTAAGAGGATTTTAATGGAATCCTTTTTTTTTTTTCCTTCAGTATTGTTTTCTGAATTAAAATATTTGAATAGTTTTTTTTTAATACCTTAGAGCAATTTTAGGTTTGCAGAAAAACTGATCCAAAAGTACACTGCTCCTATATATACTCCCTCCCTACTCTCACCTTACTTCATCCCCACTTCCCTTATTAACATCTTACGTTGAAGTGGTATAATTGATGAACCAATACTGATACAGTATTCATAAATTCTGTAGTTTGTATTAGGGTTTATTTTTTATATTGTGTAGGTAGTTTTAGGAGTTTTGCCAAATATATATAATATCATGTATGTACCATTACAGTATCCTACAGAATAGTTTCATTGCCCTAAAAATCTCCTATGCTGTACCTATTCATACCTCCTCCCTGCCCCACCCCAAACCCTTGGTCACCCTTGGTGACCACTGATCTTACCACCTCTGTAGTTTTTTCATTTTCCAGAATGTCATATGGTTGGAATCATACAGTATGTAGCCTTTTCAGATTGGATCCCATATCTTCTTGTAGCTGGATAGCTCATTTCTTTTTGACAATAAATATTATTAGTATTCTGTTGTACCATCATTTGTTTTTATATTCACCAATGGAAGAACATTTGGGTCACTTCCAATTTTTGGCAATTACAAATAAAGCCGCCATACACATTTTTGTATTGCCATAAATTTTCAGCTTGTTTAATTACCTAGAAGCACAGTTGCTGGGTCACATAGTAAGCCTGTTTAGCTTTATAAGAAATCCCCAAACTGTCTTCTAAATTGGGTGTATCATGTTGCATTCCCACCAGTTAGGATGAGAGTTTCTGTGACTCCACATCCTCACCAGCATCAAGTATAGTCAGTGCCTTGCATTTTAGCCATTCTAATAAGTACATAGTATTATCTCATAGCTTTAATTTGCAGTTCCCTAATTGAGCATCTTTTCATAAGCTTATTTGCCATCTATTTATCTTCTTTGGTATATCTGTTGATCTTTAGCCTACTTTTTAAAATTTTGTGATACATTAAGTTTATCATCTTAACTATAAAAATACAGTTAGTAGTATTAAGTATATTCACCTTGTGCAACAAATCTGTAGAATTTTTTCATCTGGCAAAACAAACTCTATACCCATAAAACACTAATTCCCCCTCTCCTCCTCCCAGCCCTTGGCCAACCACCCTTCTACTTTGTTTATGTGATTTTCACTACTTTAGATACCTTATAGGAGTTGAATCATGCAGTATTTGTCCTTTCATGGCTGACTTAATTCACTTAGCATCCAGGTTGAAGCATGCAACTGGATGTCTTTTTCTGCATCCACTGATGTATTTTTCCTATTTAGCCTATTGGGGACGATATATTATATCCATTGATTCTCAAATGTTGTGCCAGGCTTGTATACCTGGAATAAATCTAAATTGACCATGGCATATAATTCCTTTATACATTGTTAGATTTGACAATACTTGGTTGAGGATTTTTACAACTATATTCTACATGTTTATCTCTTGTAGACTAAAATGAGGTTTTGAATAGTCAAATCTTTTACTTTGTAGATAATTAACCAAAAATGATTACATAGTATTGTTATTGATTCATTAACCTAGAGGGCCTATATTTCTGAACTCCACAAATGGGTTGAGAATGTACCAAATGCTGGTAATCACATCAGAGCTTGTCTCCAGCTCTAGAGTTCACAATCTAGAAAAACTAAAGCATAAATTGCTGAAAGGTCTAAGAGCTGCTTTCATCATCACTGCTACATCTTTAGTTATGTAGTTCTACTTAATTTAGCAATGAAGATTGATTTTGAAATGAATTGGGATATGTTTGTTGATGGTGTTGATCACATTTAGCCAGAGTTAGAATTTCTCCATTCTGTCAAAATATTAGTCAACTAATTATAACAACAACAACAAAATCATTGGATTTCTTAAAGAAAATTTAAAATCCAATACAGAATTCTGATAATTTGTGTGCACAGCCTACTTCCAGTCATTCTCATTTGGAACTTGTCTGCCTCCTCTAAGTTTTAAGCTCATCTAGAGTTTAAGTGTATGCAGTAAATATGTTACATTTAATCTTAAATCTCAAATGATCTTGCTACCGACAGGTGTTTTTCTTTTTAGAGGTAAATGTGATTTTCTCTTTTTTTTTTTTTTTTTTAATCCTGGAAGACCTGTTGTGATGTCCTGTAAGCCTTATTTTTATTGGGTTAAGCTGGATTGAATTGGTTTGGGTTTGGGTTGAGGCTGAGAAGCCTCTTCCAAGCAGATAATAATGATTCATTATTGTCCTTCTTTTTTGTAGTATGTTCGTGGTTCAGACCCTGTATTAAAGCTTTTGGACGACAGTGGGAACATTGCTGAAGAACTAAGCATCCTCAAGTGGAACACAGACAGTGTAGAGGAATTCCTGAGTGAAAAGTTGGAACGCATATAAATCTTGCTTCAATTTTGTCCTATCCTTTTGTGACTTTATCAAATGAAATATTACAGTACCTAGAGAATATTGTAGTTTTGCTTCCTTCTCTTTCTTTTTCCGTGAGGCATTAAACATCTAATTAACAGTTGAAGTGGCAGCACGGCTCACGTTACCCAGGGATTTGGCACGCTTAACAAAACTCGTTTTTAATAAAGTTCCATCCTCCTATAGTTGTTGGGACCACTAACAAAATGCTTTGTAATAGCCTGTGGTTAATTAGGCAAATGATGGTTTGTAATAATTGGTCCAGTTTTACAAAGGACAGATTTTTAAATCCGGGAGGTTAATAAGGGAGAGGATTGCTGTGCCTCATCCATGCACTGTGTGCTCTTTGAAAGTAATAACAAAAAACTACAAAGCAAATAAGATAGACTGAGCCTCAACAGATTGCCTGATTCTCAGATTCTCTCATATTTTTGTAATACCCAGCTTTCCTTTGAATAGAAATGTTATAGTTTATAATGAATGTGTTGCATTAAAACTTTATGGCTTCATTATTGTAAAACAGATTCAAGATCTACAGTAAGAGGGAAACATTCACAACGATTTGCATTAATGAAGACTACACAGAAAACCTTCATGAGGATTTGTGTGGATCTGATGATATTTAGCAAATTTTTGTGCTTTACCTTCTTACAGAAAAGCCAATTTAGAAAGGATCGTTTTTAAGACCAAAATATAAATAAAGTTTCAAAAATCAATGAGAATTTGAAATTCTGATTTGTTCTTTCATGTCTAAAAAATGATACATTTCTCAGTGTATTTTTTATGTTCTTTTCGTAGAAGCCCTCCCTTTTTTATCCAAATTATTAAAATGGCTACACTGCTTGAAACTTATAACTTAATTGTGGGTAATGTTGCTTTATATTTGCAATTTTTTTATTTCTCTAAATTGCTTTCATCCGTGAACACGTTTTTATTGATACCTTCTATAAGGAATATTTCAAAAGACAGAATTTTTATGCACTATTAAAAATGATTTTTCTTGGGGCACCTGAGGGGCTCAATTGGTTAAGCTTCGGCTCAGGTCCTCATCTCACAGTTTGTGAATTCAAACTCCACATCAGGCTCTGGGCTGAGCGTGGAGTCTGCTTGGGATTCTCTCTCCCCCTTTCGCTCCCCCATATCCACATGTGTGTGCGCACTCTCACAGAAATAAACATTCATTTTTAAAAAATGATTTTTGTTGCTTGACCCTCTGTTTGATGGTTCACTCAAAACAACATTCATCCAAATGAATTTAGGTCATTTAAACCTCTTACTAACTTATCAAATTGGTCTAATCTTATTATGTCAGCTTAATCTTAGGATAAATTATTTTAATCTGGAAACTTTAAAAATAAATCGAGAATTAAACCATCTAAATGAAGGATATTTGAAGTCTTTAAAGACAACTCTACCAGAAAACTGTATATAGAATATTTTAATAGAGATTGGTTAATTTTTACTAGCATTTAATAGTACTCAAAAGTACTTAAAACATACTTAAAAGTATGTTTATTAAAGCCATGAAGAGAATAAACCCTAGGCAAGTTGGTTAATCAATATATGAGAAGTCTTAACAAACAGACTGTGATCTACCTTTGATCATTTAGAGTAATGGGAAGAACCATCATTGTGATAGTAGAAGACTCTGGATAGTGTGGCACTAATTCCCAGTGGCTGTTGTTACTTCAGAACAAGAGGCAGGGGAAGCAGTCATGGACAGTGGAAAAAGCAGCACAAGGAGGTGCTACCACATACAGATGAACAGTAGAAGGGGTGACATTTCAAAACTTCTGGATTGGCACAGGACACTAATTGGACTGCTGTCTGAGCAGGGAGAGCCAATTAAATGAGTATCTGGCATTGGTTTAAAAAAAAAAAAGAGTGACGAGAAGTTTAAAAAGTCCTTTAAAGTTATTATATTCAAGTTATTATGAGAGATCAAAAGAGGCTAAAGAACCCCACAGGATCTTAGAACTTGAAGTTCTTGAGTTGATAAATAACCGTTTTCTACCAAGCTCCACTATTTTAACTGTGAGGTTCACTGAATCAGCCAATTCTGACTTTTTCACCAGTTCCAACCAAAGGACACCTGAAAGCCCTTTTTAAAAAAAATGATTACCAGGAAAGAGAAAAATACTGATCCAAAAGTGTCATTTTGTAGCCCAGTTCTGACATTTGATTAAGTTTATTTATGTTCACAAATATGAATATGTAATACTTGATACTTATAAATTTGTTCCCCCTGCCAAAGTGTTACATATAACCTAAAACAGTTTATCTCTAAATTCCTGAATTTGGCAAAAGCCTCATAAAAGGAACTACGAACAAAAACTAGCGTTTCTTGTTTTAACAGGATTTGAGGTTTAAAAGCTAATCTAAAATTAAAAGATACTAAAATGCAGAAAATGCTTTTGGAAGCAAATACTGCAAAACTTTGGAAAGTAAAATCGGCCTTACCTTGTACGTGAAAGCAAATACATGGAGAGAAGGGGTACAGGTTCCAGATAGGAGCACAGCTAGGTAAGTAGTTCTTTTACTTGAGAATTCTAAAGTGCATTCTAATTACATTCTGTGGTGACAGAGGACTTGTTCTGGGAGAAGGCCTGCGTTTGTGCCCAAAAATTCAGACTAGACTTTTGCTGATTAAATGTAAGCATTTTAGGGGCGCCTGGGTGGCGCAGTCGGTTAAGCGTCCGACTTCAGCCAGGTCACGATCTCGAGCCCCGCGTCGGGCTCTGGGCTGATGGCTCGGAGCCTGGAGCCTGTTTCCGATTCTGTGTCTCCCTCTCTCTCTGCCCCTCCCCCGTTCATGCTCTGTCTCTCTCTGTCCCAAAAATAAATAAACGTTGAAAAAAAAAATTTTTTTTTAAAATAAAAATAAATGTAAGCATTTTAGGGGCGCCTGGGTGATTCAGTTGGTTAAGTGTCCGACTTCAGCTCAGGTCATGATCTCATGGTTCGTGAGTTCATGCCCTGCATCGGGCTCTGTGCTGACAGCTCAGAGCCTGGAGCCTGCTTTGGGTTCTGTCTCTGGCTCTCTCTGCCCTTCCTCCGCTCTCACACATGCTCGCTCGCTCTCTCTCAAAATTAAGCATTTTTTAAAAATGTAATAAAAAAGTAATAAAACTGTCTATAACCCCACAATCCTAATACCCAAGGCAGTTTTAAAGTCATTCACAGATGTGTGCAGAGCAGCAAAAAATTTGAATCCCCCAATGCACACATTCCCAGCTAAAGTCAAAGTGACACTGCCTTATTTCAGCTCTCATGCTGTAGACAAATAGCCTTTTCATAGTCTATTTAATGCCACGTTTTTTGTATTTTTGTGCTTTTTGTTGATTTAGCCTTTTAAAATGGCCCCCAAGCTGAGTACTAAAGTGCTGTCTAGTGTTCCTAATACGAGCAAAAAGGCTACAATGCACCTTATGGAAAAGAGGCATTTTAGAGTTTTGTTGAGGCATGAGTTACAGTGCTAGGGGCCATGAGTTCAGTGGTGATAAAATCAACCGTATGCTTCAAGTGTCTTCAAATAGAAACACAAATAGGTTGACAAAAATTTTGTGACCAACGGCTTCCAGGAACTTAACCCTGCCTGTATGTCCCCTGAGAGCAAGGGTCTGTTACCTGTAAATTCAGCTTTGCAGCAACTTTATAGAACTACCATAAGTACTGGAAATGGACTATTACTGTACATTTTTATTGAGATACAATTCACATTACCCACTTAGAGTATGCAATTCAATGTTTTTTTAGTATATTCACAGAATTGTGCAATCATCATCCACTAAATTTAGAACATTTTCATCATCTCAAAAAGAATTCCTATACCTATTGGCAGTGACTCCCACACCCACCTACCCCCAGCCCTGAAAACCACTAATCCTGCTTTTCTGTCCAAGTGGGTTTTCCTGTTCTGGATATTTCATATAAATGGAATCATCCAATATGTGGTTACTTGGCTCACATCTTTCATTTAGTATGTCCTCAAGGCTCATCCATATTACAGCATGTGTCATCAGTGCTTCATTCCTTTTTATGGCTAATATTCCTTTGTATGACTATACCGTATTTTATCCATTATTTGGTAGACATTTTGATTGTTTCCACTTTGGGGCTGTTATGAATAATGCAGCTATATGTACTCATGTACAAGTTTGTGTATAGAATTAACTTTCATTTCTCTTACGTCTATTCCTAGGAAGGGAACTGCTGAATCATACTATCTATGTTTAACTTTTTGAGGCACAGCCAAACTTCCAAAGCGGCTACACCATTTTACGTTCCCACCAGCAAATGTACAGAGTTCCACTTTCTGTAGGTCCTAAATTTCTTGATCTCTCATTAAGAGTACTCATTTTATAGTCTCATCATCAGGGGCTACTGAGATGTGTTAAGTGCTTTGCCCCCCATTAACCCGTCTTCAGACTGTAATTGTCTTTCAGTTCTTTATTCTCTCAATTTTACCTGCCCTACTGTCACTTTACTCTCTTTCCCAACCTCAGTCATTAAAAAAACTAATGTCCCGGGGTGCCCGGGTGGCTCAGTCGGTTAAGCGTCCGACTTCAGCTCAGGTCATGATCTCGCGGTCCATGAGTTCGAGCCCCGCGTCGGGCTCTGTGCTGACAGCTCAGAGCCTGGAGCCTGTTTCAGATTCTGTGTCTCCCTCTCTGACCCTCCCCCATTCATGCTCTGTCTCTCTCTGTCTCAAAAATAAATAAACGCTAAAAAAAAAATTTTTTTTTTTTAAAAACTAATGTCCCCACATCTAGTAGAGGTCACATTCTAATGAGAGCTAACAAATAAAAGCACAAATATAACAATTATGGTAAAAGTAAAGAAGAAAAAGTTACTAGAAAAGAACTACAAAGGAAACTAATGAGCTTAGGGAGCTCTGAAGGATGTGATATTTAAACTGAGGTCTAAAATATGAATAGAAGCTCTCCACGTAAAGAGTGAATTAAAATGTCTTCCAGTCAGAAGGGAGAGCATGTGCAAAGATCCTGGCTTAGTAGAAAGTTTGGAAGCCACATACCTGAAAGAAGGCCAATATGTCTGGAAACAAGTTAACCAGAGGAAAGGGTAGTAGGAAATGAGGTCATGAGGGTAGGCAGGGAGGATCCAATACATGTCATCTAAGAATTCAGCTGTATTCTGAGTTGCTTTCAGAATAAAACCTTGAGCCGGGGAATGACAAAATCCAATAAGGCCAACTCCAAAGGTCATAAACAATCAACAAATATTTATGCCTACATAAACACTTAGCTTTCACCAAGGACTAATAACCTCTTCAGGAACCTTTAGTATACAACTTGCTTTGAGTCCAATATTCATGTGTGCGCATACTAAAAGGATTCTTAAAATATTCACTAGTTATGTGAACTAAGAGGAAGTGTCTTCGTTCACACTACACTCAGGCATTCCTCCTTGCCATCTTTAAGCTAAGCACAAATCTCAATTCTAGCTCCAGGGAAAGACCGTGGAGCTCTAGTCTTGGAACTATTTGACTCAACATCCAAGCCTTTTCTGTTACCACCTCCATTGTAACGGTTACCAGAGTTCTTGGGACTGGTTCGATCTCCTCCGATATTCAGACTTTTCACCTAAGTCCCTGGTTCCAGTTGCCTGATCTTTCCAGTTGCCTGAATGCCCATATGCCCATGAATACCAAATGAGACTATCCTGTTTGCCACTCAAGATTTTGAAATCCATTATCCTGGCCTGAATTGTGCTTCCATTTCTTCTTTCCTGGCTTGAACATCTGGATACTGAGGCTGATCTGATTTCTGTGTTTTCCTAACTAATCCACTTTAAAGTGGATATTTTATCTCTGCATCTTAGTCCAACAATACAGAATTCTCAGTTCTTTCCCATATGGAATGAAATCTCTGTCCATCTCTACCCTTTGCCTACCCACTTGGTATTAGCTACATCTTACTCCACAGGCCCAGCCAGACCCCAGCCAACCATCTAGTCTAGTTTCTTTTACTGCATAACAAATCACACCAAAACTTTAAGTGGTTTAAACCCTAATTATTTTGCTCACAGATATATACTTTGGGCAGTGAGGGCAGCTCATTTCTGCTCCATCAGGCATCAACTGAACTAGCTCAACTGGGACAAGAGGATCCACTTCCAAGATGGGCCACTCGGAGCTGGCAAACTGGCACTGACTGTAAATTCTATTCCGTTAGGCAGTGTAGGCTTTCTCACAGCATGGTGCCTGGGTTCCAAAAGCAAGCATCTTTCTAAGAAGCAGGAAGTGAAAACCCTATTTCTCAAGGCCTGGGCCCCAAAATGACATGATGTCACTTTCACCATATTCTATGAGTCAAGCAGTCACAGAGCTTAGATTGAGGGGAAGGAGACGTAAACTCAGTGGAGGAGTGTCATGTTTTAGAGCCATGTTTTTTTGGATTTTTGGAGCCATGTTTTAAAACCACCACACCTGCTCACCTACAGCCCAGTGCATTTAGGCGATCTTTTCTTTCTGCCCCACCCTCCCTTTTTTTAGTATGTTTTTATTTTGCCTTAAGGGGCATTTTTCTCATTGCAGACTTGCTTTTAGCACTGTTTGAGAAATTCTTAGTTGCTACATGTGGTTCTAGGTCTAAAATTTGCCCCTTGGGGCACCTAGATGGCTCAGTCGGTTAAGCATCCCACTCAATTTCCACTCAGGTCATGTTCTCACAGTTTGAGAGTTTGAACCCTGTGTTGGGCTCCATGTTGACAGCGTGGAGCCTGCTTGGGATTCTCCCCCTCTCCCTCCCTCCCTCTCTCCCTTTCTAGCTGTTCCTCCCCGGCACACACACTCTCTCTTTAAATAAAGACACTTAAAAAATATTAAAACTTGCCTCTTGGACTTCTAATTAGAGCAAAGCAACTTTGTCAGTTTTGAACTGCTAATTTTCAAAGCAACATGAACATCTCTAAGTTAGTGTCACACATGACACTCCCAACCTTAAAGCAGACCTGATGTAAGATACCTGCCCACTCTGCCAGCACAATTCAATAATTCTGTTTATCTGGTCACCTTATTTGTAATTGGTAGCAATAAACTTCATATTCATGAATATGAATGATGATTTGTTTTAAATCGTCAACATTTCTTCCTGTGATGGCTCAAAATGGCCAGGCTATGGTACCCAGTTGTTTAGTCAAACTCTAGTCTAGATGTTGCTATAAAAGGTACTATTAAATATGATTAATAGTTGTAATCATTTGAAGGCCCTAACAACAAAGACTGAGGTTTCCTGAAGTGGAAGGAATTCTGCCTCAAGAGAGCAACACAGATAGTTCTCCAGTCCAAGGTGGCAACATAGGAAGACCCTGAACTCACATCCTCCATGGACACACCGAATCTACACCTCATTATAGAGCAGTGTGTCCTAAATAATTGCTGACTGCAGCTTCTGCAATAAAAGATAGACCATATAGAGAAGGCCAAGGGAGACCCAGAACAGAGTAACAAAGAGCCCCCAACACCTGATTCTGTAAACTGCAGTGGGGAGAGCCGATACGGAGGGACCACGAGCAGATTCATCTGCCCTGGGGCACAGGAAAAAAGGCACAGTTTAAAACGGCAACTAAATTATAAAGGAACGAGCCTAGAACCCTATCAAACAGTGGGGGAGACGCTAGACCTCTGTCCAGGTCAGAGGGGCTAGTGAGCACCGTAGTTTACCTCTCCCCTTCACCTTGATAGTACAGATGGGAGCTAACTCTGGGCACCTGTTGCCTCAGCAAGCCCTGGACACTCCAGGGCACAGAGAAAAAGGCTGTGGTTTTAAAAAGCAATGAGAACATAAAGAATCCAGCCCTAGAACTCCACCAAATGGCTAAGGAGCTGCCGGAATTCTAGGTCGGAAGGGCTGGCAAGCACCAAAATGTACCTTTCCCCTCCACCGTGACAGTGCATACAGGAGAAGGGTCTGGATCCCCTGGCCAACCTACCATCTCAGTAAACTCGGCCCCAGCCCACACCAGCCCAAGCCATCCCACCAAGGAGTTCCAGAAAAGTGCACACCAGGACAATCCTGGTCAGCACTCACTACAGCTCCAGTTGTCTTGCTAAGGTGACCCAAATACAAAGCATCCTGGAACACTCCAGGCCCACATCACTTTGCCTCCAGACAACTTGCCAGGACAATATTGGCACATAGCACCCCAGGAACTCCCTGCTCATAGCTATTTTTATTCTAACTATCCCACCAGGGTGCCTTCTTTACAAAGTGCCCTGGGACTCCCCAGCCCAAGCCTGCCTTGGCTCCTGCCACCTTGCCAGGACATCCCCTGTGTGGAGTGCCCTGGGACCCCCTGCACCATACCCAATTCTGCTCCAGGAACCCCAGCAGGGTGCTCCTGCACTAAACACCCCAGGAGAACCTGACTTGCACCAACTTCAGCTATCCTGTCAAAACATCCTCAGTGCAGACAGCCCCAGGACCCACTGGCTTATACCCACTTCAGCTTCACCTGTCCTGCCAGAACATCCTCTGCACAGAGAGCCCTGTAGGCCCCTGACATGCACCTGTTTCAGATTTCAGCTGTCCTGCCAGGGAACCCTCAGTGGAGAGCCCTGGTTCTACACTATCCCATGCCCACTTCAGCTCTGACCATCCCATCTGGGCAGCCCCAGCAGAGAGTGCCCCAGGACCCCCAGTCCAACCAGCCACAGCTCAGGCAGCCAACAGCAGTCACTAAGCACAAACCATCTACACAGGGGACAACCATACACAGACCACTTTCAATTTTAGAAGTAGCTATTCCACCTAATTCATGGAAACACAGAAAGTCAAGCAAAATCAGAAATGAGAATATTCTCCAAACAAAAGAAAACCACAAAACCTCGGTGAAAGAACTAAAGGAAATGGAGATAACCAACTTACCTGATAAAGAGTTCAAAGTAATGGTCGTAAAGATGCTCATTGGACTGAAGAGAAGAACTTCAACAAAGAGATGCAAAATATAAAAAAGAACCAATCAGAGTTAAAGAAATAAGAAATACACTAGAAGGAATCAACAGGAGATTAGAGGATGCAGAAGAAGGGATCAGTGATTGGGAAGACAGGGTAATGGAAAGCAGCCAGGCTGAACAGCAAAAAGAAAATTATTTTTATTTTTATTTTAAGTTTATTTATTTTGAAAGGGAGAGAGTGAGTGAGCAGGGGAGGGGCAGAGAGAGAGGGAGAAAGAATCCCAAGCAGGCTGCACACTGTCAGCGTGGAGCCCAATGCGGAGCTCGATCTAACAAACAGTGCATGACATCATGGCCAGAGCTAAAATCAAGAATTGGTCGCTTAACCAACCAAGCCACCCAGCACCCCCCAAATTTTTATTTATTTTTTTTTTAAATGAGGAGAGGTTGAAGGATCTCTTGGACAACATCATCAAATGAAGAAACATTAACATGAAAAGGTCCCAGAAGGAGGAGAGAGAGAGAGAAAAGGACAGAAAATGTATTAAAATAAATAAATAAATAATAGTTGAAACCTTCCCTAAGCTAGACAAGGAAAGACATTCAGCTTGAGAAAGCACAGAGAGTTCCAAGCAAGATAAACCCTAGGAGTTCTACACCACAACTCATAATAATTAAAATGTCAATGATTAAAGATAAAGTGAGAATTTTAAAAGCAGTGAGAAGCAACTAGTAACATGCAAGGGAAACCTCATAAGGCTTTGAGCTGATTTTTTCCAGCATAAACTTTGACTATCTTTCCACTCTCTTCGGGACTGCAAAGTGCTGAAAGAAAAAAAAAACTACAACCAACAATACTCCACCTGGCAAGGTTATCATTTAGAAATAGAGAGATAGAAAAAAAGACTTTCCCAGACAAACAGAAGTTAAAAGAATTCATCACCACTAAACCAATCTTACAAGAAATGTTAAAGGAACCTCTTTAAGTAGAAAAGACCATAGTTAGAAGAAAATCCTAACTTTCATGAGTGAAAGCAAACATTACAGAATAAGTAGCAGCAAAATCACTTACAAAGCTAGAATCAATGTTAAAAGACAAAGTAAAATTAAGTATACCTAAAAATTTAGTTAAGATTAATCACAAAATAAAAAGATGAATATAAAAAATATACATAAAACAGACGAAACAGTAAAAATAACATTAAGAATGAGGTTAAGGGGTGCCTGGGTGGCTCAGTGATTAAGCATCCAACTTCGGCTCAGATCATGATCTCACAACTGTGAATTCGAGCCCCACATTGGGCTCTGTGCTGACAGCATAGAGCCTGAAGCCTGCTTCGGATTCTGCGTCTCCCTCTCTCTCTGCCCCTCCCCTACTCACAGTGTGTCTCCCTCTCAAAAATAAACGTAAAAAAATTTTTAAAAGAATAAGATTGAACTTAAATAATCATCAATTTAATACAGACTGCTATATACTTAAATGTTATATATGAACTTCACAATAATCACAAATCAAAAACCTGTAATTGATCCATATATAATAAAGCCAAGTATAAGACTACAGAAATTCAATTACGAGAGAGAAAAATAAAGGAACAGAGAACAACAAAACTAACCAAAAGCAATTAATAAAATGGCAATAAGCAGAAACTTACCAAAAATTACTTTAAATGTAAATGGTCTAAATGCTCCAAAACACATAGGATGAGGATATGAACAAAAATAAAAACAACCCATCTATATGCTGCATACAACGAGCTCGTGTCAAAACTAAGGACACATACACAAGTGAAGGGATGTAAAAAAATATTCCACGCAAATAGAAGCAGAAAACAAAACAAAAACAGGTTGCAATACTTATGTCAGACAAAATAGACTTTCCAAAACAGACTGTAACAAGAGACAATAAAGGGCATTACATACTGGTAAAGTTCTCAAAACAAAAAGGAGATTTAATAACTGTAAATAAATATGGACCCAATATGTTAGCACCAAAAATACATAGGCAAACATTAACAGACCTAAAGGGAGAAACGCAGTAATACAGTAAGAGTAGCAGATGTTAACACTTCACATACACCACAGGATATATCATCCAGGCAGAAAATCAATAGAGAAACAATGTTTTTGAAGAACACGTTAGACCAAACTCAATTAACAAACATATATAGAACATTCCATTGACGAATAACAAAATATGCATTCTATTCATGTGCACACAAAACATTCCCCAGAATAGATCAAACAAGGCTATAAACAAGTGTCAGTACATTTTAATATTGAGGGATATATGAATCTATTCTGAACACAGTGATATGAAACTAGAAATAAATTAGAGTAAAAAAAAACTAAAAAATACACAAAACAGTAGAAATTAAAGAACATGCTACTAACAAGAAGCAGGTCAAGAAGAAATTTAAATTAATAAATGGGGGGTGTCTGTCTGGCTCAGTCAGTAGAACATGAGACTCTTGATGTTGGGGTTGTGGGTCCAGGCCACATATTAGGTGTAGAGAAAATTTAAAAAGAAAATCTCAGGGCGCCTGTGTGGCTCAGTCGGTTAAGTGTCAAACTTTGGCTAAGGTCATGATCTCACGGCTTGTGAATTCGAGCCCTGAGTCAGGCTCTGTGCTGACACCAAAAAAGAAATAGACAAAAAACAAAACAAAACACAAAAAAAGTAGACACTAAGGGAAAAAAATCAAAAAAGGGAAAAAGATAATAACAACAACAACAACAATGAAATGGGGGGAGGAGGAGGAATCAATTAAACCAGAGACTGTTTCTCTAAAAAGGGACCAAAATTGAGGACTCTTTTGCCAGACTAGTCAAGAAAAAAAAAAAAGACAACATCTAAATGAATACACTATGATAGGAAAAAGGAGAAGCAGCAAATGACACCGCAGAGACAAAGATGGTTATAAAAGATTATTACAAAAAATTACAGGCAAACCAATTAGAACACCAGAAGAAATGAATAACTTTCAGTAAACGTACAATCTTTCAAAACTGAACCAGGAAGAAGTAAAACCTCTGAACAGTCTAATTCCTAGTAACAAAATTGAGTCAGTAATCAAAAAACTCAAAACTAAACAAAATTCTAAAAGCAGATGACATCACAGGTGAATTCTACCCAAGATTAAAAAAAAAAAAAAAGACTTATTACCCTATTCTCCTCAAATAACTCCAAAACAGAAACAGAAGGAAAGCTTCCAAATACATTCTACAAGGCCAGCATTACCCTCACACGAAACAAGAAAACTATGGGCCCCTATCCCCAATGAACACAGACACAAAAAGCCTCAACCAAATATTAGTAAAATACATGTAATGACACATTATAAGGATCACTCACCACAACCAAGTGGGATCTATTCCAGGGATGTAATGGTTGTTGAACAAAAACCAAAGCTGGACGTATCCTCATCCCAAATCCCACAGAGTGACAAGAATCAAAACAGGACAGAGAGACCAGAAATAAACCCATGCTTACATGGTCAATTAATCTCTGACAAAGGTGAGAATATACTAGGGGAAGAAAACAGTCGCCACAATAAACGGTGCTGGGAAAACTGGACAGATACATCCAAAAGAATGAAATGGGACCATTTCCTTACATGAAACACAAAAATAAACTCAAGATGGATTCAAGATCTAAATGTGAGACCAGAAATCAGAAGACTCTTGCAAGAACACACAACACCTTGGCACAATATCTTTCAATAACACCTGTTGACATGAGCCTTAGCAACAGGTTACTAGCTGTGGCTCCTCAGGCAAGGCAGAGCAAAGCAAAACCAAACTAAAAAATCTGGGCTACAACAATGTAAAAAAGCCTTGACACAACCAAGGAAACCATCAATGATATGAAAAGGCAACTGACCAAATGAGAGTAGCTAAATGCAAAGGACATATGTGATAAGGTCTTCTGTCTACAATATGTAAAGAACCTGTACAATTTGGCACCAAAAAGACAATCCAATTAAAAAATGGTCACAGGACATGAATAGACATTGTCCCAAAGAAGATGTACAAACGGCCGACAGACACAAGAAAAGATGTTTAACAGCAGCAATTGTCTCAGAAGTACAAATTAGAACCGCCATAAGATACCACCTGACCCCTGTCAGAATGGCTGGAATCAAAAGAAATCACAAGAGTCGGCTATGAGGCAGAGAAAAGAGAACCTTCACGCACTGTCGGTTAAGAGTGTCAGCTGGCACAGCCACTGTGGAACACAGTGTGGAGGGCCCTCAAAATATAACAAATAGAGCATAGGATCCAGTAACACCACTATTGGATATTTGCCCAAGAAAACAGAAACACTAATTTCAAAAATTTGAAAAACACTAATTTGAAAAGATATCCCACCCCCCTCCAGTGATAACTGCAGCATTATTCTCAATAGCTAAGATGTAGAAGTCCTTCAAGTGCCCATCGATAGCTGAAATGGCTAAGGAAGATGCAGTACCTATCTACACACAGTGGTATGAGATATAGACACACACACATACACACACGCACACACACACACACACACACACACAACAGATGAGCCCATGCCATCAGCAACAACAAACATGGACCCAGAATGCACTGTGCTCAGTGAAAGAAGTCAGACTGAGAAAGATAAATATCCTAGGACTTCACTCGTCTTGTGGAATCTAAAACACAAAACCAGTGAAGACACAAACCAACAAAAAAGCAAAGCACACCCTCTAAGTGCAGAGAACAAAGCGATAGCTGCCAGACCACCCAGAGGGGTGGTGAGATGGGCAAAGTGAATGAAGCAGAAAAGGAGATACAGGCTTTTCCCCTGATGGAATCAACTGATCATGGCAAGAAAGGCACAGCATGGGGAATATAGCCAATATTATTGTAATAGTGTGGTATCGGGACAGACGGTAGCTATGCTTCTGGTGAAGTTATCATTATGTAAAGACTTGTTATTCACTGTGTTGTTTACCTTAATCAAAATAATATTTTGTCTCAATAATCAATCAAGAAAGGACTATAACACAGAAGTCCCGTGTTTTTAGTCTACTGATGCTATCCATGGGTTTAGACCCAAGAGAGCATCAACACTTAACTGAATTTCTTACCTGATGTACTACCATATACATTTTAAACTTTCTGAGCTGCACATCAAATGAGTCCGTTCCTAGAACTGTACTATCAAATGATAGGTGATGGTAGGACTGGTAATTAATCGGTGTTTGGTAAGTTGGTGGGTGATTGAGAGGTCCTCAGTATAGCCAGAGATCTTAGTTTGTCTGACATTATATGGTTATTTGTGAAGTAGAAAAAAATTGATCTAATCCCTTAGTTCTCTTAGATTTTATGTGTGTCTATTTGAGAAAAGTATGAATACTTCCAAAATTTTCAACTCATCATCAACATAGAGCAAAGCAAGGGCCATCTTCAGATTTTTATTAGGATGTGATTTGCTAGAATCCTGTTACTCAACAGAGTGGGAAAACCCATACAGACAGTTGGAGAGTCCCTTACTCCCTGTCATTTTTTCCATTGGTATCTGACTTTTGTTTGCCCTCCCTGTGACTTCCCCTTGCCTAGTCTACAAATTTGCTTCTGTTTCACACTCCTTGGAGCCAGTCATCTATACAGTAGTCCCTCTGCCCTCTTAATATTTGGCATCATACTGATTTTTCTCAATTGCTGGCTACATAAGAGCTTTGTCTCCTCCATGCACTCATACATTTTGGAGTACTGAGGGTTGGGACCTCAACATAGAAGTTAGGAAGGGGGAGGGGCACCTGGGTGGCTCAGTCAGTTGAGTGGCTCAGGTTATGGTCTCAAGGTTGGTGAGTTTGAGCCCCACATTGGGCTCTCTGCTGTCAGCCTGTCAGTGCAGAACCTGCTTTGGAACCTCTGTCCCCCTCTCTCTTCTCTTTTCCAATTTTCCCTCTCTCAAAAATCAGTATTTAAAAAAAAGAAATTAGGAAGGGGGAACACAATTCAGCCCATAACACTGCCAGAAACGTATTTTCAAGGGAGTAAGGAAAGAAGGGAGTTGAAGAGATATTGAGCGCCCAACTTCGGCTCAGGTCACGATCTCGTGGCTTGTGAGTTCGAGCCCCGCGTCAGGCTCTGTGCTGACAGCTCGGAGCCTGGAGCCTGCTTTGGATTCTGTGTCTCCCTCTCTCTTTGCCCCTCCCCTGCTCATGCTCTGTCTCTGTCAAAAATAAACATTAAAAACAATTTTTTTTTAATTGGCTTAGAATAGTTGCTGAGGAAAGCAGAGAAGAGGCAGATGGAGGACAGATCTAGAGTCACATTGATCTTCCTACTTGAGTCTAACCCTGTATCTTCACTAACCTCCTATGTGAGTTTGGCTAAATGATCTGATTATTTTTCCTGTTATTCTCACCTGTGAAATAGGGTTAATGATAGCTACTGTAAGCACTCCATGCTACCATGAGGATCAAATAAGAAAATGGTTTAATTTTCTTTTCTTTTTTACATTTTATTTATTTTTGAGAGAGAGAGAGAAAGAGAGAGAGAGAACGTGTGCACAAGTAGGGGAAGGATAGAGAGAGAGGGAGACAGAAAATCTGTAGCAGGTTCCAGGCTCTGAGCTGTCAGCACAAAGCTCAGTGTGGGGCTCAAACCCATGAACCAGGAGATCATGACCTGAGCTGAAGTCAGATGCTTAACCAACTGAGCCACCCACGTGCCCTGAAAATGGTTTAATTTTCAATGATGTTAAAAGCATTCTGTTTCTTGTATTACTCAACACTAGCACTCTGGTTTAGCTAACTAGTTCTAAGTTCTCATTTTTCTTTATTCAAGCTTCACCCAGGCTATTTATCAAGGGCACATTTGTTTGATTGTATAGGTTTTATAATGGTATTCCCATTTTTCATTCAAACGTTAAGCCTGCCCATGTAGTCTTAACTATATCCAGAACATCCCAAATAAAGCCTGCCTTTTCTCAAAGAAAATAAAAGCCACACGTACCAAAACATTTTCAAATTAAAATAGGCACCGAACAGACATATTTCTGCCAAGAATAACCTCTGCTCTACTCAAAGCTGGTTTACAGGATTGTAAATTGAGACCAGTCTTTGCTGCTTACTCTATAGGGGCAGTGAGTCAGGATTTCCTGAAATTAAGCAATCATGTAAAATGCATTAGTGGCTTCTAGAAGACCTCATGCTTCCTTGTGCTAAGAAATTAACCTGGTTTCTACTTGGCAGCTCTTTTATATTCTCCAGTGACCTTAGTTAAGGTCCTTCCATCAGCCACAGAGTCAGTATGATAATGTAGCTAAGATTCATCAGTGAGAATTTATTTTATTCTGTGCTGCCTGCTGCAGATCGGTGAGCAGGTTGGAATCCAAGTCTGATTCATGATTTTTTCAGGCAAAGTTCCACTAGCTATTAGAACTAGTTCAATTACTCCATTGTTTAACCCAGTTACAACCTAGTCTAGGTTCTTGCCTCCAACAGTAATTCTTCACTGCCAATCCCAGTTCTCATTCTACTTGAGCTTCTCATACCAATTTCACTTGTCTTGAACACCTTTTGCTTCCAGCACACTTTTCCTAGTTCTCTTCTATCCATCATTGGTTACTTCTCCTCTGCCTACCCTACAGATTCCCTCCATTGCCCACCCTCTGGCAGGTGTCAGAGATTCCAATGACAGCAGGGGCCAGGCCAGGTGGGCCACACGCAGGTCAGATATAATTAAGAGGAAGTGATAAGAATTCTGGCAAAGAGAACATACATACCCATATAAGAGCACCCATAATTGAAAACTTAAACACCACCTTGGCCAAAAGCCCTTTCATGGACTGCATTAGATTGTACAGCTGTTTAGTGAGAGCTGTTCTCAGGCCCCCAGCCTTCCTATCCAGGATTCTGAGGACAGAACCCATTTATAGGGGGTTTTGTAGACCACTTAACCCCTGTATAATTAAAGACCAATCATTCCTGACTTTGAGTTTAGGGGCTTTGGGTAAGTTGCCCAGCAAGGATTTACTTTTAGTCTACAAAACAGACTTCCCTGGAGGCTCACTTAAATTTGTTTGACATGATGTAAACGACCTTTTACTAAGTGGCAGTGACATCATTTACATCTTAAAAGTTTTCCAAAGGGCCCTTTCTACTTTGGTAACATAGAAGTGTCACCTCCATGCACCCTGAGGTCCTCGGTGTCACCCACTCAGAGTTCACTTGTACTGTACTTGCAACACTTGGGTAGAGCTCATGAGGGAACATCATAGTTCATAACAAGGGAAGAATTCACCTTGTTTATCTAGATATAGTTTTTGATGCTCTGCCTGTGCAGTGTTGGAAGATTCTATCTTCCTGGGCTTAGCATTATGATTAGGTGCTTAACATGTTTTCTCCTTGAAGTTCAATTTTCTCTGAGAAAATGTTCAAAGAAGAATCTGAATGAAAATCCTACATCGGAAGGTGTTTTATTCTTAAACTGACTAGACATTGAAAAACATAGACTATTTTGAGAGAGTTCTTGAAATGATTCAGTCTTAAATAGTTTTCATGCTTGCTGATGCTGCTACATGTACACCAGAGGGATCATTCTATGGACGTGAGAATAAAAAGATACTGCTGCTTTTCCATAATGTGTGATCGCCAGCTCAGCAGGGCCACTTTGGTTTGGCTGGTCCTCATTCTTCAAGGTTCTGAATAAGCCAACCTCAGTCTGACATAAAAGAGGACCCAGGTTAATGATCTAACAGACAAAAACAGACACAGGAAGAAGCGTAAGGGCAAAGTTCAGGCTTCCCACGTCCTCCCACATTGCATTCCTCTGTGTCCCCTATCTTAATCCCTCTGCATACCAAAGATTAAAATTCCATGCATTTTCATCAAGTCCTTTCTTGAAGCAGTTACTTCAGGTCTATCCTTTGTGGGCTAATCTGCTTGCTCCTTCTCTCCAACTATTCTGTGACAATCGATACAACTTTGTTTCTTACCCAAGTGTTCCCTGCATTACCCCGCTAGAGTATAGGAGCCGCAAGGGAAGGGACCTGGTTCCTCTTATTGGCATGGTATTTGCAGGGCCGTATCAGGCACAAAGTGTCAGTCCAGATACCAAATCTACCAGTATCACCAGATACCAAATCTACCTTGATCTTGAACTTCCCAGCCTCCAGAACTGTGAGAAAAAGATGTTTGTTGTTTACTAAGCCACCTGGTCTACGGTATTTTGTTATAGCAGCCAGCTGAACAAAGACAATCTCATTCTCTGAAGGGGGATGGCATGTCAAGTTTGTTGTGTACAATTTAGTGTTTGAATATATCCCACAAGGATGATATCCCTTCATTTTTCAGATAAAGACGTGGTTGATGTTAAGTGTTTGCTGCTCCTAGCACAATAGGTTGCTTAGTGCACACTGCACCCTTAAGTAGACACTTACTTATAATATCTGCAACTTGCCAGGAGGAACTCCATTTATGTTTGAGGATCAAGACTGCAGTTTAGCTTTCAAATAAGTCTGCTTAATTCCAGGAAAGTCTGAGTAACTGCAAGAAAGGAGTCAGAAAGGATAGAACAAGCAACCCTGATCTAAGGACCATAAGATCCACCTCATAGGAGAGTCATTTCCTAGGAAGTGTGATAAATTTCCTTGACAGGAATATTAGGTCTTTCCTAAAGATTCAATTCTTTCCCTCCACACAATGCCCACCGCCGCCCCCCCCCCCACTCCCATTTTGACATGGACAGAATAAGAACCCTTCTATGGGGTTATTAGTGTTTGCACATGACACCCTCTGGGATCATTCAAAGGCATATTTTGGTCTCTTGTGGATTTCCTGCTCTAAGGCAAAGCCTCATGGGGATACTTGTTCCTCTTTCGTGACATGAAGGAGATAAACACCAGTTAAAACCCAATTTTAGAGGTAAAGACACATGACCCTAAACAACTAGCAACTGCAGAATGGACGTAGGGAATTCCCCTGCCCACCCTCCCCACCCCCACCAAAGAAGTTTCCACTTGAGAGAAATGACCAATTTCTCTACCATTAGGCAATCAATCTATGACATACAAGATTGATTAAGGTCATATTTGATCAAATGGAAGCTTTTATCAGGACTCTTTCCATTTAATTGCCATAAACCTAATTCAAACTAGCCTAAGCCAAAAACAGAATTCAATGGCAAACCTAACTGAGAAGCCCCAATGTTGTCCAACTTTAGGCATGGCCACAGGGCAGGAGTTGGCAAACTGTAGGCCATTGTCTGCTATTGTAAATAAAGTTTAACTGACATTATGTATGGTCTACGACTGCTTTCAAGGTATAACAGCAGTATTGAGTACTTGTAAGAGAGATCTGATAGCCTGCAAAATTTAGTTACTATGCAGCCCTTTCTAGAAAGGCTTGCCAGTCTCTGGCCTTGGGGCTCAAATAAGATCATTAGGGTTCTCTAGCTCTTGGCTATGACAGTTGTCTGAGATGGTTTCACTTGTTGGCTTCATATGTGTCTCCAGTAACTCTTGCAAAAGTTCTAGGATTTACTCTCAACTGACAAACTGGGTGAGATTCCCATCCTTGGACTGATGCCTTGTCGCTAGGAGGATGGATTTACACGGATTGGCTTGGGCCTGTGTCACACTATTAGCTCTGTTGCTGGGGTTGTGTCAGACACCTCCAAGCTTCAGGGACTGAAAATAAGGGGCAGGCTTTCCAGGGGGAAGCATGCTAGGAAGGCAAAACCCACAAATGGTTGGTCACATTTCTCAAGGTCTGTCAATGAGAACTTCATGTGATTTCATAGACCCTTAAGGAATTAGTATTAATAATAATCAGTTGTTATTGATGATGTTTCAGGGCCAAACACTATTCTAAGCACTTAATAAACATTATCTCATTTATCTTCCCAACAGCTCTTAAAAGTTAGGTATTTTTATTTCCATTTTTACTAATGAAGTAACTAATGAAGTACTAATGAAGGATGAGAGGTTTAACAACTTGTTGTTAAAAGTTAAAAGTCCCAGCAGCAGAATTGGAGCCTAGATTGATTTAACTCTGCACTTGAATTGTGCTGACTTCCTTCCCCAACCTGGTAGAGCCTCACATTTCTGAGAATCTCCTACCACACCCTCAGTGCCTGAATAATGCTTGAGCACTGAACTGGGGACCAGGAGGCCTAGTTCTAATGAACAGCTCTGTCACTAACTCACTGGGAGACTTTTAACAAGTTACTTTCTGAAAGTTTGGAATCTCAGTTTCCTCATCTGTAATGAAAAGCTTAAATTACTAGAATCACAAAGAGCTATGGTCTACAGAGCATAAGAGCTTGTATAGCAGGGTCTTAAGAGTTTGCCCTGATGACTGAAGGGACACCCAACAAGTACTCCCTCCATCTCATTCCATGGCATCCTTTCTATTGCTTTCTTAAGTCTAATATACAAAAAAAAAAAAAAAAAAAAAAAAAAAAAATACATGTTTCTATTGAAAAAAAAAAAAAATTAACCATGAGACCTGTAGGTCTCCAAGATCTCTACCAATATGCTCTGCTTATTCTTACAAAACCTTTGCTTTTCTCCACTTTGCTCTACGTCCTGGGAAGCTCACCTGTATGGACTGCATCAACATGTTCCCTGTCCTATGGCTTCCTTTTGGTTTGGTCAATAGAAGAGAGTACCAGAAACACAAAGGAGAGAAGGAGATAGAAGTTGGGTTATTAATTTTCAGTGGCTAAGTTCAAAGACTATAGCTCCTATTGGGTGGCCCTCTTCAGGTTTAGGAGAATGTGACATTCTGTGGCCCCATCTGGTCTAGAGGTGGTAATGGCTCACTGCTGTTGCTAGCCCTGGGGTGCATAATTATCCTTTGGAAACTTGTTGCATTGAAAATGTGTCTAGTTTAGGTCTATACTTTTGTAAATTGTCCCTTCTTTAAATAGTTGTCCTTTGTCCATTTTGAGTGGGCCATCAGAACCCTGCTGTATGATCTATTAGGATTTCAGGATCTATGATTCTATGCATAATAAACATAGGTTCGCCTACCTCATATCCATTCTCATATCACTTAAATGTCTGCTAAATGCCAGGTACACTTGACAGTGGATAGTTCTTTCAGTTCCAACATTCTTTCAGCCTTTGACTCAAAACCCTTTATCAGAATTTCTTTGTAAAGCAAAAGTAAGCAAAAGATAGAAAAATAAACTGACATCTAGGTATTTCCCCCCCAAATATCTAAAAGAATAAGCACATACTTTTCCCCGATTGTTGTTGCTTTTATTTTGTTACTTCTCTGTTTAACAAACATCATGGAGTACCCGTGTTCTAGGCATTTGGATTGACTCTGGAGATATAGGTGCAGCACTAATGTCAAGGATTTTACAGACCCATGAGGGAAAGACAAGTAAATTTACCTATCATACTTATGATTCTCTTTCAGACTTACAGAGATATCCTGCAGCATCAAAGACAGTTCAGAATCAATCTTTCAATAAGGATCACAATGAAAATGTGTCTGGTTAACTTTAGTTACTCTGAATATAAATTTTACTGTTAAAATATAATAGATTTCTAAAATGAATTCTCATTCATTTGGATTCTACTGATTTAGATTTTAATTCATTAAAATATTCATCTTCACAACTGATTGGAATTTCTCAGTATGGTAATTCGTGCCTCTGCAGATTATCAGAGCCTTTTCATTAACATAAGAAATTCAATACAAAATTTAGGGTTAGTTGGATTAAGATAAAGATATAAATTCTTTAAAAATAATGGAGCAATAGTAGAAATGTGAGAAGAATTATGCTCAGAGAAAGAAACACAGTAAGGAGATAATATTTAAATTGTAGGTCCAGGAAGGATTGGTTGGTAGAGCTTAGAAGAGGGAGATAAGTGTTTCAGATCAAGAGAAAAATTTCATTCACCAGTCCCACTAGCAGGAAATTATAGAATGTGCTTCAGACACTATAAATAGTTCAATTTGACTATAATGCCTGTGTGGCAGACATCTATTATTTTTACCACTCAACAACTACAACTATTCATCCTCTTCTAGTATATAATGAAACTACATATTGTACATCAAGAGTAACCCCTCGCTAGTGTCAGATTAGATGTGACACAGGTAGGTTGTGGGTGGACCTCAATTGGTCTTACTCAATCAATCAGCATAGTCTAGCCCACAGGCCAAAGTGATTGGTTCAGTGATAGGTTTGTAACCCAGTTTAGACCAATGAAAATCAGATACAGGACTTCTATTGGAATGTGGCAGAGATCTAGTGAGAATTCAACTTTAAGAGTTAAGAGGATGAAGAGGATGTAGAGGCAGAAGCTACTGTAGCCAGCTTGTGACAGGGAGGGCGAAATCTAAGAATGAAGCCAGCATAGAGGAAAGGCATCTTAAAGATGGAGAGAGTGAGAGAAACTGGTTTCTTATCTAACTGCTGAAGCTGAAGCAATCCTTGAGTGTTCCATGAACCAATTATTACATTTATCAATACAACCTCTTATATTTCCTAAGCCAGTTTCAGTTGGGATTTCTAGGTTTACATGTAGAAGAAAACAGTGATAAGACTAGATAAATAGTTTGAAACCAGAGCACAAAAGACCTTGAAAAACCAGGTTTTGAACTGGATTCAACAGCAGGAATTTTTGCAAGGACTGACATAATTCTTAGAATTTCCTTTAGGGTGTACAAAGCACTTTCATACAAATTATCTCATTGCATCTTTAGTCACCCAATGCAATACATATTACTTGCAATTCATGAGCAAGGAAATGGAGTCCCAGAAAGACTACATGACTTGTTTAAAGTCATGCAGCTCATGAAAGAGAGAGCAAAGCCTCAATCTTGGATCTTTGATTTTGAATTGATGATGCTGATACAAAAGCTGTCTCACCAACATACACAAAGTGCTGAATCTGAAGACCTGAGGAGGATTCACAACCACAAAGAAACCTTTCTGATTTCATGATCTACCTGTGTTTTAACTGATGTAACTTTTGGACAGAATAAGGGGATGCTGGTCTTTTCTGATCGTAGGAAGCATCTGGAGTGTGTCACCGTGGAAAGAACTGTTGACTACTCCTTAACAGTATGGCCAACGGGCAAGTCATGTAATATTTCTTCATTTGTAAAATGCTGATAATAATTCCCACCTCATTGGGTCAATGTGAGGAAAATAACACGGGTTCCTGGCACTCAATAAGCATTCAGTAAAAGCTCTTTCTTCTGGAGGGTTCTGGAAGCAAGGCTTTTGAATCAGACAGACCTGGGTTCAAATCCTAACTCTGCTCCTAAGTAGCTATATGATCCCAGCTATACAGTAAGTTTCAGGATAGCAGGGACCATGCCTGCCCTTATTCCTGCTGAATCTATAATGGCAGTCAGTAAATGCTTGAATGAATTTAAGCATATGACTTTATTTTTAACTCAGGCTTAGAAAACTTAATTTTGAGATCATATACAAGACTGTTGTAAGGAATGAAAGATAGAGCACATCTGAGACACTTAGCTCAATGCCTGGCCCATAGTAGGTTCTCGGTAAATAATATTTGCAGCTGATTTTTATTGAATGCTTACCATTTGGCACTGTTCTCAATGCTCTACATAAATTCATTCACCTGATTCTCAACTCTCCCCCCTTCCCTATTTTACGGATAATAATAAAAATAGGACTGCAATTCATCTATCCAAATACTTGATGCTACTTTAGGCCCCATGACTTGTGAGTCCAACACTTTCATTTCTTTTTAAGGTTTGGGACCCTCAAAATGTCTAATTCAGGGTCTGTTAAATGAGGGCGTCTCTTTTTTCTCTTTGCATTATGAGGAAGAAATAAAAGCTTCTTTCTTTAAGAACACAATGAAGACTTTCTCTGCTCCTCCTCCTCCTCCTTCCCCCATTATTTCCTGGGAGTGAGGTTGGACTGCCTGAGGTTTTGTCTGGCAGGAGCCCTTTAATTCAAAGACCGCCAACAACTCAATGAGCCAGCCAGGCCCTTGCCCTCTCCTGGCTGACTTTGAGGCGGCAACGTTGGACCTCCTAGTTTCAGAAACCTCTCGGTTTTTTTTGTTTTTTGTTTTTTTTTTCCCGGAATTGCCTGCTGCCATCTGCTGGCCAAATTAAGTTAGAATGATCACATTGATGTTTTCCAAGTTTCCAAAGGAAGCTCCAGCTGTTTCTCAGCACTGCCTCCTGAGCGTCTTCAGTAACTGCCCCAGAGGCAGTGTGAGGAGACAGACCAACCCAGAGAGTCTGTAGGCTTTGGTTCAAGGGTAAAGGGCTCAGACAAACGTGGCTGGCAGCTGATTTCCATTGAGGAACACAGAGGTGAATTTCCATGTTACCTCCCAAGTGAAATCAGGGGACCTCTCAAACCATTATACCTAAACTAATCCTCCTCCTGTTCTCCTAGGGTGCCATCTTGTCTGGAGTCAGGTGTTTCACCTCCTTCTTCCAATCCCCCAAATCCCGTCTCCCACCAACCTCCCTGCCATTCTTCCATCCACACTAAGGACTTGCACAAAACTCAGATTACCATGACAAGCATCTAGGACTATGAATTTTTTTTGGTAAACAATACCACTGGAAAAGTTATCAGAATAGTAAAAGAAGTCCCCTGTATCCTTCCTGAAGAGTCCCCACCCAAGTGTTCCCAATTGTTCTAGTAGCTCCTTCACAGCAAAGGAGTCAATCCACGATCACATGTTGTTCCATTTGTCATGTTTTTCTAGTATCGTTCAATCTGGAACATTCATCTTTTTTCCTTGAAGATCTATTATGACTTACTTTCATAATCTTGGCATTTTTTAATAAATTTTTGTAGAATGTCCTTCAGTTTGGCATGTGTCTGATACTGTCTCATGATAAAACCCAGTTTATGCATTTTGAGCTAGAATATAACATATGCTATGTCTTTTCGTTGTATCCTATCTGCTGGTACAAAATGTCTACTTGGCTGTTTCTGATGGTATTAGTTCTTATTTATTTATTTTTATTCTTATTAAAAATTTTAAAAAATATTTATTTTTGAGAGAGACAGAGACAGAGTGTGAGCGGGGGAGGGGCAGAGGGAAAGGAAGACAGAATCCGGAGCAGCCTCCAGGCTCTGAGCAAGCTGTCAGCACAAAGCCTGACATGGGGCTTGAACCCACAAACTGTGAGATCATGACCTGAGCTGAAGTCGGACACTTAACCAACTGAGCCACCCAGGCGCCCTTGATAGCGTTAGTTTTGATCACTTTCATAAAGAATATCTGTCAGATTACTGTGAAATTATTCTTTTTCTGTAATTGTATTAGTGTCCTGTTGCTTCTGTAACAAATCGCTACAAACTTAGAGATTTAAAACAACACAAATTTGTTATCTTACCGTTCTGGACATCACAAATCTGATGGGTCTCACTGATCTAAAACCAGAATGTCAGTAGGGCTGTGTCACTAATGGAAGCCAGAGGGGAGGATCTATTTCTTCACTTTTCCCAACATCTACAGGCCACCTGAAGTCCTTATCTCACGGACTTTCCTTCCATCTTCAAAGCCGGCAGGGAAGCATCTTCAAGTCTTTCTCTGACTCCGACCCCCACCCGCGCCTGCTCTCACATCTCTTTCTCTGTCTCCCCTTCCCACCTCTCTTTCATTTATCAGGACCCTTGTGATTCCATTGGGTCCACCTGGATAAACTCCCCATGGCAAGACCATTAATTTAATCACATCTGCTAAGTACCTGTTCACAGGTTCTGGGATAGTATGTGAACATCTTTGAGGGGCTGTTAAGCTGCCTCCCATGGTAATTAATAAAAGTTTTGTGGAGAGATACTTGAGACTATGGAAATTTCTGTTACTTATCCCCCTTTTACCTATGAGGTTTAGCATCCATTGATGTTTCTTGCCTGATTAATTATTACTATTGTTATTACTGATACCAAATGGTGATTTTCTAATTCTATCATTCTTTCTTTCTACATTTATTAGTTGGCTTTCTGTAAGGGGAGGCTTTCTCTTCTCTCCATTTGTTGATCCATTCATTCATTCACTTATTTATATCACTGTGGACTTCAGATATTCTTTATTTTGTTCCATAGATCACGATTCATTATTATTGCTAGTTATTTTGATGCTTGAATCATCCCAGATTTGGTCAGTGGGAACCTTTTGAAGTTGCCTTTTGTGTCCTTTTAACATTCCCTGTCATTCTTTGAGCTCTTCCTAACTTCCTGTTAAAAGGTAGTCCAGGCTTATCTTGTCATTTCTTTGCTCCAACTCTGGGATCAGCCATTTCTCCAAGGAGCCCTGGTTCTTTTTGGTGGAGAGGGATGTTTGGAAACCAAGATCCGGGCAGTGCGTGTGCTCATTGCTACTAGGGTATCACAGAGAGTCCAGTTCCTCTCAGGTGACAGGGCCATGAAATTTACATTTCTCTATCTACTGTACATAATGAAAAACAGGAGTTCATAATGACGTCAACAGTTCTAATTTACCACCACCGGATATATTTTAGGTTTTCTTTTTTGCATATTTATGTTGCCTTTGTGAGAAAACTGACTCAGAGTTACCCTCAGTCTATGTCAATTTGCTCAGTCTTCTGTATGCAGTTGATCTCCTGACCCTGCTGCAGTGCTGTCCCCATTTCATGCAGAATACAGTCCCTGCTCAGGCTTGTCTCCTCCAGTCAGCCTGCCTACCTTGTCTGGGCCTGCCTTGAGGAAGGAAGGAAAAAAAGAAAGCAGACAGGCAGGTTTAAAAAAATTTTTTTTTAAGTTTATTTATTTTGAGAGAGAGCGTGCAAGCTGAGGAGGGGCAGAGAGAGGGAGAGAGGGGATCTCAAGCAGTGGCACTGTGGAGCCCGATGTGGGGCTCAAACTCACAAACTCTGAGATCATGACCTGAATTGAAGTTGGATGCTTAACCGATTGAGCCACCCAGGTGCCAACCCCCACCCTTTTTTTTTAAGGGAAGGGAGGGAAAGGAAAGAGGAAAAGACAGTCCTACACATTTTTAATGGACCTCTGCTCTCTATCACTATTATAATTATTTGTTTAAATATTCTTTTCTCCATTAAAATTTAAACTCCACGGAGACATTGACCATGTATGCCTTGCTCATTGTGGATTGAACCCCTGGGGCCTAGCACAATGCCTAGCACATAGTAGGTACTTAACATATTTTAAAATAAATGAGTAAGTCATGTAAGCAAGAATAGCAAAATTACAACTATTAGACAGTTTTTAACACAACCAAAGGGTCACCACCTAAACAGTTACCAGTGTCTACATAGCCCAAATCACCTGTGACCTTTTTCAACTATAAACCAAATTTTGATACCTTAAATAAATTTGCTTCTTAGAGTTTTTTCCAAGGCTAAGTGCCTGGGGTAAAGAGATCTCATTTATTGAGTCTTATTGTTATTAAACATTTCTTTGGTTTTGGAGTCTAATGTTATTTCAAACAGATTTTTTAAACAAGAATTTCGGGGCGCCTGGGTGGCGCAGTCGGTTAAGCGTCCGACTTCAACCAGGTCACGATCTCGCGGTCCGTGAGTTCGAGCCCCGCGTCAGGCATCTGGGCTGATGGCTCAGAGCCTGGAGCCTGTTTCCGATTCTGTGTCTCCCTCTCTCTCTGCCCCTCCCCCGTTCATGCTCTGTCTCTCTCTGTCCCAAAAATAAATAAACGTTGAAAAAAAAAAAAAAATTAAAAAAAAAAAAACAAGAATTTCAATACAAAGCTGTATTTCAAGACAATGAAAAAAAATCATTGTCCTGCCGCATTTGGTAGAATTGATGTTGGCCACATAGGCAAGATGATGCCTATGAATCCAGAGATTCATTGTGAGAAAAATCACACCTAGCAGTGTGACAACAAACTGGGTGTATTCTTTTATGCCAGGCCTGTCCCATCATTCTCCTACAAGCATTTGTAAAAATAACTGTAATTATTTTTCCCCAGCTTCTACCAGCCAATGTCAAAGTCAGTCTTTATATATAGTGCCTCCCTTCTAGCCCCCTGTTTTCCTCTCAGATGCAAAGTCCTAACGCATTTGTGCTTTCCCAGGGTTAACGGGCATCCTTTTCAGTGACTGACAGAAATAAACAGCTGGACCCTCTCAGAGGGCACGTCAGGAAGTGATGGAACAGGCTGACACACAGCTGTTGCAAGGGCTCAAAGTGGTTGCTCAGCACAAAGGGCTACAACTTTGGGCATAAAGAGCCATACGGTTTTCCCTCTTTCAGAAAATCTGCCTTTCTGGGTCACTCTGGTTCAGTGGAAAACAAACACATGTGGTAGTGCCTCCCAGAAGTTGTAGCACCAGTGAGGAGAATGGGGGCCGAGAGCAAGAACTCAGGCTGCTTTTGATGCCAGAACCCCTCAGCCTTTCCCTCTTCTCTGTGGTGAACCCCACCCCCATGCCCCAGTGTCCCCGGCTACAACCATGGCTCCCTGCCTGTGTAGACTGATAAAAAGTAAAGGATTAGAAACCCCAAGGGCTACTTCTGGCTCTAGGTCTTGGGGAAAGCAATGAACTGACCTCCCACTTTTATCTGTCTCATTTGCAACCATATTTCCCAAACCAGTGGTTCTCAACTCTGGCTGCCTAGAGTAATTGTATTGAGATTCCAGTGTCCAGGAACCACCACCACTGATTTTGATTTCATTGGTTCAGGTCGGGCTCAGGCACAAGTCCATTCAAAAGTGGCTCTGTGAGCACTTTCAACAATAGCCAAGCTATGAAAAGAGCCAAAATGTCCATCACATGATGAATGGATAAAGAAGATGTGGTTTATATATATAATGGAATACTACCTGGCAATGAGAAAGAATGGAATGCTGCCATTTGCAACAACATGGATGGAACTGGAGGGTATTATGCTAAGTGAAATAAGTCAATCAGAGAAAGACAGATATATGTTTTCAGTCATATGTGGATCCTGAGAAACTTAACAGAAGACAGGGGGAAGGGAAGGGGAAAAATAGTTTCAAACAGTTGGCGGTGGGGAGGCAAACCATAAGAGACTCTTAAATACAGAGAACAAACTGGGGGTTGATGGGAGGGGTCGGGGAGAAGGGAAAATGGGTGCTGGGCATTGAGGAGGGCACTAGCTGGGATGAGCACTGGGTGTTGTATGTAAGCAATGAATCACAGGAATCTACCCCCAAAACCAAGAGCACACTGTATACACTGTATGTTCGCCAACCTGACAATAAATTATATTTAAAAAAAAAAAAAAAGTGGCTCTGTGATTCCTGGGAGAAGACAGGGCTGAGAACCACCATCCCCATGTTGGGTTCTTGCCTAGGTGTGGGAGGATGAAACCGAGAACACCAGGGAGCATAAGTTTTCCCTCAGCACAGTGCTTCTCTACCTTGACACACATTAGAATCACCTAGGGATCTTTCTAAAATCCCAGCGCCCAGGGGAATAATTCCCCAGGGGAATTATATCATAATCTCTGGGGATGGGATCCAGGATCTGTATTTTTTTAAAGCTCCTTGGGAGATTAAAATGGGCAGCAGAGTTTGACAGCCATTGAGCTTGTGTGGTTCACAGTGTCTTCTGAAACGGTGCTTCTCCACTGTGGTGAAAGACTCGCTTTTTTAAAAATTTTAACTGCTGATAATTTTGTAAAATACAACAAAAATGCATCACTAGAAAAATTAAATTTAAAAAGCAGACATAAAAAAAACAAGCCTGGGGCGCCTGAGTGGCTCGGTGGGTTAAGCCTCTGACCGACTCTTGAATTGGACTCAGAGCATGATCCCAGACCGCTTGGCATACATACTGCGTTTTGATTGGCTGTTGACCCTACTAGCCCTGAACTCCTCCGGGACATGGTTTGTGTCTTACTCATCGTCCTATCCTCAGCACCTGGCACTCTGCCTAGCACAGGTAAGGTAATCAATACACACTTGTTGACTGAATGGATTGATGAGGGAGCAAATAAATCCCGTGCCATCCATGCCTGAACCACAGAAGTCCCAGAAGACCCCTGAAGATTGAATTTCAGCATCTCAGAAAGTCACCAGTCCCAGATAGTACCGCCATTCAAAGGTCATCATCAATCCAGCTGCTAAGGGCTCTTCTTTTTTCTTTTCCTAGGATTCTGACTCTCTGCTCAGCTCCTTCAGGCTGACACTTTTGCGTGACAATCTGCCTTGTTTGTAGTTTGGGTTTTGCTTTTTTGAAACTGCCTCTCTGGTCATTCTTAGTCATAGTCCTCATCCCAAGGATGTGCGATCCTCCTTTCCTGACTACAGATCAGCAACTCGGATTTTACTTTTCCTGGTGGCGTTAGAGCATCCAGCCTCAGCCTACTGCATCACTTCACTCCAGCCCAGGTTGATCTGGCCAGTGCAGAGAAGGACTTTCTGACACTTGTGGATTTACAAACCTGCTGGGCTGATTATTCTGTTTTCTCCTCTACATTCATTATCTACCCTTCTCTTTCCTCTCTGTGCATCATAGTGGCTTCCATGCCCTGTGGGTTCCTGTTGGATTTAGTAACATGAGGCACCAGCAGGAGATTGGAGTGACGAGGAAAGAGAAGTCTGGGACGTTTTCCTTAGCTCCGTCCTGTTGGGCTGGGGTTTGGTAGTGCCTGAGTTCCTCTGTACCATAACCTCCTGTGGGCTGGCCTCTCTTCCAGGGCTCCAGCTCTCCTCAGCTTCTAGTAACATCATCCCCTACTCTTGCCCCTTTCGGGCTGCTGGTGGTAACAACTTCCTGCTGCTGTGAGTCCCTGGATGCTTCTCTCTATTGCTGGTTCACATTATCCTGCTCACACTCCTGTAAATAATCCCCTGATTAAACTCTCTTTCATTCACCCTGATGAGTGCACCATCAGGGTCTTGCTGGGACCCTGTGTGATGAGATCCTCTTCTTGTACTGTGTCTTCCCTTTCCAGCAGCTAGGACCCATGTGTCCTGGACTAGTCCAGTGCTCTTTCCACCACACTATCATCTTTTTCTTGCTCTGGAATCTAGAAGGTAACTATTTTTTTAAGATTTTATTTTTAAGCAATCTCTATACCCGATGTGGGGCTCGAGCCCACAATGCTGAGATCAAGAGCTGCATGCTCTGCCCACTGAGCCTGCCAGGTGCCCCTAGAATCTAAATATTAAACACGTAATAATAATAATAATAATAGTAATAATATCATTTGAATTTTTCTTATAAGCCAAACAACATGCTAAGTGTTTTACATAAATGATCTCATTTAATCCTTAGAGCAAGCCCCTGAAGCAATACTGTGAGGCAGGTATTATTTATTATCCTCATTTTAAAAATGAAAGATCTGAATATTACAGAGATTAAGTTATCCAGTAGAAGTCATGCAGCAGGTAAACAACAGAGCAGGAATTTTTGTCTGACTGTTTGACTCCAAAGCTGCTACTTTTGTCACTACTCAGTTATTTGCTCTTGGGATGACCTCAACACTCTATTGACTCTTTAAGCTTCCTGTCAACCCAAACCCCATCAAGTGATAGCTGTGGTTGGGCTGGAGCAGGCTGGGAAATCAGGACAAGGGCAAAACAGCACAGGAAGCAAGCACTGAGATGAGATAGTTCTGATTCAACAAAGGGGTTGGCAGAGAGTCAGAGTTTAAGAGACAATGGTAGCGTCTTGACAAAAGAAAGGGCAGAACCACTTCAAGTGGAAAAAGCTGCAGGCAGTTTGCATCACACTTCCCCAAAGTGTCTTCCTTCAGTGCCTAGAAGGCTAAGTAACAAGAGTTCTGGAGTTCTCAGAGTGAAGTCAGACTTGTGCTTGGATTTTAAAGAGCAGAAGAGTGGACTTGGCCACTACAGGGCACCCAGGCCAGAGTCAAAATAAACATTGTCTATTTACCACTCACATCTCCAGGTGAAGGAAAAGAAACCATGAGCCTTTGAACATGGGAGGACCACGCTTCTTTTACATTCTTCTTTGTCAAGTGGCCCTAAAGTGATCAGAATGAGACCTTTATTTTGTCACTTACGTGTCTTCTAATAAGAGGCAAAAACTTGAGTCCTAGACTTCTTTGTTTCCTTATATATGTTTTTTAAATTAAGTGTTTTTTGATAAACATATATTTTGTGGAAATTGAAAAAAAGATGTAGAGAAAAAAGTGAAATAAATAATATCATCTTTAATCTCATTTTTCATGGATAACCATTAATTGCATTTTGTTGTAGAATATGATTTTCAAATTGCTTGAGAGAACTCCTTGGCATATGGGCATGTCTAGTTCCCAGCACCCAAGAGAACACATGGACAGTGTTTCAGGTTCCCCACTTGGGTTACACCAGAGCTCTTCCCTTTAGTTTCTAGTAGGATTTAGGGTTCTGTGTGAGATGTTTTTGTTAGG
Source organism: Puma concolor (assembly GCF_028749965.1). NCBI lineage: Eukaryota > Metazoa > Chordata > Mammalia > Carnivora > Felidae > Puma > Puma concolor. The sequence continues at coordinate 73,608,920 of NC_141674.1, read as the reverse complement.
ATGTCCTTGGAACCACAGTAGAGGGGACGGCCATCTTGCCAGCGCAACCCATCGAAAAGCCCCTAGTAGCTACCAGAACGAATTGGAGGTCAACCAATCACTGAGCGACAGCATGACCTGACGCGAAAAAGGCCCACCCGGAGCTAAACCCGGAACCACTGCAGCTTAAAAACCCCACCCCACCACACCTGGGGGCGACTTCCCTGACTCCTCTCTCTCTCTCTCTTTCCCCACCCCCCACCCCCGAGTCATGGAACATCTCCCCAGACCTTAGTTCCCAAATAAAGCCTTTGACTGCTAAAAGTTTTTAGCCTCTGACTCCTATCTTTACCCTGCCTTACGCCTGACCCTAACAGTTTTAAAGCTGCTTTAAAAAGACATGAAAACAACCGTTCTGCATCTTAATTTCTAATGGCTTCATAGTATATAGATGGGTCACGATTTGTTAAACTATCCACCCCAAATTAGACAAGGTCTATCTTCAGAGACGTATCTGGGAAAGGACAGTTAGAGGTAATCAGTCGAGAGAGTTTTCACTCTCTCAGTCACTGTCACATTTATTTTACTAGAATTAAATCCAAAATTCTTCAGTTCCCAAAGACTCCTTAAGACCTTTGGTCCTATAAATAGCTCAGTGTCTTTCTCCATCAAATATTTTATTAAATTCACGACCATGAAAAATAACCACTTGAGCAAAGAAAAAGAGTGACATTTAATGAATAACTGCCATTTGGGCTCCTCCCAAGTTCAGAGCTGTGGATGAACTCCTAGGTTCCTTCCAAAGACAGAGAGTGAACAATTCTAAGATGTTCTCCTAAGAAACACAGAGAGTTGGGAGGTCATTTTTTTGTTTTTTGTTTTTAACCTGTTCTAAATTACAGAACAAAGTTGTTGGTGCAGTGATACTTCTACATTTTATGGTTACACATGAAGAAGACACACATCCTGTGTTATAACCATTTTCCCAAGCTCATTTCATGTTCCCTGAAGAATGAAGTTATTATGGAGTATGTCCTGTCATGAATACTTTTCAACGGGGAACTACGATTCCAAAAGCACTACATTTAAGAAGTGACAATTTTGGAAAACAGTATTACATATATGAGGAAGGAGTCATCGAGCCTGTGAGAAGCAGTGAATGCTCTCAATAGAAAGGGCGGGCCTACGCCGGCCGACTCCATCTTGTTCTGTGTTCTCCACCTTGAGTGACTATGTCCCTGACATGACCCCTTTTCCGGGAAAATCGCAGAAACCTCAGACCGCGCCTCCTCCCCTTGAGTAACCTCCCGCTCACCTGTTCAAACTTCCTGATCAAAACACGCCCAGCGACCTGCGTAACAGGACTCTGACCCTTCCCCAGCCAATCGGCCGAGGCCACGACCCTTCCCCAGCCAATCGGCTGCCCCTAGACCCCTATAAAACCTTTGTCTTTTGAAACTCGCTCTCTCTCCCCGGTATCTCACCGCTGCCTCGGTGCAGGTAGGGGATTGAGCTCGAGCTAGCTCGAATAAAGGCTCTTTTGCTTTTGCATCGGACTCGGCTCCCTGGTGGTCTTTGGTGATCACGAATTCTGGGCATAACACTAGAAGGGAGAGGAAGGCCGAAGAGCCAGGGGAGGAGAAAGAGGAGCCTGTGGCATTGGGTCAAGATGTCGTCCCTGATCCTTTACACAAGTCACAGTGCCTCACCACACTGAGGCTTGGGCTCCATTTTCTTTCGTTTTTTTCTTAAATTTAAAAAAAATGTTTATTTATTCTTGAGACAGAGACAAAGCGTGAACAGGGGAGGGGCAGAGAGGGAGGGAGGCACAGAATCTGAAACGGGCTCCAGGCTCTGAGCTGTCAGCAGAGTTGGGCTCCATATTCTATCAGTGTCTCCTGTTAAGGTTTATAAACTCCACATCTTCCGGGCCCATCCGAGTTAAGAGTGTTTTATTTGCAGAGGGATAACGATCAGATCTTTCTTTTTTCTTTTTTGAAGTGGCAAATTTCCCAATTCATTATTTCAATTTTAGCAGTTTGCTTCTACTCGTAATCGTGTAGAGACATTTTAAAGCTTTAATACATTTTGCAATACTAAATAGTTCCCCTTTAATCGTTCATGTCAGACACCTATTAACATTTCTTAAAAATTTATAAAACATCTGCGCTGTCAGAAAAAAAAGCCTCTTTAAAATGCAGATTATTAACCTGCTGCCTGTTCTCCATGTTAATGTGTTTTTTATCAGTCACTGGTTTCACAAAACTATTTGTACAAGGCTTAATATTCAGAAAGTAATTTTATATTTTTACACATGGGAAATGTTTTCCTATACTCTTAGTCTTCAATATGCTGTCAACCTCTTCGTTATATTTTGCTTTATCTTTGACTCTTCTCAGTGTCTTTAATCTGAAGGGGTTGATGGCAGTCTATGGCTGTACCACCCTGAACGTACCCAATCTTGTCTGAAGGGGTTGATGACTACCACCTGTGGGAAATGAGGTAGCTATATAAACAGCAATTAAGAGATGGCTTTGGAATCGGGCAGGCCAGGGTCTGAGTCACCATGGCCTCCTCCTAGCTATGGGACCTTAAATAAGTTAAAATCCTCTGAGCATCAGATTCTACAACTGTTAAACTGGGCAACAGTACCTACCTCACAGGTAAAGGTCAAAGTGAAGACCCTAGCATGGTCCATAGTAACTGCTTTCTAAATTGTAGAGGCACATATATGTGCACATGTGCGTGCACGCACACGCGCACACACACACACACACACACACAGAAAATACTATAGTCTGTTGACATTGTGGTGAAGTAACAGTTCATCCTTCATCTTTAGGGTTAGGATAGTTGAGAGCCATTTTTTATTCCTCACAGGAACAACTAGAATAAAGGCATAAGAGAATGCAGAGATTGGAGGTGGAAGTCATCAAGGTTGTGATCTACCTCTATGGTTACCAGAAGTAGACGAAGTGGGTAGAATTCATGGATATGAACAAAAACTTACCTAGACAAGTAAATAATGTGAAATGAGTTCTAAGACCTTAGATCGTTAAGAGATTATTTCTTACCCTCTTTCATTTATAAATATTCCTAACCACAACTCAGAATTTTCAAATAGGCATGCTAAATGTGTCGTTAATAAACAGTGATTAAATATTACTCCATACCTAAGACATGCTGAAGAGAATTTTAAAAACATGAGATCATCCTGCTGGTGGAGTGGGGAGAGAGGCCCCGGGGACTAGGTTAAAATCCTGACTCTATACCCATTCACTCTGGGATTTGGGGTGAACAACTTAAAATTTTCTCTTCTGTGAAATAGGGATAAGAGGAAATGTCTCACAGAGGTGTTGTAAAACAGAGACAATGGATGTAAACATGCCAAGCCCTGTGCCTGGTCCATAGCGAGGGCTCAATGAATATTTTCCGCTTTCCTTCAGAGAGTTTACAGATTTTGAGGACAGAAATAATTAGAACAGATGGTTCAAATGCTAAGATGCTAAATATAATCAAGGGCAGAGAGAAATAGGTGTGTCTAGAATGTTGCGTAAAGGCGCCTGAAGGAAGGGTCTCAACAGAGTAAGGTGGAGCTGATGAGAATGTATCAACCATAAATCCAGAAATCCATTCAATTTTCTACTCATCAGTGAGGGAGGGGCCTAAGTTTGGGCACTCGTGCTTCCTAGAGAGCAGGACTCCGTCCAAAGCCCAGTCATCGTTTCCTTCATGATGGAACAATTGGGGTTATGAATCCTATTGAATCCTAAGCAGCAGGCTGACTGGTACAATAGTCTGCACTGTCCCCTCCAAAAAGCCAGTATAAGCAGATTATGCTTAGGGCCAAGAGGCAAGGCTGTATTCCATTGCTTTCCAGGCTGTGAAGATGGGAGGAATCCTCACTGTTGTCACCCAGTTTTTAAGCTAGAATCTGGTTCTTCAGCAGTGATATTAGAGTTTTTAAAAAGCAAGTCAGGAATGAGGATGTTTAAAAAAACAAACAAATAAAAAACCTCTGCTGTCTCCTTTCATCTGATAAAGGCTGATTCTTCCCTCTTCTTGCCTGCTTTGGCATCAAAAGAATTTCAGCACCCAGCAGCGGAATCTCACCCACAAGTCCCAGTGGCCCCAGGCACAGAACACAGCTGTCCCCTCCCCAGGTGATCCGTTGCTTTCCCTGCACTGCACTTCACTCACATCTGTATTCTCGCTTGCCCCCCTTCCCCCTGACTGCAGCCGAGGGAGAGCTCAAGGGAGGGGAACAGTTTTGAGAAAAATCGAGGACCAAGTTGGGCCTCTGAACATAAGCAATGCGTGTTTACCCTCATGCCCTCTGCAAACGGCTCCTAAAACCACAAATGGATTTCTTTCCTCTGAGTACTCTCTGTAACAGCTAGACATTTCTGTTTGTTCCAGACACCAACAGAAGAGAGAACTGTGGTCACATTTTCCCTTTTGTCCAGAGAGTGAAAAAATGAGTTAGAGGGGGAAAATAGCCACAGATACGCTTTTGAAAGCTTGACACTTGCCGGCCCTGACATGTTTTAGTAGGGATATCAACAACCCCAGTGAGAACCTCGTGGGCCGCCGTGGTGAGAAACGATGAGAAATGATTCTCCCTGCCACCAAGAGCAGGACCCAGAGCAGTGGTGCGGGGGCGGAGGTGACAAAGCTCATTCCGACGGAGGCTCCAGTATTCCCAGCATAAGGGCTTCCTAAGGGCTTCCCAGAAAAGCAAGCAGGTGTCGAAGGAACATAAAACCCTGCCACCTGGAACTCCTGAAGGCAAGTAGAACAGCGGTCTTCAAAGGTGAAGAGTGTCATTACGGTCAAGAGAGATTAGGTTTGTTCCAAGTGAACCTGCACCATGGGGTGGATCTAACCACCAGGGTCTAAAATCAGATATCTGTATTCTAAACGGCTGGCTTGTTCAAAGGAAAGGGCTATTTTTAGGAAGTAGAATCATCATCAGGGAGGTTGTATTGGTCCACTTTCAAAGTCCCTTCCAATCTTGAAATTGTGTGAAGAACACAGCAGAGAGGTGCTGCTGCTCCGTTTCCTTCCTTTCTCTTCTCAACAATTTGGTTTGGATGCCCCGCACGATTCTGGTAGCTCATTCTGCGTGAGCCAGTGGGTGACCTGGACTATGCCAGTTAGCTCATCACACACATGTGCGCACACACACACACACACACACACACACACACATGCACACACCTATGATTAATCCAGTCTTTACTGGGCATGTCCCTGTAGATTAAGTCACAAGAATTTTCTAGGGTTATTAAAATAAATACTTTCTTTTCTCTGCTACATGTGACTAAGGAAGCAAGAAATCCTAGTTGCAATTGGCAGATATTTGGGACCACTACAAAAGCCGTCTGTAAGAAAAAGGTAGAGATGGGGAAAGGAAGGACACAGGGACCTTGGTGACATTGTTGTCTTGAATCAAGCCTTATGGGAAGTCAGACCTACCTCTGAGCCTTCTGTGCTATGAATCAACAAAATCCCTTGATTGTTTAACCAGTTTTAGGTGGGTTTTCTCTTATTTGCAAATAAAACTGTGTTGATCAACGCATGGGCACTAATAAGAAGGGTAAGTCTTAGTCCCTGCCTGCAAAGAGCTTCCAATATGAATGGGGAGATGAGACATTTACAGGATAAATAGAACAAATACAGGATAGGAATAGAAGAGATATCAGACGAGACTCCAGGAGATAAAGTACCAAATGGGTATTACCCAAAACATGAAAAACCACAGGAAAAACTGAAAATAATTCTGTAAGCTACTCAGGAATAGGGGCTGTTTTCTTTCCTTCCTGTCTTATTTATGGTAACCATGGTGAGGACTTGTGGCCCAATGATTGAGAGCGTGGTCCCTGGAGCCAGATTGTAGAGACTTGACTTCTGGCTTAGCCATTACTACCTGTGTGATCTTGGTTAATAACTTACCCTTTCTGCACCTTAATTTTCTGGTCTCTAAAATGGACATAAAATAGTAATTACTTCTTAGGGTATAAAATGCACAGTAAGTACAGCTTTTATCATGATTCAAAGAATAGTTTTTGAATACCTATATCAAACACTCTATTTGGAATAGGACAACAATGAATAAAACATAATCTTTGCCTTTAAGAAGGTTATGACTCTGATGAAGGATACAGAATAGTGAACAGGCAATTGGAGGAAAGGAGGAGAAGATGATGAGGAGGAGAAGAAGGGGGAAGGAAGAGGTGAAGTAGGAGGAAAGATGGATGGTAGAGATCTCCTTCCCAGCTGGTCTCTTTGGTTGAAAGAAACTGAAGGAGTTATTTTCCAGCCAGTCTCTGTGAGGCTTGGGAGGGGATAAAGGCCAGAGGACAGCTGTTCACAGGAAATAGTGTGGGATCCAAGCAAGAAAATAAGAACATGGTGGCTGCTGTGGGTGATACAGCTCATAGAGTGTTTCATGGAGCACATGAACCCTCTTTTAGAAATACTTGGGGAGAGGGGTGCCTGGCTGGCTAGTCGGTTAAGTGTCTGAATTCGGCTCAGGTCACGATCTCCTGGTTCATGGGTTCAAGCCCTGTGTTGGGCTCTGCACTGACATCTCGGAGCCTGGAGACTGCTTCAGGTTCTGTGTCTCCCTCTCCCTCTGCCCCTCCCCTGCTCCCGCTCTGTCTCTCTCAAAAATAAATAAAACATTAAAAAAAAAAAATAGAAATACTTGGGGAGAGGGGGAAGGGACTTAGGGGAAGAGCTGAGCTCCTACTTGTGTGCGTGCGTGTGTGTGTGTGTGTGTGTGTGTGTGTGTGTGTGTGTGTGTAAATGCAAGGGGTGTGCAGTAGAAGTCCCAGCGGGCCCTTATAATTTGGGCAGAACTGTCAAGAAATCTCATTTTGTAGTTATGGGCTGGAGGCCTGGTCTCTGAACCAGACAATCTGGTGTCAAGGAAACAAACAGAAACATACTGGGCCAGGATTTAAGTATTATTTTGTTCCCATGTCACTTGAGTGGGGGTATTTTTCCTAACTTTCTGGGTCCATGGGACACATTACCATGCCAGTTGGCCTCACTGGGGATTTTCCAAAAGCCTCAGACTAGTGCAGCTGAGCTGGACCACAGGTAAAGTTTCCACAACCTCACAAGGGCATTTTCTACCAATCAGACAAGACAGGAAGTTTCTTTTTATAAAACTAGAAGTAGTATCTAGAAGACCTTTTTTAGGGTGAATGATATTTGTTAGATTTTTTTTAAAGACACACTAAATTAATAATTTTAAAAAGTAATTTTGGGGGCATCTGGGTGGCTCAGCTGGTTAAGCATCTGACTTTGGTTCCGGTCATGATCTCATGGTCTGTGGGTTCGAACCTCGCATCAGGTTCTGTGCTGACAGCTAAGAGCCTAGAGCCTGCTTCAGATTCTGTATCTGTCTTTCTGCCCCTCCCCTGCTCATACTCTCTCTCTCTCTCTCTCAAAAATAAATAAAGATTAAAACATGTTTTTTAATAATTTGGGACAATATTTTATAAATGTCTTTGTTTATTTATGGGAAATTCTAAATATACTCCATAAAAAACTGATAATGAAATATTTGATCAAAAAATTTCCATTCATGTTACGAAAGATCATTTACCATTTTGTGTAGTTAAATTTATTTCTGATGGCAAATCTACTACATGAAAATCCTCAATGGTTTGGGAATAGAGGCTTCTTTTAGAAAATCAACTGTATTGTGTTCTGAGTACTTTGAATCTGACTAATCTTGAGGCAAATTCCTTTGATGAAGAGATTCAAATCTGGATATTTTGCCACAGAATAAAAGCTCTTTTGTCTTATGATGAAGTTGGTGCATTTATCTTGTGTTCTATTACCTTGACGATGACATTATTTCTTGATAAGTGGACATGCTTTATTTTTTTATTATTATTAATGTTTTTATTAATTTTTGAGACAGAAAGCATGAGCAGGGGAGGGACAGAGAGAGAGGACAGAGGATCTGAAGCTAGTTCCCCGCTGACAGCAGCGAGCCCACATGAGGCTAGAACTCACGAACCCCGAGCCAGGAGATCATGACCTGAGCCGAAGTTGAACGCTCAACTGACTAAGCCACCCAGGTGCCCCAGTGGAAATGCTTAATAAAAAAAAAGAAAAAGAAAAAGTTCTAAGTGCCTGTCCAAAACCTTGGACTCTACCAATTCAATAAACTCCAAGATTTCTAACTGCCTGTGTTGGTCTTTTCAAGCTTGTGAACTTTTTCCAGAACTGAGGAAAACTGCCATTTAGCAGGCTGGAAGTACTGAAGAATTAATACTACCCAGGAATAGTCCTCAATAAATGATTGAAAGGAATTGGGGTGTAAATACCACAGCTTGACCCTCCTTGGTTAGGATAATTCTGACATGTGTGTTTTATAATGTTTCTTGCAGTTTCCTTATGGGATTAAACTCCAATGTCACTCACAATGGTAGTAGGCTTAATGATCCACTCTAATTAAACAAGGAGGCCATTAGACTGAGGTGATTCTAACACTTTAGTAACCTACATAAGCAAACTAAAACCTAAGCCTGTAATGCTTCAAGCCTAAGAATACAAAACTAAGGACAGCCAATCACAAATAGTTGACTCGGGTTTCCCAAATAATGCAACTACCTAAGCTAGTAGTCAAATAATTCCTTCACTGTGTTTCTGCCTCTTCTCTATAAGTCTTTCCCCTAGCTCCTATATGTGGAGTACTCCTAACTACTGATTTGGTGATGCCTAATTCAAATCAATTTTTGCCCAAATAAATTTCTTTTTTATGGCTGAGTAATATTACATTATATATAGATACTGAATTTTCCTTATCCACGCATCTATCAGTGGACATTTGGGTTGCTTCCATATCTTGGCTGTGGTAAGTAAAGCTGCAATAAACATAGGGGTGCATACATCTTTTTGAATTAGTGTTTTTGGGGGCACCTGGGTGGCTCAGTCAGTTAAGCATCTGACTTCGGCTCAGATCATGATCTCAAAGTTCGTGAGTTTGAGCCTGGCATCAGGCTCTATGCTAACAGCTCAGAGCCTGGAACCTGCTTCAGATTCTGTGTCTCCCTCTCTGCCCCTCCTCTGTTTGTGCTCTCTCTCTTTCTGTCTCAAAAAAATAAACATTAAAGATTTTTTTTTGAATTGTTTTTGCTTTCTTTAGGGAAATACCCAGAAATGGAATTGGTAGATCATATGGTATTTCTATTTTTAATTTTTTGAGGAATTGCAAAAAGCCTCCTGTTGTATTTTAAAATAATAATTTTACTTATTTGGAACCAAAATATGTTTTGAAGACTTTTTAAAAATCAATGCTGCACATTTTAACATAGAATAAAAAAATGTAACATAGACTATCAAAAACAAACTTCTCTTACCATGTAGGTGTTTTGGAAACCCAAAACACCTGTTTTAATTTTTAAGTGTATCTAGTATTTTGGTTAAATTATCTGTAAATTCTAGATCAGGAAACTGGTTACAGATGTATCATCTTCAGATTTCCCTTATTGGCAAAAAGCCTTTGGAAAAACATCAATTTATACCAGTGTTAAAAACAAGACGACAAGACCCAAATGCAGTCACTTATGCTAAGTTGCCCCACATCACCAAATCAAGATTTAAATGACAGTTTTGACTTTCCCAGAAATGAAATCTTAAACCAGTCAATCAGGAATCATCCGATCAGCACTAGTTAGGTCATCTGGCTGATAGATCCCTGCCATCCTCTAAAGGAAGTTAACCTTGCAATAACCAGCCTTTTTTTTTTTTTTTTTTGCCTCTAATAACTTCTTTGTTCTGCTCCTTTCTGCCTGTAGAAGAAGTCTTTCATTTTGTACAGTTCCTCAGTGTTCCTTTCTATCTGTTAGATTGTATGCAATTTGATTCATAAATTGAGTAAAGCCAGTAAGATCTCTAGAGTGGTCTAAAAAGAAAATATCACAGGACATATATCACCATCCTCTGAAAATTGTACTTTTTTTGTTTGAATCTTAAAGGAATCTGAATGGACTTCTTTAAGATCACAATGTATTTTTCTTCCCTGTGTCATATGGTGATCAATGATGTAAAAAGATGAAGATAATGAATTCCTGCCTTCCTAGGTACTTCGTTAGAGAGCACTGAAGGATTGTCCCATTATCAGCTAATGAAACCCACCTGCCCACTGACGAGTCTGGTTAAACACTCAGTTTGAAAACTCAGAAAAGATAAGTGAGGAGCATCACCTGCTCTCTGACACCAGGCAATTTATAGTGGAAAACTTTTGCATATTATGAGGAATTAAATGGAGGTAATTCAGGAGACATTCTCAGAGCTTGAGTTCAAACAGGCTTTGCTCTTCCTTGATCTCTTTGAAAGCCAGCAACCTCTGAATGCTGGCAGGAGAAGGGAGCATTTTCTCATTGTAAATTGAATGACCTGATTTTTATCTCTAGTTGGATTCCAGGAGGAAGCATGATGTCATTTCAACCACTGGCCAGAAAACTTCTTGCTTAATGAGCACTTTGAGCTTACTGGCAGCCAAGAAGATCTTTGTTTACAAAGATCTTGGAAACAGAGGTCAAAGATCCTCTTTCTCTGGCTTTAAGGAACAAAGGGACAGGCTTGCTAACCAGCCCTTGTCCGGGAGCAAGTTTCAGACAATGGCAGACAGATAAATACACAGGCTCCCCCAAAAGGTTATAAAGTCTAAGAGGTCAATCAGACCGGAAAAGGAGGGAGCTGAAATGCCATCAAAGATGGGTTTTCTGCCTCCTTACTATGGTACTATGGCACGTAAGTCATCCCTATCTGACCCTGAGGGAGGGGCTGGGTTTCAGCCCAGCATCCAGTGGCAGGTGTGTGCCATTCTCCTTGCTCCCCAGCCCCTCTGCCCCTCACTAACTCCTGCACCCAGCCCCCACCGGGCAGCTTCCCTCAGCTGTCTGAGCAGTTGCTGAGGGCTCAAGTGGTCTCCACCCACTGGCAGCTGTTAGATACATTCTAAGAGTGGAGGCAGATCTCCGGAAGTCTGGTTACTAACTACTGAGGGCAATACCAACAATATACGAAGAGAAAAAGGGGAATGGTTGATTTCTGCTTGTGGTACATAGTAAATTATATATTAGGCAAAAAGGTTGAGTAGGGAGAAAAACACAGAGAAGACCATTCTCCAATAGAAATAGTGTAAGCCTTCTGAAAATTTTCTTCCTTTTTCTTTTTTTCAGTTTATTTATTTTGAGAGGGAGAGAGAGAGGAAGAGAGAGAGGGAGACGGAAAGAGAGAGAGAGGGGGGGAAATCGAGCGGGGGAGGGGCAGAGAGAGTCCAAAGCTGGCTCTGTGCTGACAGTAGAGAGCCGGATGCTGGGCTCAAAATTATGAACTGAGACATAATGACCTGAGCCAAAGTCAGCCACTCAACCAACTGAGCCACTGAGGTGCCCAATTTTTCTTTCTTTTTTTTTTTTTTTAATTTTTTTTTTTCAACATTTATTTATTTTTGGGACAGAGAGAGAGACAGAGCATGAATGGGGGAGGGGCAGAGAGAGAGGGAGACACAGAATCGGAAACAGGCTCCAGGCTCTGAGCCATCAGCCCAGAGCCCGACGCGGGGCTCGAACTCACGGACCGCGAGATCGTGACCTGGCTGAAGTCGGACGCTTAACCGACTGCGCCACCCAGGCGCCCCAATTTTTCTTTCTTAAAAACAGTTTTACTGAGATATAATGGACATAAACTAGACATGATTAAAGTGTACAATTTGGTAAGTTTTTACATATCAATCATCTCAGTCAGGATCATCACCCCCAAAAGTTTCCTCTCTGTAAGCCCTCCTTTCCATGGCTGGCCTTTCCACACTCCCCTATCCCCATCCCAGGTGACCACATCTGGGTGACATAGCTTTGTGTCACTATTTTGGACTTCCAAGAGCTTTATATAAGTAGAGTTATACATTGTATACTCTTTTTAAAACCTGGCTTCTTTCACGGCCCCTGGGTGGCTCAGTCAGTTAAGCATCCGATTTCGGCTCGGGTCATGATCTCGCGGTTTGTGAGTTGGAGGCCCGCATCGGGCTCTGTGCTGACAGCTTGGAGCCTGGAGCCTGCTTCGGATTCTGTGTCTCCCTCTCTCTCTGGCCCTTCCTGTCTCTCTCTCTCTCAGAAATAAATAAACCTTAAAAAAAATTAAAAAAAAAAAACAAAAACCCTGGCTTCTTTCACTCCGCACATTATCCATCTTGCTGTGTATATCAGTAGTTCATTCTCTTTATTGTTACGTAGTATCCCATCTGGCTAAACCACAATTTGTATATTTGCCAATTGATAGACATTTGGTTGTTTCCAGTTTTGGATTAGTACAAATAAAGCTACTACAACCATTTGTGTACAAGTCTGAATGTGGACACAGACTTTAGTTTCTCTCGAGTAAATACCTAGGAATGGAATGATTGGGTCCTATGGTATGGGTACATTCAACTTTTAAAGAAACTGCCAGACTGCTTTCCAAAGGGGTTGCACTATTTTACATTCCCATCAGCAGTGTTTGAAGGTTCCAATTCTTCTACATCCTCGCCAACAGTTGGTTTAGTCAGTCTTTTTAATTTTGGACATGCTAATAGATATGTAGTAGTGTTCGACTGTGGTTATAATTTGCATTTTCCCAATGACTAATGATGATGGGCATCTTTTCCCGGGTTTGTCATTTGTACATCTTTTGCCATTTTTAAATTAGGATGTTTGTTTTCCTAATGTTTTAAATGTTTCCTAATGTTTTAAAGTGCTTTATAAGGGTGCTTGGCTGGCTCAGTCAGTGGAGCATGTGGCTCTTAATCTTGGGCTTGTGAGTTTGAGTCCCACATTAGTTGTAGGGATTTAAAAATAAAACCTTTTAAATCTTCTAAAAAGATTTAAAAATAAAATCTTGAGATGCCTGGGGGGCTCATTTGGTTAAGTGTCTGACTCTTGATTTTGGCTCAGGTCATGATCTCGTGGTTCCTGAGTTAGGGCCCCATGTCAGGCTCTGTGCTGACAGTGAGGAGCCTGCTTGAGATTCTCTGTCTCCCTCTCTCTCTGCCCCTACCCTGCTCATACTCCCTGTCTCTCAAAATTAAATAAACTAAAAAAAAAAAAAAAAAAAAGAATTTAAAAAATAAAATAAATAAAATCTTTAAAAAAAAAGAAAGTACTTTATGCATTCTGGATACATGTCCTTTATCAGATCTATTATGCAAATATTTCTTGTCAGTCTGTGGCTTGTCTTTGCATTCTCTTAACAGTTCTTTTATTTTTGTTTAACTTATTTTATTTAATTTTTTTTCAAGAGAGAGCATGGGAGGGGCAGAGGAGGAGAGAGAGAATCTTAAGCAGGCTCCATGCTCAGTGCAGACCCCAATTCAGGGCTCAATCCCATGACCCTGTGATCATGATTTGAGCCAAATACAGACTCTCTCTTTTTTTTTTTTTTAAATGTTTATTTGTTTCTTTTTGAGAGAGAGAGAGAGAGCAGGTAAGGGGCAAAGAGAGAGGGAGAGAGAAAGAGAATCCCAAGCAGACTCTGAACTGTCAGCGCAGAGCCTGATGTGGGGCTCAAACCCACCAACTGTGAAATCATGACCTGAGCTGAGATCAAGAGTCAGATGCTTAACCACTGAACCATGCAGGTGCCCCAAGAGTCAGACTCTTCACAAAACCGAGTACTCAGGTGCCCCCCACCCACAGTTCTTTTAAAGAGCAGAAATTCTCAACTTGGATGAAGTCCAATTTATCAAATTTTCTGCTACTATTTCTACAAGTTTAGGTAATGAAATGGATTTGATATAATTTTTTTAAATGTTTATTTTTGAGAGAGAGAGAGAGAGAAAGAGAGGGAGAGAGAGAGTCCTCACACACACATGCACACAGAGAAGGGGGAGAGAGAGAGAGGGAGAGAGAATCCCAAGCAGGTTCTGCACTGTCAACATGAGCCCCACTTGGCTTGATCTGTGCGATCATGGCCTGAGCTGAAATCAAAGCCGAAATCAAGAATTGGTTGCCTAATGGATGGAGCCAACCAGGTGCACCAGACTTGATATAATTTTACGTGTCTTCACAAATTTATGACTTGATTTTTATCTAAAAAATTTTTGTTTATTTTTCTTCAAAAAATTTTTTTTATTTTTTTTTTTGTTTTGTTTTGTTTTGTTTTTTTTGAGAGAGACAGAATGCGAGTTGGGGAGGGGCACAGAGAGAGAGAGGGAGACACAGAATCCAAAAAAGGCTCCAGGCTCCTACCCATCAGCACAGAACCTGACACGGGGCTCAAACTCATGAACTGTGAGATCACGACCTGAGCCAAAGTCCACACTTAACCAACTGAGCCACCCAGGCACCTCTTTTTTTTTTTTTTTTCAATTGTTCTATTTTAATGTAGTGGAATTTGGAATTTTTCTCAAGCTAGTGTTTATTTAAATGTGTGGGTTTTTTTTTTGTTTGTTTGTTTTCAGAGTTCATTCCTAATTTTAGATTTTAAGAAATATTACAGTCTTGTAGCTAAGTAATCCAAACTTTGACTGTCTTCCTAATTTTTAAAACATCATATCTGTATCCAAAACAGAAATACAATCTTTTGCAATTGCTAATTCAAAAATGATTTATTTCCTCCCAGAATGCTCTGAAGAGAGGTCATTGCTTGGCATTAGATTTAATCTAAGAACTTTTTGTTTTAATAACACTTTTTATAAATCTACTTACCTAGTTTTCTAATATTTTTAAAACTTTCAATGCACTTTTAATTACTTTTAGCTGACATATTTATCATACTCTTTAATGTTTATTACATATTTACAGATGAAATATGTATCCTGAAACATTTCTTTTCCCCCTTTATTTTTCTTTAACTGCATGATTTTATCTGAAAGTTACCAGCTTCCATTTATTCCCGTTACCTTTTGTAAAACGGTAAAATACGAGATAGGCTACTTCATTATCTCACACTGTTTTCTGATCACTTTGTATGACTTGGTTTTTAAATGTGGCCTAGTAAATTCTTTCCTGGTCAAGTCTCATTACCAAAGCGATCAAATAACTACAGGATATCCAGGTTCCAGTGCCTACCCGCCTATTTCAAGCAAAATTTGATAAAGCAAAATTTCAGTACCAGAAGGAAGCATGGACTAAAACAGAAAAAGGGTGGTGGTGCTATTTTTATAAGCACAGCTACAGGAAAGGATAAAGCTGAGCTTCTGGGGTCTGTGGGGAGAGCAGCTTTGTCTTCAACTGCAGGGGATAATAAGGGCCAGAAAATTAGGCCCAACTCATCCATGAATCCGATATAAAAAGATTCCAGTTCTGCCACTGGGGGAGGAATGAGCCACGGCTCTATACATAGGCATTTGGCAGTTCTGCTTCTTAGCGTGAGCAATTCTCCACATGCCTCCACGATTTTAAATTATTTACAATGTATTTATTTATTTTGTTTTTAAAAAATGTTTATTTATATTGAGAGAGAGAGAGAGGGAAAATGCAAGCAGGGTAGGGGCAGAGAGAGGGAGGCCCAAGCAGGCTCTGCGTTGAGAGCACGGAGCCCCACGCAGGGCTCGATCCCACGAACTGTGAGCCTGCGACCTGAGCCGAAATCAAGTGTCAGATGCTTAACTGATGGAGCCACCCAGGTGCCCCTAAATAACTATAATTTAGATAAAGGACCATGCCTAGACCCAAATAATAAAAGTAACACTTACCATGGCTGCTGCTTATGCTTGCTAGAGGTGTGTTTTCATAGTACCTCATGTAACCTCCTGACCACCCTGTGAGGTAGGTACTGGTACTGTCTCATTTCATAAATGAGGAAACGGAAGCACAGAAAGGTCAAGTGAGCAGTGAAGCCAGATGGTTCTGACTTCAGATCTATGCTCCTCTTCCTCATCCTCTACGGACTCTACTTTCTCATGGCACTTACGTAACTGTCTTTTACCTCATGGGTGGTCTTAAGTACATCTCGTTTATTTAAGTCTATTCCCTATTTAAGCGAATCACTTTAGGGAATATAAGGAGGGCACACAAGGACAAATAAGGGCACAGTGCTGAGCCTAGGAGGGGTGGTGGGTGCTTCTTACCAGGGCCCTGCTGGCGTCCCTCAGCCCTGCGCTCTGGCACATGAGCTGCGCTCAGCACTTGCAACCCACTGGGAGGACCCTGTGAGGAGTCTGTCTCCCTCACTAGATTGGGAGCCCCTGAGGGTAGGGACAGTCGGATCAGTGCCAGTGCTTAGCTGCTTCTTGATATCATTCGCTGATTGAGGAGTTGAAGGAATCTCCTATCCTAGCCCTGATGAAGTCTTTGATTCTAAATTTACATGCTTAAGAAAGACAGATTGCAGGGCACCTGGGGGCTCAGTTGGGTAAGCGGCCGACTATTGATTTTGGCTCAGGTCACGATCTCACAGTTTGTGGGTTCAAGCCCCGCATCGGGCTCTGCACTGACAGCATGGAGCCTGCTTGGAATTCTCTCTCTCCCTCTCTCTCTCTGCCCCTACCCCATGTGCCCTCTCTCAAAATAAACATTAAAAAAAAAAAAATAAGACTGATTGCTTTATGTAAAAACTCAGTTAGCAACCAGGTAACTGGTGGCGTGTGCCAGATCAATTATTCCCATAGGGAAGTGGTCAGACTAACTCCAAAGATAGCTCAGATGTCTTTATTCTGGAATCATACTGTTATCTTGTTACCACAATGATTCAGAGCCTCTTTGTGGACCTGTATACGTTAAAAACTAGGGACTCTGATATTGGGTAGTCCTTCTGAGGGGCCTATACCATAGTCATGGAAGGAAAGAAGAAAGGCACTTCACCCAGGGAAGCCTGCACAAGAGTCACCATCATTATCACAGTTGTCCCTGAGAGAATCTTGGCTGCTGCAGCACCGTTCTTTACGTGCATTAACTCACCTTCTCTCCACCACAAGACAAATGAACAGTGAATTACCAATAAGTGCAAACTGATCATTGTTTTATAATTTATATCAATCAACATAGTTTTATAGTGATAGTTATTTTTATGCTTTTATCATTTAAATTCTATACCTGCCTTAAAAGTGATTTATGGCCCACCATTAAAGTATTATAACATTCTTTGTGTATTCCCCATCACCAGAGAGCTTTATATTTTCATACGCGTTTCTATTGCTCTCTAGCATCCTTTTGTTTCAACTTGAAGGACTCCCTTTAGCAATTCTTACAAAGCTAGTCTAGTGATGATCAACCCTTTCAGCTTCTGTTTCTCTGGGCAAATCTTTATATCTCCCCTTCATTTTTGAAGGACAGTTTTGCCTTCTTGAGAAAGCAACTCATTAGGTACAAGGAAGCTCCCCAGATAAACACAAGTTGAGTGAGTTCATCATCACTATGACTGCTGATTCCATTCAAATGAAACAGCTTTTCTTGCTCATTCCAATGTGGCTGTTTTTGGCTTTGAACTTGCCTTAGGTGCCGTGACTTCCAAACTGGTTTCTGGAGTTCTCACAAAGTCTTTTTGACTATATGTTGTTAAGTCAATGTCTCTATAGGGGAACAAGGTCTGGAGCTTCCTATTCTGGCATCTTGCTAAAGTCACGCCATAACCTACACAATATTTTTGCTAAAAATGTTTAACTTGAATCTAAACATGAGGAAATAATTAAACAGATCCGGGGACAATCTGAAGACAACTAGCGTGCATGTGTCAAAAGTGTTAATGTCATAAAAGTCTTCCCCCACCCTCAAAAAAGGCTGAGAGAGTATTCTGGATTAAAGGAGACAAAAGAGATATGATAGTGCAGCACATGAAGCTTGATTGCGTTCTGATTTTTTTTAAAGAAAGCCATAAATATCATTTTGAGGATAATTGAGGAAATTTGGATATATACTACTTATTTAAAATCAATAGTAGGGGCACCTGGGTGACTCAGTCACTTTAATGCTGTCCAGTTTTCCCAGCACCATTTGCTGAAGAGACTGTCTTTTTCCCATTGGATATTCTTTTCTGCTTTGTCCAAGATGAAGCCCACCTAATTTGTGGGTCCATTTCTAGGTTCTCTATTCTGTTTCATTGATCTGTGTGTCTGTTTTTGTGCCAGTACCATACTGTCTTTATCATAGCTTTGTAATACAGCTTCAAGTCCGCGATTGTGATGCCTCCAGCTTTGGTTTTCTCTTTCAACTTGACTTTGGCTATTCAGGGTCTTTTGTGGTTCCATACAAATTTTAGAATTGTTTGTTCTAGTTCTGTGAAGCATGCTGGTGTTATTTTGATCAGGTTGCACTGAATGCATAGATTGCTTTGGGTAGTATTGACATTTTAACAATATTTGTTCCTCCAATCCATGAGCATGGAATGTTTTTCCATTTCTTTGTGTCTTCTTCAATTTCTTTCATAAGCTTTCTATAGTTTTCAGAGTACAGATCTTTTACCTCTTTGGTTAGGTTTATCCCTAAGTACTTTATGGTTTTTGGTGCAATTGTAAGTGGGATCAATTCCTTGATTTCTCTTTCTGCTGGTTCATTATTTGTGTATAGAAATGCAACCGATTTCTGTACATTGATTTTATATCCTGTGACTTTGCTGAATTCATGTATTAATTCTAGCAGTTTTTTGATGCAGTCTTTCAGGTTTTCCACATAGAGTATCACTTCATCTGTGAAGAGTGAAAGTTTGACTTCTTTGTTGCCAATTTGGATGCCTTTTATTTCTTTTTGCTGTCTGCTGAGGCTAGGACTTCCAACACTATATTGAACAACAGTGGTGAGAGTGGACATCCCTGTCATGTTCCTGACCTTAGGGGGAAAGCTCTTAGTTTTTCCCCATTGAGGATGATATTAGCAGTGTGTCTTTTGTATATGGCCTTGGGGTATGTTCTTGGGGTATGTCTTGGAGTATGTTCCTTCTATCCTTTCTAACCCTTCTTGAGGGTTTTTATCAAGAAAGGATGCTGCATTTTGTCAGATGCTTTTTCTGCACCTATTGAGAGAACCATGTGGTTCTTGTCCTTTCTTTCACTAATGTGATGTATCACATTGATTGATTTGCAGATATTGAACCACCCCGACAGCCCAGGAATAAATCCCACTTGATTGTGGTAATTCTTTTAGTGTATTGTTGGATTTGGTTTGCTAGCATCTTGTTGAGAATTTTCCATCCCTGTTCATCAGGGAGATTGGTCTGTCATTCTCCTTTTTTGTGGGGTTTTGTCTGGTTTTGGAATCAAGGTAATATGCCTCTTTCATGGAATGAGTTTGGATGTTTTCCTTCTATTTCTATTTTTTGGAACAGCTTCAAAAGAATAGGTGTTAACTCTGTAAATGTTTGATAGAATTCCCCTGGGAAGCCATCTGGCCCTGGACTCTTGATTTTGGGGAGATTTTTGATTACTGCCATATCTTCTTTATCCATTCATCAGTTGATGTATACTGGGGGTGTTTCCATAATTTGGCCATAATGCTGCTATAAACATCAGGATGCATGTATCCCTTTGAATCAGTATTTTTATATTCTTTGGGTAAATACCCAGTAGTGCAATTGCTGGATCATAGGGTATTTTATTTTTAACTTTTGAGGAAACTCCATAGTGTTTCCAGAGTGACTGCACCAGTTTCATCAAGATATTCTTATCCACCCACTTTATAGATGAGAAAACCAAGGATCAGAGTGGTTAGCAGCCTACTCTATGTCACACAATAGAAAAGCTGGGAATTCAACCTGAGTGTGTTCACACAATTTTAATGTTATGTTAAAGTGAATTCACTGCACTCAAGGTAAGAATTGTTGTGGCCACCTTCTCATCAAGAAGAAATCTGAGGCCCTGAGATGAGGTGGAATTGCCGAAGTCATGAGGTGTTTTGGCTGAGCCAAAGTGTCAGCCCAGTGTTTCTTTTGGAGCTCTTTTCCATTATGTGTTGCTGAGATAGGTAGAGAGAGAGAGACAGACAGGGAGAGAGAGAGAGAGAGAGAGAGAGAGAGAGAGAGAGAGAGAGAGAGAGAGAAAGGAACTGATTGATTGGGTGGGGGATAAAAGCCTTACATTTTCTCTTTCTGATAAACTCCCCACCGTTTACCCTGACAAATATTTTAGTAAGATCTGGGATTGGGGCCAATCATGAGGTATGGCAACTGTTGGCTCAGTTTCTGTCTGATGAATCCTGTTCTCTTTGCCTGCCCTCCTCCCTCCTGACCCCTGCTCATCCTACTCTACTCTCTCTCCGTCTCATCACTCAGCCCTACAAGCCTTACTCCTACTCATCCTTCAGGCCTCAGATTATTCAACTCCATTTATTTCAAGAAAGTTAAACAATTTTTTTAAATGTTTATTTATTTTTGAGAGAGAGAAAGAGAGAGAGACAAAGAGTGAGTGGAAGAGCGGTAGAGAGGGAGGGAGGCACAGAAGCTGAAGCAGGCTCCAGGCTCTGAGCTGTCAGCACAGAGCCCGACATGGGGCTCAAACCCATGAACTATGAGATCACGACCTCAGCTGAAGTTGGATGCTCAAACAAGTGAGCCACCCAGGCTCCCTTTCAAGAAAGTTTTCCTAACCTTCACAAACCCCTGTCTCACCCCATCCCTGTAGGCTAAGATCCCCTTCCTCTCAGAGCTCCCTGTAATCACAGCTAATATTTATTGGTATAAGTTATGAGCACTTTACATGCATAAATTCATTTAGTCCTCAAAGACCATGAGGGACGGATAGTAATAGCATTACCTCCATTTTATGATAAAGAAATCACGACATAGAAAAGCTAGCTCACTTCCCTAAGATCACACAGCTAGTATGAATTCAAACACAGGTATCTGGCTCAGAGCCTAAACTTTTAACCACTATGTAGTAATTGTTTTTCTTAGTACATATAACAATTACAAGTGTTTGTTTACTGTAAGCCTTCTCTGTTTAACTGAAAGCTCTATAGCTTGTTCACTAGTATATCTTGGCACTTAGTCTCAGGCCTATTATCACTGGGGCCCAATAAATATTTGTTGAATGAATAGTCATGTAGGTCGGGCATTGGGAAGAACAAGGTAGCAGGAGTCACACAGACCAGAGTCAGTCACTTGGCCACTTACCAATTAGGTGATTTTGGATAGGTCAATTGACTTTCCAATGGAGTAGTTTTGCATTTGAAAAATGGAAATTAAATCATTGTGTGACTATATTGCAACTACGTGGAAAATTGCATTCTGGTGTAAATGTCAGTTATGATGGCTTATTGTACCTGATAGGTAACCAGAATATGGTTTTTCCACTTCCAAAAAAGAAACAAGATAGAGACTCTGTCCAGAAAAAGTCACTCCCTGCCTATATTGAGCAGGCCTCAGGGATAGGCCAGAAATTCTAAGTTAGGCCAGAAGAACCTGGCCAAAGAGACCTGACAGGTTTGTTGGCTGGCATGCCAATGTCTGCTCCTCTCTGTGAGTTCCTCTAGGAGTATGAGACTTAGTTTGCCTATGTGGAACTGAGGGCTGAATCCAGGGATGAAGCAATGCATGGGAATCGTGCTGGGGCAGAATCTGAGAGTGGGTGTGAGAAGAACAGGGAAATCAGAGTCCCCACTCATCCTCATCCCAGGGGAGGACTGCGAGAGATGGACTAAGGGCTCTCAGAAGAGGGCACCCTGGGCACCAGGAAATGTGTTCCCTTCACGTGCCCATTCTAACTGTGCACGGGTTGCTGCCTTCTCTTCAGACATGGAGTAAACGCAGGATGAACAGGTAGCTGCGAGGAATGATGTGATTAGACCCATCTTGAATGATGTTGGGGAAGTAAATAAAGCAAAATGAGAAATCCTAGAAAAGCTTGGGCTCGAGTGCATAAAGCTTAGAAGTAACTAGTTCTTAAAAAATATTTCTGAGTTGTCTGTGTCTACAGGTGGTAAGTCACCTATAAGTTTGGCTAGAGTCTAGTATGATTGCTAGGCAGATATTTTGTGAAGACCAAGAAAAGAAAGTGATACCTTTCAGAGCTAGCATGAATCCAGTAGGAACAAATAATGCCTTTCCTAAAAAAGCTGGTTGCTTAATTAGAGGCCATGGGAAGTTGTAAACCCAACAGGCCTTGATGTCAGAGCCAGATGTCCTGAAAGACATGGGAGAGAAACATGGGTGGGAGACAACTGGCTGCCAGACCCTGGGCTTATAGATAATAGAAATACAAAGATGAATAAACATACTTCTTGCCCTCAAGAAGCTCTCAGTTTAGTGGATTTTTGTTTAGATTAATTCTAAGCAGTTAAAAATATCACAAAGATAGATGGATTAATGAAGAGTTCACTGGATTTTTACTTCTAGTGTAGTGCTATTCAACTGAAAAAAGAAAGGTATAGAGACACAGAAGGCATGACAATCAAATTTTTAGGTGACAAAAACCTGGAGGGGTGACTAAAAGTGTGGATGTCTGAATAAGTACTCTTAAAAAGTTCTGACATATCAGAATCAATTAAGTCCAAGTTGAACCTTCACTTAGTTTCAGAATAATTAATTAAGCAAGTGTACTGTTGAACAACCCCTGATTTATGTTTTGTTTTTTGTTTTTTGTTTTTTAACAGTAAGGTTGTTTTAGTCAACCACAGACTCATCATGAGCCAGGAGCACAATGTGGTTGCTACAAGCATGAATGCAGCTGGAGGATTTAATAATAGATGTAGCACATCTGGAACAAGGGAACTTATGACACCACAGTCTACTGTTCAGGTCTAGTCTTGCTCAGAAAGAATGGTGTGTGGTTTGGAGTACCACATTACTTAAGGATATATTCATAAGTTCCCTATTCTTCCATAAAGTATGTCTTTCGTTTTTTGGTAAATAGGCTGTTGAAAATGCATTGAAAATTATTATAATCACCCAAACAGAAGAAGTTTTAAATAATGACCCAGACTTAAGAGATGAAAGCCAGAATACTCATGGATAGAGTTTAGTCTTCCTGGATTTTCCTGGATCTCATCATTACATTCCATAGATTTCACCATTCTGTTCTTGAACTGCCTCCATAACACAACATCCTCTTTCTTTAAACTCTTCTCTGGGGCGCCTGGGTGGCGCAGTCGGTTAAGCGTCCGACTTCAGCCAGGTCACAATCTCGCGGTCCGTGAGTTCGAGCCCTGCGTCAGGCTCTGGGCTGATGGCTCAGAGCCTGGAGCCTGTTTCCGATTCTGTGTCTCCCTCTCTCTCTGCCCCTCCCCCGTTCATGCTCTGTCTCTCTCTGTCCCAAAAATAAATAAACGTTTGAAAAAAAAAAATTAAAAAAAAAAAACAAAAAAACTCTTCTCTAGCTTGTGATTGCCCCACTGACAAAGACTCTCTCCTTGACTAAACTTTAGTTAGGCCCCTCTTAGTCCTCCTTTCTGCTAGGCCTTGTCTTTGGGCCCTGTCTTCAGCCTGCCTACGCCAGTTGTAGAAAGAATCCTGTTGAGTATATCTAGCAAGAATCCCCCTACCCTTAATCTCTCCTCTTAGTAATTTTCCATCCACCACGTCCCCCACCCCCTTGGCTCTGAATCCCCAGCTGCTTTTACCACATTCAGAGTTGAGGCTCTCCCCTACTGTGAGAGTCCTGACACCTATCACAAGAGGCCTGAATAAAGTTTTCCTTATCATATAAAGTCTTCCTCTTTCTCTTCCCTTTCTCCTTGAGAATTCATCTACTCCTGTGGTTTACAACTTCTGACTTCTTTGATAACCTAGAAATCTATTGTTGCACCTGGTGCTTTGAATTCCAGTGCTGTGTCCAACTGTTTAGGGAAAAAGGATAAGAGAGTACAAATGCATTTAGTAGTGTTTTACCTATGTGATCTTACTTAATGCCCACAATATCCCTGTTTCGTGTGAGTAGTTGTATACCTGTTTTTCAGATGTGGACAATGAAGCTCAGAGAGCCTGAAGTCAGACTTTTGTAGAATGACAAGTTGGTGATTTGCACCTTGGCCTTCTGGCTCCTATTCTAGGACTTTTCTCACCATAGCACAGAAGCGGCGCTCACCCAGAGTCAGGTTTATGCTCACCCCAGGCAGGGCTCAAGCTCACCCGAAGTGGGGCTCAAAATGAGGAACAGTGAGATCATGGCCTGAGCTGGAGTCTGATGCTTAACTAACTGAACCACCCAGGCACCCCACAGTTCTTTCTTTTTGAAGCTAACAGTCTAGAAGGTGAGATGATAAAAAGGCAGATGACAGAGCCAGGTTACAAGGACTTGATCTACTATGGGATGAGCAGTTTACCTTAGATACTTGAGGAGGCAGTATCTGACACTGGTGGGGTCACCTCTCCTGACACTTGGTGGGGTCTTGGAGGAGAAGTAGAAATTTGACTAATATAGCTGTGCCTTTTATTTCACTTTGCACATTTATATGTGTTATCTTCCTCCCCACCTCATGTATGTGCGCAGTAGGCCCTCAAATTGTTGAATGCAAGCTTTGAACAGGACTATGGCTGTAATGCAATCAAATATCCACACTTAATTCTTACATGAAAATCTCAGTACATCAAACAGATGGTTTTTCATTACCTGTATCAGAATACTTATCAGTAGAACATGGTGCTTCTTTATTTTGTAAGGGAAGAAATCACGTAGCAGGGAAGTTTAGTTACTTGTGGAAGGTCACACGGCATTCAATGTCAAAAACTCCGTGTTGGATCTGTTCTTTGGGCTCCCAATCCCTGGTGCTCACCATTGTAGCAATCAACATCCGAATGTTCCCATCTCTTCAAAGAACAGCTGGAGATAGAGCCTGAGCAAGAATAGACATGTATTTTATCACTGTGGGTGAGAGAAGGGTCCACAAAAGCACATTCAGTATAGAAATGCTAATAACTTATTAGGATCTCAAAATTTAGGCAATTTCTTACCACCTGGACATTAATGGCTGCAATCAGTTATCCACCTTGGTCTGACCCTGGGAAAACCTGCCAAGTGCTGTCCCACCCTACAGAAACCACTTTACTGGCAAGAAGAGAAGGGCCATTTTTTGTCACTGAATTCATAGAGGGGGAAGCAGTTCGCTCTAATAGTTCTGGAATCTGAAGTTTCA
Source organism: Puma concolor (assembly GCF_028749965.1). Lineage (NCBI taxonomy): Eukaryota > Metazoa > Chordata > Mammalia > Carnivora > Felidae > Puma > Puma concolor. Next base: position 73,583,940 of record NC_141674.1, on the reverse strand, counting down.
TAAAAGGCACCGTATCTCTCTGACTTTCTCATATGTCTTCATCTGTTCCATTGACTCTCTTTGATGGAATATACCAGCAGGTGCTGCAAAGTGCTTTTTAATACTTTAGTAAACAGTTGAGAGAGAAGCCTCATTACAGATAAAGTGAGGAGTGAAGTTGGACAGCCCATTTATCTTACTTGAAATGAAATAAGTGCCATTGTTCAATTAGGCTAAAATAAAATCTCTCATGTTTCTTTCCTAATGTCTTGTTTGGGGCAGAGGTGTGTGGGGGTGGGGGGAAGTAAGCGGCAGGATGAGTAAGCTTCTGAAATATTGCCCAAGATGTGACAACAGAAAAATATCCTCTTTTGAGGAGGGGCGATGGGCATGGGGGCAGGGGAACAACAGCCTCAGCAGCTGCTCCCGCAGAAGTTGCTTTGCACTGATTTCTGCTGGCATGTCCAATTAGGAAGCAGGGGCATGACACAGCTAGGGACCCATCAGAGAGAGCCAGCTCAAGTCCTTCTTCACTGATGGAACTTTAATTAGCATGTCTCAGAGAGGAAAAGGGAGGAGGGAGATAGATGGCAAAGGAATATCGCTGGGGGTTTTAGGAAGGGGAGTTTGAAGAGTCAGCTTGATCCCTACCAAAAATGTAGGAAGATTGCATATCTTCTCTTATCCTTTAGCCATTAATCATAGCCAATGTTTTTGCTGATTTTTAAGGGGATGGAAGGGGGAAAGTGTTGAGCTGAAGGGTGGGGTGTAGGTGTTGGGAAAGCATGGTGGTTGTGGAGGAGAGAAAGAAAGCTTGTCTTGTCACCGAAGTTTGCACCTGGCTCTTTCTCAGCTGCTGTTCTGGTTAAGAGAATGCTTTCATTTGTTTTCTCCCTGTGGATACACATGCTTGTTTTCAAGAAATGTGGGAAAATCCCATTTTTGCTCCCAGACTGTTCATCTGGTAGAAGGCTATGATCTTTGCTAGGAGATATCTTTCCCCTGACTTTTTCTACTTTGCCTGAACCAAATCAAATTTAGTGTAAGGTATCTGATACACTGGGGGGAGAAAAAAGGCAGCGAGAATGAAAGCTGAAGTTCTGGCTCATTCGTTTGAGGTTTCAGACCTAGGTAGAAATATCCCCTCCTGCTCTCAATAGTAATCTCGTTTTATATGTGATATCCAGGGTGATAAGTCCTTGTATTCTACTCTTTCTGCTATGGCTCCAGTATTTTTCAAATATTTTTATCTACATGGAAAATACAAACTATTCACTTATTTCTTCAAAACTTTTTTTGTTAGCCTCATGCATGAAAGTATTGCCAAATGGTGTTTTGATTCAGTTCCTGATTAAGTTCTTAAAATAAGAGGATTTCACTTCCTCAAACTTTCCTCTACTTCAAAAGGCAACCATGTGCCTCTAGTTGGAAGGATAGCAGCCTCCTGGTCAACTGGCCCTCAGGATGCTGAAAACCAAAGAACTATCACAATACTAAAACCTGGGCTCAGGAGTACCTGCTTGTCCTGGAAGCTCCAGGACAGTGTCCTAGAGCTGCCTCTCTTAAGGCCTCAGGAAAGAGAAAATGCTTCAGAAATCATTTAGAATACTTAACTCATCATATATAATAGAGCAGAACGAAAAATCTGGATTTGGTTTATGGAATGGTAAAGAAGCAATACCTTGTTCAATCCTTGTTATTAGGATAGATTAGTTTAGAGATTAATTTACCAGGAATATGCCATGAAACAACACTAAGAGGCAACTGTGAAGTTCTTCATACAGTTATCAGCTTCTGAAGGGAGAAGTCAAATCAGATGCTTGTTCAGGGTGGGTCGAACTGGCAAGAACCAGGCAACACCCAGAGAACAGAACCAAGTGACCAATGCCCAATGTCTCTTGAAAACCACTTTTAAATTTTAGGAAACTTTACAGTCTTTGGGAAGGCAGATATGGTAGCATTGCAGTTATAAATTGCAATTGTTTGTATGAACCTCAGCCTCCTATAATCTGAGCTCCTTGAGAGTAGACATCCTGTTTCTTTCATTTATTCAGTAGGCACAGAGAGTGTAACAAACATGGCTGAGCTGAACTGAACTGAACTCAGTGGATGGCTGGACATGTCCCACTGTTGTAGACTATAGCGAACACAGTAGTTTCTATTTTCTAGCAAATTCAGTAAGAAACCTTCACAAAATAGGAGGCTGAAAATCCCCCTGGAACAAGAAGCATATTTCCCCAGAAATATTCCTATCACTACAGAAGGGTGTGTGGTCTATGTTGGAGGCAGGGGAAGTTGCTCAAGCTTTTCCACAGCTGCACCAAGGAACTTCAAATTCATAAGTTATTTGACCATCATTCATAAGTAAGATAATCCAACTCCAAATTCAGTTTCTGCATTCACCAACCTGCCCTTAAATTTCCATTGTGGGTTTCCTGATAACTTTTAACCAAGAAGGGGATGCCCCAGCCAGGACTTTCTTTTCAGACAGGACAAGAGAAGCCACAAAAAGTTTTCACAGTGTCTTCATTCAAGATATTTAGACCTCCTTTCAGAATAAAAATGAAAAGAAGTCACAGTTAATGGGCAACAAAAAAATGGAGGACTGAGTGTATAACCACGAAAGGGTTTTCTGAAACCAAAATGTGGATCATAAAGTTGGCACACTCAATACTCCAATGCAACCAAGCCCGTGTGTCAAATTAGACTTTGGGTCTCCTCTTGGGACTTCAGGATGGTGCCTTACAACCCAGGGAATGCCCACCCACTGGAGGAGAACAAATGAGTTCTTAACAAATTAAGGGACCCTTAAGTTTAAGTTAATAAATTTCTAGATCTTCAATTTCCAACTGTACTCTTTTCTAAATTTGACCTGCCAAGTCTGTGTTCTGCTGATTCTTCCCACCTCTTATTTTAAATTACCTTTTTACAAATGAAAGACAAACCTTTTACCCATCTTAAGTCTTATAATTGCCCCAGAGTATCAAAGAAGAGGACAATTCCAAAATACCTTGCTCCAGAGGGGAGTCCTGTAAGTGCCAGCAGGACTTATTGAAAGGAGAAGTCCCTTATTTCACCTGAGAGGCGAACTCTTGTCAAGGCTCTGAGGGCTTGCTTATCTACCCATTCATCCATCCATCCCTCTTCTAGTTAAAATTCAAAAGTGAGACGGCTATCACGGGACTGAGCTTTAACATGCTTATTTGAATTGAAAAATAAAGTAAGACTTTCTGACAGAAAGTGATTCTGTTTGGGACGGTTGGTTTGGCAATGAGAACTGGGTTTGCTAATATATATGGTAGATATTGTCTATAAATTAACTGAATCAAGTATGAAGCTCCAAGATTTTGACCAAAAAAACATATTCAGAGCACATAGACATTATAGAATATGATAGAAGATGTTGGAAATTAAACATATGATGAACATTTCTCAATGTCAGCTCAAAATCACGGAGGGTCACATAGATTATTTTTCTTTTTTTTTTTTTTTTAAATTTTTTTTTTTTGTCAACGTTTTTATTTATTTTTGAGACAGAGAGAGACAGAGCATGAACGGGGGAAGGGCAGAGAGAGAGGGAGACACAGAATCGGAAACAGGCTCCAGGCTCTGAGCCATCAGCCCAGAGCCCGACGCGGGGCTCGAACTCACGGACCGTGAGATCGTGACCTGGCTGAAGTCGGACGCTTAACCGACTGCGCCACCCAGGCGCCCCTATTTTTCAAAGATTGTAACGGAATGTGCAAGGAAATTTGAAGACAGCTGCTCTGGGGATTCAGCAGGGACTAGGGTAAGCTAGATCAATCTGAAGAGGTTCATTGAAGTGGATTGGTTTGGGTGTTAGCTAGGATGGTTCAAAGTAAAAAGGCAGGGTAAGGATACCTGGTCATTTGT